>NW_022279652.1:323462-646925 GCF_009193385.2 Nasonia vitripennis
TAGCACATGTTCTAATACAGCGTTCGAATTTGTGTTTCGTCTTATACTTGACCTATACAATCTACGAATTTATATAGGTTTAATTATTAAAGATAAATCTGATTAGCTAGTTATTTTCACCTTTCCTTTAATTTATTTTTGTAGATTTGTTCGGTGAACAATTAAAAGTTTGATGAATCAAGAATCATCGTTAATGTTTGACATTTCGACTCATACAGTAAACTAAACTGAATCGCTAATCATCTTCTAGTTACCGTAAATAATGTTTAGTTCGTAGTGTAAACATAATACAATGTTCTAAATAGTGTTCAACTAGTTTATAACTGTATCATAGATCCATTCATATTATAAAGTGTCCTCATATAGTGTTCTGCTGAGTTTGTTATCTTTTTTTGTTAGAATTTTTCGTAATCAGTAGTTATTTTAAGCAACAAAGTTTAATCAGATTGCTATTCATTTTCTTAACCATCAACTAACAAAGCAATAATTTTTAACGATGTTAGCCAATTCTCTAATACAGCGTTCTAATTTTTATTTCTTCTCATACTTGACCTATATACAATCTACTAATTTAAGTAGGTTTATTTATAAAAGATAAAGCTGATGAGCCAGTTTTTTTCTCATTTCCTTCAATTTATTTTTTAGTAATTGTTCGGTAACAAATTAAAAGTTTGACGAATAAAGAATCATCGTTAAAGTTGGTCATTTCGACTCATACCGTTAACTGAATGGCTAATCATCTTCTAGTTACCTTAAATAATGTTTAGTTCGTAGTGTAACCATAATACAATGTTCTAAATTGTGTTCAACTAGTTTATAACTGTATCATAGATCCATTCATATTATAAAGTGTGCCTCATATAGTGTTCTGCTGAGTTTGTTATCTTTTTTTGTTAGAATTTTTCGTAATCAGTAGTTATTTTAAGCAACAAAGTTTAATCAGATTGCTATTCATTTTCTTAACCATCAACTAACAAAGCAATAATTTTTAACGACGTTAGCAAATTCTCTAATACAGCGTTCTAATTTTTATTTCTTCTCATACTTGACCTATACAATCTACTAATATAAGTAGGTTTATTTATTAAAGATAAATCTGATAAGCTAGTTATTTTCACGTTTCCTTAAATTCATTTTTGTAAATTTGTTCGGTAACCAATTAAAAGTTTGACGAGGCAAGAATCATCGTTAAAGTTTGTCATTTCGACTCATACCGTTAACTGAATGGCTAATCATCTTCTAGTTACCTTAAATAATGTTTAGTTCGTAGTGTAACCATAATACAATGTTCTAAATTGTGTTCAACTAGTTTATAACTGCATCATAGATCCATTCATATTATAAAGTGTGCCTCATATAGTTTTCTGCTGAGTTTGTTATCTTTTTTTGTTAGAATTTTTCGTAATCAGTAGTTATTTTAAGCAACAAAGTTTAATCAGATTGCTATTCATTTTCTTAACCATCAACTAACAAAGCAATAATTTTTAACGACGTTAGCAAATTCTCTAATACAGCGTTCTAATTTTTATTTCTTCTCATACTTGACCTATACAATCTACTAATATAAGTAGGTTTATTTATTAAAGATAAATCTGATAAGCTAGTTATTTTCACGTTTCCTTAAATTCATTTTTGTAAATTTGTTCGGTAACCAATTAAAAGTTTGACGAGGCAAGAATCATCGTTAAAGTTTGTCATTTCGACTCATACCGTTAACTGAATGGCTAATCATCTTCTAGTTACCTTAAATAATGTTTAGTTCGTAGTGTAACCATAATACAATGTTCTAAATTGTGTTCAACTAGTTTATAACTGCATCATAGATCCATTCATATTATAAAGTGTGCCTCATATAGTTTTCTGCTGAGTTTGTTATCTTTTTTGTTAGAATTTTTCGTAATCAGTAGTTATTTTAAGCAACAAAGTTTAATTAGATTGCTATTCATTTTCTTAACCATCAACTAACAAAGCAATAATTTTTAACGACGTTAGCAAATTCTCTAATACAGCGTTCTAATTTTTATTTCTTCTCATACTTGACCTATACAATCTACTAATATAAGTAGGTTTATTTATTAAAGATAAATCTGATAAGCTAGTTATTTTCACGTTTCCTTAAATTCATTTTTGTAAATTTGTTCGGTAACCAATTAAAAGTTTGACGAGGCAAGAATCATCGTTAAAGTTTGTCATTTCGACTCATACCGTTAACTGAATGGCTAATCATCTTCTAGTTACCTTAAATAATGTTTAGTTCGTAGTGTAACCATAATACAATGTTCTAAATTGTGTTCAACTAGTTTATAACTGTATCATAGATCCATTCATATTATAAAGTGTGCCTCATATAGTGTTCTGCTGAGTTTGTTACCTTTTTTTGTTAGAATTTTTTGTAATCAGTAGTTATTTTAAGCAACAAAGTTTAATCAGATTGCTATTAATTTTCTTAACCATCAACTTACAAAGCAATAATTTTTAACGATGTTAGCACATGTTCTAATACAGCGTTCTAATTTATTTTTTGCTTATAATTGACCTATAAAAACTAGTATTTCCTTTAGTTATAATAATTAAATAAATCTGATGAGCCAGTTTTTTTCTCATTTCCTTCAATTTATTTTTTAGTAATTGTTCGGTAACAAATTAAAAGTTTGACGAATAAAGAATCATCGTTAAAGTTGGTCATTTCGACTCATACAGTAAACTGAATCGCTAATCGTCTTGTAGTTACCTTAAATAATGTTAAGTAGGTAGTGTAAAAATAATTCAATGTTCTAAATTCTGTTCAACTAGTTTATAACTGTATCATAGATCCATTCATATTATAAAGTGTGCCTCATATAGTGTTCTGCTGAGTTTGTTATCTTTTTTTGTTAGGATTTTTCGTAATCAGTAGTTATTTTAAGCAACAAAGTTTAATCAGATTGCTATTCATTTTCTTAACCATCAACTAACAAAGCAATAATTTTTAACGACCTTAGCAAATTCTCTAATACAGCGTTCTAATTTTTATTTCTTCTCATACTTGACCTATACAATCTACTAATTTAAGTAGGTTTATTTATAAAAGATAAATCTGATAAGCTAGTTATTTTCACGTTTCCTTTAATTCATTTTTGTAGATTTGTTCGGTAACCATTTTCTTAACCATCAACTAACAAAGCAATAATTAAAGATAAATCTGATAAGCTAGTTATTTTCACGTTTCCTTTAATTCATTTTTGTAGATTTGTTCGGTAACCAATTAAAAGTTTGACGAAGTAAGAATCATCGTTAAAGTTTGTCATTTCGACTCATACCGAAAACTGAATGGCTAATCATCTTCTAGTTACCTTAAATAATGTTAAGTTGGTAGTGTAAAAATAATACAATGATCTAAATCGCTTTTCAAATGGTTGACAACTGAAGGATAGATCCATTAATATTATAAAGCGTGCCTCATACACTGTTCTGCTGAATTTCTTATTTTTTTTTTTTGTTAGAATTTTTCGTAATCAGTAGTTATTTTAAGCAACAAAGTTTAATCAGATTGCTATTCATTTTCTTAACCATCAACTAACAAAGCAATAATTTTTAACGACGTTAGCAAATTCTCTAATACAGCGTTCTAATTTTTATTTCTTCTCATACTTGACCTATACAATCTACTAATATAAGTAGGTTTATTTATTAAAGATAAATCTGATAAGCTAGTTATTTTCACGTTTCCTTAAATTCATTTTTGTAAATTTGTTCGGTAACCAATTAAAAGTTTGACGAGGCAAGAATCATCGTTAAAGTTTGTCATTTCGACTCATACCGTTAACTGAATGGCTAATCATCTTCTAGTTACCTTAAATAATGTTTAGTTCGTAGTGTAACCATAATACAATGTTCTAAATTGTGTTCAACTAGTTTATAACTGCATCATAGATCCATTCATATTATAAAGTGTGCCTCATATAGTTTTCTGCTGAGTTTGTTATCTTTTTTTGTTAGAATTTTTCGTAATCAGTAGTTATTTTAAGCAACAAAGTTTAATTAGATTGCTATTCATTTTCTTAACCATCAACTAACAAAGCAATAATTTTTAACGACGTTAGCAAATTCTCTAATACAGCGTTCTAATTTTTATTTCTTCTCATACTTGACCTATACAATCTACTAATATAAGTAGGTTTATTTATTAAAGATAAATCTGATAAGCTAGTTATTTTCACGTTTCCTTAAATTCATTTTTGTAAATTTGTTCGGTAACCAATTAAAAGTTTGACGAGGCAAGAATCATCGTTAAAGTTTGTCATTTCGACTCATACCGTTAACTGAATGGCTAATCATCTTCTAGTTACCTTAAATAATGTTTAGTTCGTAGTGTAACCATAATACAATGTTCTAAATTGTGTTCAACTAGTTTATAACTGTATCATAGATCCATTCATATTATAAAGTGTGCCTCATATAGTGTTCTGCTGAGTTTGTTACCTTTTTTTGTTAGAATTTTTTGTAATCAGTAGTTATTTTAAGCAACAAAGTTTAATCAGATTGCTATTAATTTTCTTAACCATCAACTTACAAAGCAATAATTTTTAACGATGTTAGCACATGTTCTAATACAGCGTTCTAATTTATTTTTTGCTTATAATTGACCTATAAAAACTAGTATTTCCTTTAGTTATAATAATTAAATAAATCTGATGAGCCAGTTTTTTTCTCATTTCCTTCAATTTATTTTTTAGTAATTGTTCGGTAACAAATTAAAAGTTTGACGAATAAAGAATCATCGTTAAAGTTGGTCATTTCGACTCATACAGTAAACTGAATCGCTAATCGTCTTGTAGTTACCTTAAATAATGTTAAGTAGGTAGTGTAAAAATAATTCAATGTTCTAAATTCTGTTCAACTAGTTTATAACTGTATCATAGATCCATTCATATTATAAAGTGTGCCTCATATAGTGTTCTGCTGAGTTTGTTATCTTTTTTTGTTAGGATTTTTCGTAATCAGTAGTTATTTTAAGCAACAAAGTTTAATCAGATTGCTATTCATTTTCTTAACCATCAACTAACAAAGCAATAATTTTTAACGACCTTAGCAAATTCTCTAATACAGCGTTCTAATTTTTATTTCTTCTCATACTTGACCTATACAATCTACTAATTTAAGTAGGTTTATTTATAAAAGATAAATCTGATAAGCTAGTTATTTTCACGTTTCCTTTAATTCATTTTTGTAGATTTGTTCGGTAACCATTTTCTTAACCATCAACTAACAAAGCAATAATTAAAGATAAATCTGATAAGCTAGTTATTTTCACGTTTCCTTTAATTCATTTTTGTAGATTTGTTCGGTAACCAATTAAAAGTTTGACGAAGTAAGAATCATCGTTAAAGTTTGTCATTTCGACTCATACCGAAAACTGAATGGCTAATCATCTTCTAGTTAACTTAAATAATGTTAAGTTGGTAGTGTAAAAATAATACAATGATCTAAATCGCTTTTCAAATGGTTGACAACTGAAGGATAGATCCATTAATATTATAAAGCGTGCCTCATACACTGTTCTGCTGAATTTCTTATTTTTTTTTTTTTTGTTAAAATTTTTCGTAATCAGTAGTTATTTTAAGCAACAAAGTTTAATCAGATTGCTATTCATTTTCTTAACCATCAACTAACAAAGCAATAATTTTTAACGACGTTAGAAAATTCTCTAATACAGCGTTCTAATTTTTATTTCTTCTCATACTTGACCTATACAATCTACTAATTTAAGTAGGTTTATTTATTAAAGATAAATCTGATAAGCTAGATATTTTCACGTTTCCTTTAATTCATTTTTGTAGATTTGTTCGGTAACCAATTAAAAGTTTGACGAGGCAAGAATCATCGTTAAAGTTTGTCATTTCGACTCATACCGTAAACTGAATGGCTAATCATCTTCTAGTTACCTTAAATAATGTTTAGTTCGTAGTGTAACCATAATACAATGTTCTAAATTGTGTTCAACTAGTTTATAACTGTATCATAGATCCATTCATATTATAAAGTGTCCTCATATAGTGTTCTGCTGAGTTTGTTATCTTTTTTTTTTGTTAAAATTTTCCGTAACCAGTAGTTATTTTAAGCAACAAAGTTTAATAAGATTGCTAATAATTTTCTTAACCATCAACTTACAAAGCAATAATTTTTAACGATGTTAGCACATGTTCTAATACAGCGTTCGAATTTGTGTTTCGTCTTATACTTGACCTATACAATCTACGAATTTATATAGGTTTAATTATTAAAGATAAATCTGATAAGCTAGTTATTTTCACCTTTCCTTTAATTCATTTTTGTAGATTTGTTCGGTGAACAATTAAAAGTTTGACGAATCAAGAATCATCGTTAATGTTTGACATTTCGACTCATACAGTAAACTGAATCGATAATCATCTTCTAGTTACCTTAAATAATGTTTAGTTCGTAGTGTAACCATAATACAATGTTCTAAATTGTGTTCAACTAGTTTATAACTGTATCATAGATCCATTCATATTATAAAGTGTCCTCATATAGTGTTCTGCTGAGTTTGTTATCTTTTTTTGTTAGAATTTTTCGTAATCAGTAGTTATTTTAAGCAACAAAGTTTAATCAGATTGCTATTCATTTTCTTAACCATCAACTAACAAAGCAATAATTTTTAACGACGTTAGCAAATTCTCTAATACAGCGTTCTAATTTTTATTTCTTCTCATACTTGACCTATACAATCAACTAATTTAAGTAGGTTTATTTATTAAAGATAAATCTGATAAGCTAGTTATTTTCACGTTTCCTTTAATTCATTTTTGTAGATTTGTTCGGTAACCAATTAAAAGTTTGACGAAGTAAGAATCATCGTTAAAGTTTGTCATTTCGACTTATACCGTAAACTGAATGGCTAATCATCTTCTAGTTACCTTAAATAATGTTCAGTTGGTAGTGTAAAAATAATACAATGATCTAAATCGCCTTTCAAATGGTTGACAACCGAAGTATAGATCCATTAATATTATAAAGCGTGCCTCATACACTGTTCTGCTGAATTTCTTATTTTTTTTTTTTTTTTTTGTTAAAATTTTTCGTAATCAGTAGTTATTTTAAGCAACAAAGTTTAATCAGATTGCTATTCATTTTCTTAACCATCAACTAACAAAGCAATAATTTTTAACGACGTTAGCAAATTCTCTAATACAGCGTTCTAATTTTTATTTCTTCTCATACTTGACCTATACAATCAACTAATTTAAGTAGGTTTATTTATTAAAGATAAATCTGATAAGCTAGTTATTTTCACGTTTCCTTTAATTCATTTTTGTAGATTTGTTCGGTAACCAATTTAAAGTTTTATTCTGATAGTATATTAATTCTCATAGTGTCGTTGTGATCCAGATACTTAATGATACTCGTTATTCCCGAAGCCGTATCCCTGCTATAAGCTATAGACAGCAATTAAAAACAATTAAAATTCAATTGATTTGAGTTGACTTAATTGACTATTCTAAAAACTATCAATTAAAAATTAATTGATATTAATTGACTTTTATTACAATTTAGTTCAATTGCTATATTTCTCATTCATTTTAATATATTTAAATTGATTTCTATCACGGAGTATTTTAATTTTTTTTCCTATTGAATTTAATTACAATTTTGACAAAACAATCCTATCTACTTCTATATATTTTAATAACTTGTAAGTCAATTGATTTTAATGTATTAAATAAGTACAAAATTTATATTGACAGTAATTGATTTCTGGTGATTCTAAGAATTTATTGATTTGAATTTAGCCATCAAGTGTAAGTCTAGAATTGACTTTAATTAACTTTAATAGAACATTTTTTCAGTTGAATTATATAGAAGACTAATATTCAGAATTTTAATTGACTTTAGTCAATTTCTATAAATGCAGAACATAAATAGATCTTAATATTATTTATCTTCATAGGCCAAAAATATTTTTTTATTCATTGTAATTCAAAAACTTTAATTGAAATGTGTGCGCTATTAATATCTTGAATTTGAATTGTATCTAGTCAATTTGGACATACATATCCAAAATAAATTAAAAAACTTAACTTCAATAAACAATATTTTAATTCAATTCTATCGATTTCCAACATTGATATTATTTATTGAATTTAGTTGATTTGTAATTAATAATGTTATCAACAGACCTTAAGGCTACTTATCTTATAAGTATAATTTCAATTGACTTTTGAAGAGAAATTAATTTTTATGTACATACATAAAAACTAAATAGTTTCAATCCAAATATCTCATGGAAGCTATACATAAATTTTATTCAATTTTAATTAATAAACGTTTAATTAAATGTAGCATATAAAATAAACAGTCATTTTAATTTTCTAAAAACATTTTAATTTTATTAAATGTGTATTAAATTTTATTAAATTTCGTATTGATTTTAGTTGTAATATTTATTATAAAAGCTAAGAATTGTTTTGACGTTTTGAATTTCTATTTGATAACTTTTTTTATTATTTTTTTATTGCATATCAAAGTCAAGTAAAGTTTGTCATTTCGACTCATACCATAAACTGAATGGCTAATCATCTTCTAGTTACCTTAAATAATGTTAAGTTGGTAGTGTAAAAATAATACAATGATCTAAATCGCTTTTCAAATGGTTGACAACTGAAGGATAGATCCATTAATATTATAAAGCGTGCCTCATATACTGTTCTGCTGAATTTCTTATTTTTTTTTTTGTTAAAATTTTTCGTAACCAGTAGTTATTTTAAGCAACAAAATTTAATAAGATTGCTAATAATTTTCTTAACCATCAACTTACAAAGCAATAATTTTTAACGATGTTAGCACATGTTCTAATACAGCGTTCGAATTTGTGTTTCGTCTTATACTTGACCTATACAATCTACGAATTTATATAGGTTTAATTATTAAAGATAAATCTGATTAGCTAGTTATTTTCACCTTTCCTTTAATTTATTTTTGTAGATTTGTTCGGTGAACAATTAAAAGTTTGATGAATCAAGAATCATCGTTAATGTTTGACATTTCGACTCATACAGTAAACTAAACTGAATCGCTAATCATCTTCTAGTTACCGTAAATAATGTTTAGTTCGTAGTGTAAACATAATACAATGTTCTAAATAGTGTTCAACTAGTTTATAACTGTATCATAGATCCATTCATATTATAAAGTGTCCTCATATAGTGTTCTGCTGAGTTTGTTATCTTTTTTTGTTAGAATTTTTCGTAATCAGTAGTTATTTTAAGCAACAAAGTTTAATCAGATTGCTATTCATTTTCTTAACCATCAACTAACAAAGCAATAATTTTTAACGATGTTAGCCAATTCTCTAATACAGCGTTCTAATTTTTATTTCTTCTCATACTTGACCTATATACAATCTACTAATTTAAGTAGGTTTATTTATAAAAGATAAAGCTGATAAGCTAGTTATTTTCACGTTTCCTTTAATTCATTTTTGTAGATTTGTTCGGTAACCATTTTCTTAACCATCAACTAACAAAGCAATAATTAAAGATAAATCTGATAAGCTAGTTATTTTCACGTTTCCTTAAATTCATTTTTGTAAATTTGTTCGGTATCCAATTAAAAGTTTGACGAGGCAAGAATCATCGTTAAAGTTTGTCATTTCGACTCATACCGTTAACTGAATGGCTAATCATCTTCTAGTTACCTTAAATAATGTTTAGTTCGTAGTGTAACCATAATACAATGTTCTAAATTGTGTTCAACTAGTTTATAACTGTATCATAGATCCATTCATATTATAAAGTGTGCCTCATATAGTGTTCTGCTGAGTTTGTTATCTTTTTTTGTTAGAATTTTTCGTAATCAGTAGTTATTTTAAGCAACAAAGTTTAATCAGATTGCTATTCATTTTCTTAACCATCAACTAACAAAGCAATAATTTTTAACGACGTTAGCAAATTCTCTAATACAGCGTTCTAATTTTTATTTCTTCTCATACTTGACCTATACAATCTACTAATATAAGTAGGTTTATTTATTAAAGATAAATCTGATAAGCTAGTTATTTTCACGTTTCCTTAAATTCATTTTTGTAAATTTGTTCGGTAACCAATTAAAAGTTTGACGAGGCAAGAATCATCGTTAAAGTTTGTCATTTCGACTCATACCGTTAACTGAATGGCTAATCATCTTCTAGTTACCTTAAATAATGTTTAGTTCGTAGTGTAACCATAATACAATGTTCTAAATTGTGTTCAACTAGTTTATAACTGCATCATAGATCCATTCATATTATAAAGTGTGCCTCATATAGTTTTCTGCTGAGTTTGTTATCTTTTTTTGTTAGAATTTTTCGTAATCAGTAGTTATTTTAAGCAACAAAGTTTAATTAGATTGCTATTCATTTTCTTAACCATCAACTAACAAAGCAATAATTTTTAACGACGTTAGCAAATTCTCTAATACAGCGTTCTAATTTTTATTTCTTCTCATACTTGACCTATACAATCTACTAATATAAGTAGGTTTATTTATTAAAGATAAATCTGATAAGCTAGTTATTTTCACGTTTCCTTAAATTCATTTTTGTAAATTTGTTCGGTAACCAATTAAAAGTTTGACGAGGCAAGAATCATCGTTAAAGTTTGTCATTTCGACTCATACCGTTAACTGAATGGCTAATCATCTTCTAGTTACCTTAAATAATGTTTAGTTCGTAGTGTAACCATAATACAATGTTCTAAATTGTGTTCAACTAGTTTATAACTGTATCATAGATCCATTCATATTATAAAGTGTGCCTCATATAGTGTTCTGCTGAGTTTGTTACCTTTTTTTGTTAGAATTTTTTGTAATCAGTAGTTATTTTAAGCAACAAAGTTTAATCAGATTGCTATTAATTTTCTTAACCATCAACTTACAAAGCAATAATTTTTAACGATGTTAGCACATGTTCTAATACAGCGTTCTAATTTATTTTTTGCTTATAATTGACCTATAAAAACTAGTATTTCCTTTAGTTATAATAATTAAATAAATCTGATGAGCCAGTTTTTTTCTCATTTCCTTCAATTTATTTTTTAGTAATTGTTCGGTAACAAATTAAAAGTTTGACGAATAAAGAATCATCGTTAAAGTTGGTCATTTCGACTCATACAGTAAACTGAATCGCTAATCGTCTTGTAGTTACCTTAAATAATGTTAAGTAGGTAGTGTAAAAATAATTCAATGTTCTAAATTCTGTTCAACTAGTTTATAACTGTATCATAGATCCATTCATATTATAAAGTGTGCCTCATATAGTGTTCTGCTGAGTTTGTTATCTTTTTTTGTTAGGATTTTTCGTAATCAGTAGTTATTTTAAGCAACAAAGTTTAATCAGATTGCTATTCATTTTCTTAACCATCAACTAACAAAGCAATAATTTTTAACGACCTTAGCAAATTCTCTAATACAGCGTTCTAATTTTTATTTCTTCTCATACTTGACCTATACAATCTACTAATTTAAGTAGGTTTATTTATAAAAGATAAATCTGATAAGCTAGTTATTTTCACGTTTCCTTTAATTCATTTTTGTAGATTTGTTCGGTAACCATTTTCTTAACCATCAACTAACAAAGCAATAATTAAAGATAAATCTGATAAGCTAGTTATTTTCACGTTTCCTTTAATTCATTTTTGTAGATTTGTTCGGTAACCAATTAAAAGTTTGACGAAGTAAGAATCATCGTTAAAGTTTGTCATTTCGACTCATACCGAAAACTGAATGGCTAATCATCTTCTAGTTACCTTAAATAATGTTAAGTTGGTAGTGTAAAAATAATACAATGATCTAAATCGCTTTTCAAATGGTTGACAACTGAAGGATAGATCCATTAATATTATAAAGCGTGCCTCATACACTGTTCTGCTGAATTTCTTATTTTTTTTTTTTTGTTAGAATTTTTCGTAATCAGTAGTTATTTTAAGCAACAAAGTTTAATCAGATTGCTATTCATTTTCTTAACCATCAACTAACAAAGCAATAATTTTTAACGACGTTAGCAAATTCTCTAATACAGCGTTCTAATTTTTATTTCTTCTCATACTTGACCTATACAATCTACTAATATAAGTAGGTTTATTTATTAAAGATAAATCTGATAAGCTAGTTATTTTCACGTTTCCTTAAATTCATTTTTGTAAATTTGTTCGGTAACCAATTAAAAGTTTGACGAGGCAAGAATCATCGTTAAAGTTTGTCATTTCGACTCATACCGTTAACTGAATGGCTAATCATCTTCTAGTTACCTTAAATAATGTTTAGTTCGTAGTGTAACCATAATACAATGTTCTAAATTGTGTTCAACTAGTTTATAACTGCATCATAGATCCATTCATATTATAAAGTGTGCCTCATATAGTTTTCTGCTGAGTTTGTTATCTTTTTTTGTTAGAATTTTTCGTAATCAGTAGTTATTTTAAGCAACAAAGTTTAATTAGATTGCTATTCATTTTCTTAACCATCAACTAACAAAGCAATAATTTTTAACGACGTTAGCAAATTCTCTAATACAGCGTTCTAATTTTTATTTCTTCTCATACTTGACCTATACAATCTACTAATATAAGTAGGTTTATTTATTAAAGATAAATCTGATAAGCTAGTTATTTTCACGTTTCCTTAAATTCATTTTTGTAAATTTGTTCGGTAACCAATTAAAAGTTTGACGAGGCAAGAATCATCGTTAAAGTTTGTCATTTCGACTCATACCGTTAACTGAATGGCTAATCATCTTCTAGTTACCTTAAATAATGTTTAGTTCGTAGTGTAACCATAATACAATGTTCTAAATTGTGTTCAACTAGTTTATAACTGTATCATAGATCCATTCATATTATAAAGTGTGCCTCATATAGTGTTCTGCTGAGTTTGTTACCTTTTTTTGTTAGAATTTTTTGTAATCAGTAGTTATTTTAAGCAACAAAGTTTAATCAGATTGCTATTAATTTTCTTAACCATCAACTTACAAAGCAATAATTTTTAACGATGTTAGCACATGTTCTAATACAGCGTTCTAATTTATTTTTTGCTTATAATTGACCTATAAAAACTAGTATTTCCTTTAGTTATAATAATTAAATAAATCTGATGAGCCAGTTTTTTTCTCATTTCCTTCAATTTATTTTTTAGTAATTGTTCGGTAACAAATTAAAAGTTTGACGAATAAAGAATCATCGTTAAAGTTGGTCATTTCGACTCATACAGTAAACTGAATCGCTAATCGTCTTGTAGTTACCTTAAATAATGTTAAGTAGGTAGTGTAAAAATAATTCAATGTTCTAAATTCTGTTCAACTAGTTTATAACTGTATCATAGATCCATTCATATTATAAAGTGTGCCTCATATAGTGTTCTGCTGAGTTTGTTATCTTTTTTTGTTAGGATTTTTCGTAATCAGTAGTTATTTTAAGCAACAAAGTTTAATCAGATTGCTATTCATTTTCTTAACCATCAACTAACAAAGCAATAATTTTTAACGACCTTAGCAAATTCTCTAATACAGCGTTCTAATTTTTATTTCTTCTCATACTTGACCTATACAATCTACTAATTTAAGTAGGTTTATTTATAAAAGATAAATCTGATAAGCTAGTTATTTTCACGTTTCCTTTAATTCATTTTTGTAGATTTGTTCGGTAACCATTTTCTTAACCATCAACTAACAAAGCAATAATTAAAGATAAATCTGATAAGCTAGTTATTTTCACGTTTCCTTTAATTCATTTTTGTAGATTTGTTCGGTAACCAATTAAAAGTTTGACGAAGTAAGAATCATCGTTAAAGTTTGTCATTTCGACTCATACCGAAAACTGAATGGCTAATCATCTTCTAGTTAACTTAAATAATGTTAAGTTGGTAGTGTAAAAATAATACAATGATCTAAATCGCTTTTCAAATGGTTGACAACTGAAGGATAGATCCATTAATATTATAAAGCGTGCCTCATACACTGTTCTGCTGAATTTCTTATTTTTTTTTTTTTGTTAAAATTTTTCGTAATCAGTAGTTATTTTAAGCAACAAAGTTTAATCAGATTGCTATTCATTTTCTTAACCATCAACTAACAAAGCAATAATTTTTAACGACGTTAGAAAATTCTCTAATACAGCGTTCTAATTTTTATTTCTTCTCATACTTGACCTATACAATCTACTAATTTAAGTAGGTTTATTTATTAAAGATAAATCTGATAAGCTAGATATTTTCACGTTTCCTTTAATTCATTTTTGTAGATTTGTTCGGTAACCAATTAAAAGTTTGACGAGGCAAGAATCATCGTTAAAGTTTGTCATTTCGACTCATACCGTAAACTGAATGGCTAATCATCTTCTAGTTACCTTAAATAATGTTTAGTTCGTAGTGTAACCATAATACAATGTTCTAAATTGTGTTCAACTAGTTTATAACTGTATCATAGATCCATTCATATTATAAAGTGTCCTCATATAGTGTTCTGCTGAGTTTGTTATCTTTTTTTTTTGTTAAAATTTTCCGTAACCAGTAGTTATTTTAAGCAACAAAGTTTAATAAGATTGCTAATAATTTTCTTAACCATCAACTTACAAAGCAATAATTTTTAACGATGTTAGCACATGTTCTAATACAGCGTTCGAATTTGTGTTTCGTCTTATACTTGACCTATACAATCTACGAATTTATATAGGTTTAATTATTAAAGATAAATCTGATAAGCTAGTTATTTTCACCTTTCCTTTAATTCATTTTTGTAGATTTGTTCGGTGAACAATTAAAAGTTTGACGAATCAAGAATCATCGTTAATGTTTGACATTTCGACTCATACAGTAAACTGAATCGATAATCATCTTCTAGTTACCTTAAATAATGTTTAGTTCGTAGTGTAACCATAATACAATGTTCTAAATTGTGTTCAACTAGTTTATAACTGTATCATAGATCCATTCATATTATAAAGTGTCCTCATATAGTGTTCTGCTGAGTTTGTTATCTTTTTTTGTTAGAATTTTTCGTAATCAGTAGTTATTTTAAGCAACAAAGTTTAATCAGATTGCTATTCATTTTCTTAACCATCAACTAACAAAGCAATAATTTTTAACGACGTTAGCAAATTCTCTAATACAGCGTTCTAATTTTTATTTCTTCTCATACTTGACCTATACAATCAACTAATTTAAGTAGGTTTATTTATTAAAGATAAATCTGATAAGCTAGTTATTTTCACGTTTCCTTTAATTCATTTTTGTAGATTTGTTCGGTAACCAATTAAAAGTTTGACGAAGTAAGAATCATCGTTAAAGTTTGTCATTTCGACTTATACCGTAAACTGAATGGCTAATCATCTTCTAGTTACCTTAAATAATGTTCAGTTGGTAGTGTAAAAATAATACAATGATCTAAATCGCCTTTCAAATGGTTGACAACCGAAGTATAGATCCATTAATATTATAAAGCGTGCCTCATACACTGTTCTGCTGAATTTCTTATTTTTTTTTTTTTTTTTGTTAAAATTTTTCGTAATCAGTAGTTATTTTAAGCAACAAAGTTTAATCAGATTGCTATTCATTTTCTTAACCATCAACTAACAAAGCAATAATTTTTAACGACGTTAGCAAATTCTCTAATACAGCGTTCTAATTTTTATTTCTTCTCATACTTGACCTATACAATCAACTAATTTAAGTAGGTTTATTTATTAAAGATAAATCTGATAAGCTAGTTATTTTCACGTTTCCTTTAATTCATTTTTGTAGATTTGTTCGGTAACCAATTAAAAGTTTGACGAAGTAAGAATCATCGTTAAAGTTTGTCATTTCGACTTATACCGTAAACTGAATGGCTAATCATCTTCTAGTTACCTTAAATAATGTTCAGTTGGTAGTGTAAAAATAATACAATGATCTAAATCGCCTTTCAAATGGTTGACAACCGAAGTATAGATCCATTAATATTATAAAGCGTGCCTCATACACTGTTCTGCTGAATTTCTTATTTTTTTTTTTTTTTTTGTTAAAATTTTTCGTAATCAGTAGTTATTTTAAGCAACAAAGTTTAATCAGATTGCTATTCATTTTCTTAACCATCAACTAACACAGCAATAATTTTTAACGACGTTAGCAAATTCTCTAATACAGCGTTCTAATTTTTATTTCTTCTCATACTTGACCTATACAATCTACTAATTTAAGTAGGTTTATTTATTAAAGATAAATCTGATAAGCTAGTTATTTTCACGTTTCCTTTAATTCATTTTTGTAGATTTGTTCGGTAACCAATTAAAAGTTTGACGAAGCAAGAATCATCGTTAAAGTTGGTCATTTCGACTCATACCGTAAACTGAATCGCTAATCGTCTTGTAGTTACCTTAAATAATGTTAAGTAGGTAGTGTAAAAATAATTCAATGTTCTAAATTCTGTTCAACTAGTTTATAACTGTATCATAGATCCATTCATATTATAAAGTGTGCCTCATATAGTGTTCTGCTGAGTTTGTTATCTTTTTTTGTTAGAATTTTTCGTAATCAGTAGTTATTTTAAGCAACAAAGTTTAATCTGATTGCTATTCATTTTCTTAACCATCAACTAACAAAGCAATAATTTTTGACGATGTTAGCAAATGTTCTAATACAGCGTTCTAATTTTCATTTCTTCTCATACTTGACCTATACAATCAACTAATTGAAGTAGGTTTATTTATTAAAGATAAATCTGATAAGCTAGTTATTTTCACGTTTCCTTTAATTCATTTTTGTAGATTTGGTCGGTGACCAATTAAATGTTTTACGAATAAAGAATCATCGTTAATGTTTGACATTTCGACTCATACAGTAAACTGAATCGCTAATCATCTTCTAGTGACCGTTAATAATGTTTAGTTGGTAGTGTAACCATAATACAATGTTCTAAATTGTGTTCAACTAGTTTATAACTGTATCATAGATCCATTCATATTATAAAGTGTGCCTCATACAGTGTTCTGCTGAGTTTTTTATTTTTTTGTTGTTTGAATTTTTCGTAACCAGTAGTTATTTTAAGCAACAAAGTTTTAAAAGATTGCTAATAATTTCTTTTACAATCAACTTACAACGCAATAATTTTTAACGATGTTAGCACATGTTCTAATACAGCGTTCTAATTATTTTTTGCTTATAATTGACCTATCAAATCTACTATTTCCTTCAGTTATAATAATTAAATAAATCTGATGAGCCAATTTTTTTCTCATTTCCTTCAATTTATTTTTTAGAAATTGTTCGGTAACAAATTAAAAGTTTGACGAATAAAGAATCATCGTTAAAGTTGGTCATTTCGACTCATACAGTAAACTGAACTTAAATAATGTTAAGTTGGTAGTGTAAAAATAATTCAATGTTCTAAATTGTTTATAACTGTATCATAGATCCATTCATATTATAAAGTGTACCTCATACAGTGTTCTGCTGAGTTTGTTATCTTTTTTTGTTAGAATTTTTCGTAATTAGTAGTTATTTTAAGCAACACAGTTGAATAAGATTGCTATTAATTTTCTTAACCGTCAACTTACAAAGCAATAATTTTTAACGATGTTAGCACATGTTCTAATCCAGCGTTCTAATTTTCATTTCTTCTCATACTTGACCTATACAATCAACTAATTTAAGTAGGTTTATTTATTAAAGATAAATCTGATAAGCTAGTTATTTTCACGTTTCCTTTAATTGATTTTTGTAGATTTGTTCGGTGACCAATTAAAAGTTTTACGAATAAAGAATCAGCGTTAATGTTTGACATTTCGACTCATGCAGTAAACTGAATCGCTAATCATCTTCTAGTTACCTTAAATAATGTTAAGTTGGTACTGTTACCATAATACAATGTTCTAAATTGTGTTCTACTATTTTATAACTGTATCAGCGATCTATTAATATTATAAAGCGTGCCTCATAGACGCTCCTGCTTAGTCTGTTATCTTTTTTTGTTAGAATTTTTCATAACCTGTAGTTATGTTAAGCAACACAGTTGAATAAGATTGCTAATAATTTTCTTAACCATCAACTAACAAAGCAATAATTTTTAACGATGTTAGCACATGTTCTAATACAGCGTTCTAATTTGTGTTTCGTCTTATACTTGATCTACACAATCTACTAATTTAAGTAGGATTATTTATTAACGTTAAACCGCATAAGCTAGTTATTTTCTCGTTTCCATCAATTCATTTTTGTAGATTTGTTCGGTGACCAATTAAAAGTTTGATTATGCACACACTCCTAACTCTTAATTACTAATCTAGAAACACACACACACACACACACACACACACACATAGGTTAAATATAATTAATGATAAAACTTACGCGTTCACTATACACTCACGCACATAAACACAAAATTTCACGATACGACGTCGATTGTCTCTTTTTCAGTACTCGCCTCTATCTTCACGATGACAAGCTTTCCCCTGTCAGATATGTTGTCGGGAGATGCAGGCGAGTCGAACTGAAAAAATTCTTCTCCTATATCAATTTGCATGGCGGCATCGTCCACGGCCTCCACCTCCACTTCCTCCGCTTCCTGCGCTTCCTCTTCCTGCTCCTCTCTTTTCGTGATTTCCACCATAGCAGCATCTTCATCGGTATGCACCACCTGTGTAAAGATACACATAATTAATCTATTGTGACAAACATAAGATATTCACCTTATTAACTAACTAACCTCCTGCTGCTGCATCACCGCCTCAGCAACCACCTCCGTCTCCTCCCTCTTCTCTGTTCCTACGCTGCAACACCACAGTTCTCTTCTGCTGCACGTCGTACAGCGTCGCGCCCTGCACTCCGTGCAGTACGTCCAGCGTGTGCGTATGATCATACGCTTCATCACCCGCGCACACACTTTACATACATCCCCAAGCTTAGGGATGTAGTAATTGACGGGGCCGATGGTAGGTGAACTTTTCATGAAGGAGAAAAATTTAGACTTGTGCTGATTATTGTTCGATACCGCACGTGTGCTCGTACACCCGATACCCGAACGAGCTGGCTGACGCGTTGTGCAGCGAAATGCTTGACGGATACGGGATACTTTTTACGAGCGCGACAGAGCATAACCTTTGACTCTCAAGTGCTCTTCGCAGGAAGTTGATATTTTTTAGTATCCACTTGTCGCCACGAGTCTTAGCAGGCGATACCTATACAGCGGAGATGAATTAGTGTGACAAAACAACTATACATGTTTGATACTGCTTGCTGCTCGACGAACACGGGATACTTTTTTTACGATTGTGTGTGTGTGAGAGAGCGAGAGAGAGAGAGAGAGAGAGAGAGAGAGAGAGAGAGAGAGTGAGAGGGAGAGAGAGAGAGAGCATGATCTTTGACTCTCGACTGCTCTAAGCGTGAACTTGATATTTTTAGTATCTACTCGGCGGCAAGAGTCTTTTCAGTCGATACCTATGCGCGGAAAAAATGGATCAGTGTGACAAAACAACGGTTCAGAGTAATCTCAAATGTAATTAACACGTGGATTCTCGGAGCCTTATATTTGATACTGCTTGTATGAGAATCGCTATGGTCATTGCTTGCACAGGAAGTCGAATGCTATTAAATGTGATAGAGCATTGCTTTCAGCCGTCTTGTATCGTGCGATAATCGTCGACGGTATCATTATTTCAGACAGCATTCGAGGAGAATAATGGTGAGTACATTTTTATTGATTGCAATTTTTTCGCACGATATCGCGTTGTCATTAATAAAAATAAAACAGCACTTGAACTTGGTAACGAGGTAGACGGTGCCACAGCTGATAGCGTCGTCTGCTACTGCTACTACAAGCTCTGTTTCATTCACTCGCGCGCATACACACATTCGTAACGCAGTGTCGTCTGCTCTTGCCGTAGAACGCATCAACTGCTACGATAACGCCTGGTGTTTTCAAGTCGTCTGCTTCAGCGCTAGGGACATTAGCTTCTTACATCTGTCATATTACATAGCATGCCATGCGTATTTCTTTATCATTACAGTAATATAACGTATAATTATAAAATCAAAGAATATACATCCGCTATATTCTATGATAGTGAGAATACTTTTCTAAACAACTGTTTTTCTCACTATACTTCTTGCTTTTTTTATTAAAAAAATGTGTAATCAAATATCGGTTAATATTTTGTTTTAATTCATTCGACATCAAAGAGATTTTAATATTCATGTGTTGTATGCATCACTACCTTCGAATACATATAACGTTTATTATAAAAAGTAAGCTCTGTATTTTTAACATAAAATTGTTTTACATTTCAGCGTTAGAAAATTTGTTAGCCGACATAACCTCTGATGAAGATGATGATAATATTACAGAATACACATCAAGTGAATATGTTGAACCTACGTCATCGGATGAAGGTGAGGAGGAGGAGGAGGTGGTGGAGGAGGAGGAAGAAAGAGAGGCAAGTGAGACGGAAGAGGAGGATGCAGCGCAAGCGCTGAACGCTGTAGCCGATGTACAGTTTGTACCGGCTGAAATAGTGGGGGTGAGCGCTGCCGATGCACACGGAGAGGAGTTGCGGGCGGAAGAGAGCGAAGCCGTAAGGAGAGAAGCAGCAGCAGCAGCGGTGGCTGCGGCGCCTGCAGTGGTGCGTCTTCAGGTGAATGAGGCGATGGAGGAGGAGGAGGAGGAGGAAGATGAAGCAGTAGAGAGAGAGCGCAGAATGAGCACAATGCTAGAGCGGAAGAGGCTGAAGATGTACCTGCCAATAGGGATTCTCAGCGCATGGTTAATGTTGACCACCTTCTTGCCACATGTATAGAGCCAACAGCTGCTGCTAATAATATTCTACAGCGCTTGATGGAACGAGCAGCTGATGAAAGCGAGAATATTATTGAGTATGCGGAGCATCCATGTGTCAAAAGACGGCAACAAATCCTCGACTTTTTGGCCCAACCAGTAGAACCCGAAGAAATGCGGTACACAAGAAGAAGCGCTGGAGGATTGGTCACCGAGCATTTTTTTAACCAGGGAAACCCAAGAGATCGTCAAATTAATGAACGTGAGTATTATGCTGTATTTAAATATACATTTTTCTTGAAATAAATTCTTATTTTTAAATATTATGTAAGTTATTCGACGTGGTCTCGAAGGATTTGTTGGTTTTTCAATGCTTGTAAAGATAAAAATTCCCTACTGTTAGATACTGAAAATTTACCTGAAGTGTTTAATCGCCTGGGACAGAGTTTTTCAGGACCACCAGAAGAATAATTTAAAAATAAGAAAGTGTAAAATAGGGTATTCAAATATTTTGTATTCAATAAATTTTTTCAGAACATAATCACTCTGACGATTCATCTTGTTCTTCTTCTACAACCATTTTTCCCTTATCTACATCATCTTCGAACACCAATACTTCTGTAGAATCGCAGGATTACGAGGCCGATGAAAGTGATTTTTCTATTCAAGTTGGTAGAGGACAAAGAAGAAGAATTGAAAATTCAAGCAGCAATAATGATGATTTGTCTGACTACGAACAAGAGGATAATCAACCTAGTGAGGAGAATGAGGAGGCGGAGGAGGAGATCAGCGAGGAGGATGAGGAGAGAAGCGAAACAGACGATAATATGAATTATCAAGGAGTCAATGAGGAAAGAGAGGATGAGGATATCCAGCCTCCTGGTAATCGTTTTGATATTTTCCAACAAAATTCGCATTATATATCTAAGTATAAAATAGAAGGTAGACGTATTGTGCTAAAAATAAGATCTCCACCGAAGGATGGATCTATAAATCCGATAGTTTGGTTGGAGTTAGTTATTCGCGATATTTATTCTTATATAATTTAATTATGTAATGAAAATGACATGATTGGCGTCTCCGTTAGAAGTTTAAATTTTGCACGAGGCCCGGGTGGGTTATCTTTACGATTAGTAAATAATTTTTTTTACAATGATTTATGGAATTTAATAAGCGGATTAGCTCAGAGTAATGAGGATTTTCAAATAGATGAGAGCTTTATTCTAACATTAACACTTGTTAATATACCTAATAGTGGCCGAGGTGGAAGTAGAAAGAGGATGAGTGTTGATAGCTTATCTCAGAGATCGGTTGTATCTATAAGAAATAACGATAATTTATGCTTGCCAAGAGATTTAATTGTCGGGGAGGCTTTTATGATGTATAAAAAATTCTTTTCAAACGAAGCCATTGATACTTGGAATATTATCAGAAATAGCAGACGTGGTATGCAAAAAGAGCGCGCAAATCTCCTTACTATTAATGCAAACGTCGTAATTCCTGCAAACGGGTGCGGTATACGAGAAATAGAGATCAGCGGTATTATGTTGCAAAAAATATCGCTATTGTAATATACGATAGTTTATCTTTTGGAAGTGGAGAACCGCCCTTTTAAGATGGAAGACCTCTGTTAAATTCAAATTCTTTTGACGTTATAAATCTTTTATACGACGCGCGAAGGCGTCATTTCGATACAATATTAAATTTAACCGGTGCTGCACGCAATCGTTTTTTCTGAGAACATTGTAATAAAAGCTATAGATACGTAGATGAGCATAGATGCACAGCCAAATGTGACAGGTGTTTTTGTGCGCCAACGTGTAATTCTAATATAGATATTATAAAGTGTGTAGAATGTAACCGAGAATTTTACGGACAAATATGTTTCGACCGTCAAAAAATAGATGGGTTATACAAAAAAATAATAAAAAAATATGCGATGTAGTAAAAGTTTGTAATATGTGTTGCAAACGAATTAATATCTAGAAGTCAAAGCACGAGTGTGGAATCAATTGGTGCAACTTATGTCGCGAAAAACATGATGTAAATCAGCTCTGTTATATTCAACCCATTGGACGTAATGTTAACGCACAGATTAATCGTAAATCCCCAAAGAAAAACTTATTTATTTTTTATGACTTTGAGACGCGTCAAGATTCTGCTTACCGTGAACATACAGAGATAAAAATACACATTCCAAATCTATGTGTTGTACAACAGGTTTGCGATGATTGCATGGATGATGAAAATATAAATATATTATGCCATACGTGTGGTGTAAGAGAGCATATATTTCGCGATGATCCAGTTAAACAATTAATAGGTTTGACAGTACGCGAGAAAACTACCTTCGGTCAAATAATTTGTATTGCTCATAACTCTCGTGGGTTTGATGAGCAATTTATTTTGAGAGAAATCGTTGAAAATACCTCAATAGTACCGAACGTAATATTGAATGGACAAAATATATTTATGCTTCAATGCGGGCGAACAAAATTTATTGATAGCTTAAACTATTTTCACATGAAATTAAGTGCTTTACCACAAACCTTTTCTCTACCGCCAGCTAGTAAAAAAGGATATTTTCCTCATCTATTCAATACTTTAGATAATCAAAATTATGTTGGGGCTTTACCCGAAGCATCGTTCTATGCGCCTAATGCCATGTCGACGTCTGAGAGGGAAAAGTTTATTGTATGGTATGAGGAGAATCAAAATACTTATGAGTTTGATTTTCAACGTGAAATACTCGATTATTGCCGTATGGATGTAGAAATTTTAAGACTTGCATGCATGACTTTTCGGAAAATTTTCATTAAGTGCGAGAATATTTGTCCGTTTACAGAGGCAACGACCATAGCTTCTGCATGCTCCATTGTGTATAGAAAAAATTTCTTACGCGAAAAAACTATCGGTATCATTCCAGCAGGTGGATATCGACGCGCTGATAATCATTCGCAAAAGTCAATACAGTGGCTGTTACAGTGTGAACGTGAGATTGGTCGGGAAATCATACACGCGGGTAGAGCACGTGAATTTATGCTTCCAGAAGGGTTTCGTGTAGATGGCTATTTACCTCCGGAAAATGACAATGCAAATAAAGGTATATTGTCTTTGAATATTAAGGCTGTTACACACACGGTTGCCCTATTTGCTTTAATAAACGACGAGATAAAATAATGTCATACGGCCGAACTATGGATGAGTCGTACGAGAATACTTTTCGGAAAATTCAAAAAATAAAAGCTCTGGGTTACGAAGTTCGAGAGATATGGGAATGTACTTTTGATCGGATAAAAGCAGAGAATCGCGAAATCTACGAATATGTAACACAGCATCCTCTTATGAGTCGTATAACGTTGAATCAGCGCGATGCTTTTTTTGGAGGTAGAACGGAGAATATAGTTACTGAGTACACGATCGGAAATAACGAAAAAATTCAATATACAGATATATGCTCTCTTTATCCGTACGTGTGTAAAAGAGGTCGATTTCCCGTGGGACATCCGCGAATTTTAATTGGTGAAGACTGCAACGAATTAACGCAGGGGAATAACAATAATCTCAACAATATTGAAGGATTAGTTAAATGTAGTATCTTACCACCGCGCGACCTGCACATTCCACTCTTACCAATTAAAATGCACGGACGTCTTCTTTTTGCTCTTTGCCGCTCATGCTGCGAAGAAATGCAGCAGTGTGACTGCAATCACGAAGACCCAAAAATGCGTGAATTCACGGCACCTGGGTTGCGGATGAGTTGCGTAAAGCTGTTGAACTCGGTTACAGTATTACGAAAATTTATATTATTTCGCAATATGAGATGACACAATATAATCAAATTGATGGTAGTGGAGGTCTTTTTGCTGAATACGTAAATACTTTCTTAAAAATCAAGCAAGAGGCTAGCGGATGGCCCTCATGGTGTACTGATGAAGCAACTAAATTACAATACATTGAACAGTATAGACTCGATGAGGGTATAACTTTGGATAAAAATAATATCGAAAAAAATTCAGAGTTACGAGCTGTTGCTAAGCTCTGCTTAAATTCGTTTTGGGGTAAGCTTGGACAACGGAGTAATTTGAAACAAACTGAAGTTGTAAAATCACGTGAATCTCTTTTAAAACTTCTACTTGTCCGGAAAGAGATGTTAATGATATACTAGCAATTAATGATGAGATACTGTAAGTGAATTGGCAATACAAGGATGAGGCTGTCATTCCTGCCCCGCATACGAGTGTCGTGATTGCGGCTTACACCACTGCTCAAGCACGTTTAGAACTATATAATTACTTGAGAAGGTTGGGTGATCGTGTTCTTTATTATGACACTGATTCTTGTATATTTGTTTCGCATGACGATGCTTCGGATGAGTATAAACCTTTTATTGGCTCTAAACTAGGTGATATGACAGATGAACTTTGTGGTTATGGTGAGAATACGTATATAAGTAATTTTGTTTCGGGAGGACCAAAGTTTTACGCTTTCATAGCTGTAACACCCAATAAAGATGATAAAATTGAATGTTGTAAAGTAAAAGGTATCTCATTAAACTTCTCAAACGGTGTAAAAATTAATTTTGATAGCATTAAGAATTTGATTAACGATGCCTTTGCAAACGAAGATCACGAATCTGAAAAAATGAATGATGAATGTAGTAAAATGAATGTACGCTTAAAATTCAAAGGTATCAGAAGAACTAAAATGCATGAAGTTGTAACGCGTGAAGAATCGAAAATATGTTGTGTTGTATTGAAAAAACGACGATACCTTACGTCACGTAAGTCTCTACCTTTTGGATATAAGAATAATTAACTTTTTGGATGTATTTATTGTAAATAAAAATAAACACACATTTTTATATAATTTCCTTATTTTTCCATTTAAAAGATCCCTAACACATTTTTATATCCGCAGTATAGCTTCTGTCATCGAAGAGAACGCTTCTTATGGAAATTTAGCTCATTTTAACGCATAATTCAGCTTACACGCGGTGTTATTTAGCTTGTTGGACACGAATATCAGCTTAAACAGCGGTAATAACAGCTTGTGATTCAGCACACGTAAAATTAGCTTATTTTTACGTGTGCCGCGCCGCGCCGCCGCCGCCGCCGCCGCCGACCGTCCGCATGCCATAAGCTTATTTTAAGGAAAATCTCTCGTGTGTGTGTGTGTGTGGGTGTGGGTGTGTGTGTGTGAGTACTCGGCGAAATGGATATGCGATTCAAACATCCGTTTACGTGTATCGTTAGCGGACCCACGGGATGTAGTAAAACAGTTTTTGTCAAAAGGTTTCTTCGACATCTTCCACTCATGTGCAGTGTAACTTTTGATCGGATATTACTCTATTATGCCGAGTGGCAGTCTACGTATGAGACAGACTTTGTTCCAGGAGGCATAAGTAGGGAGAGTAGAAAAAAAATTGTTGAATTTCACGAGGGATTACCTCAGCCTTCAGATTATTCTCAAGACAATGAAAAGAAAAAATTATTAATTATCGATGATTTAATGAGAGAATCTTCGAATAACATTATTCTCGATTTATTTACAAAGGGAAGTCATCATAAGAATTTAAGTGTGATTTTTATTACACAAAATCTTTTTCACAAAGGAGCTGGTCAACGCGATATCTCATTAAATGCAAATTACCTAGTTATTTTTAAAAATCCACGTGATCGTTCACAAATACAATATCTAGCGCGTCAAGTCTATCCCGGAGACCCAAAATTTTTACAAGAAGCGTATCTCGATAGTACGTCAACTTCTCATGGCTATCTATTGCTGGATTTGAAACAGTCGACCGAGGATGAATTTCGTTTCCGTACCTCTGTTTTTCCCGATGATAAATTGAGTTACGCATATGTACCGAAGAAGAATAAGAAATTCCGATAAAAGTAGAGTATTCTATGATTAAAACTTCAGTCTGATTGAAACAATGGCAGGGAGAGGAGCGTCTGCGAGAACCGATAGTTGTAGACAGCGTAGAAGACAGCGTGGAGATGGTGGTGCTGCTGCTGCTACTGAAGAAGAAGAAGAAGAATAAGATACAAGGTGTGGGTGCCTACCAAAGCATTTTACAAAAAAGTGTGTTGCAGTATTGAATGCTCTTTGTCATGCAGATAGTCAACAGCGCTTAGCACTGTTACGTGTAGCTGATAAAAAACTCATTAAAAGCATATGCGAGTGCGTGTTAAATGTATTGTGCGGAGTCGTTAAAATAAAAAACTCACACAAGTTAAAGTTAAAAAAAACATAAAAGTGTCTTGAGAAAATTATTAAATAAATCCAGTAGTAATAACAGTGAAAAAGAGTGGAAAAAAAATAAACGCGTCCTTATTCAAAACGGTGGTGCTTTTTTACCAATGTTACTTCCACCAATTATAGGTGCACTTGTGTCAAAAATATTTGGAGTCTCTGGAAATTAAAATATAGAGCACGCTCGTAAAATGGTCATTGTACCAGAGAAAACATACGAGAGAGTAACGAAGCAACAGCATCAACAACAACAACATATAGTAGAAGAGTCGAGTAATGCTTTAGAGCCAACGATACAGACAAAGGGTGATAATTTAAGTCGTCTCGATGCTGAGATGCACGATATACTTTTTTCAAAAAGTATCACCGATGAACGTGAAAAATGTCAAAAATATTTACAAATTTTAAGAAAATATCTTCATTTTAAAAATTTTGAACGTCAGGAACTTTTATCAGATGCAAATATACTTGATGTAGAGCATGAAAATGAAGATATATCGAGTCCATTGTCCAATGAAGCGATACTTGCAAGCATTTCCAAGGGTTATGTGAGAAAAGCACGTTTATTGCTTCAACATTGGAAATCAGCATCGCATCGTATTAAATGGGATAATTCAGGTACAGTTAGCATTGATGATAAAGCTATACCACACTCAAATATTATAGATTTACTAGAAGACGTGGTACGGAGTAGACCTGTTGAAGAACCTGTAGGAAGATTTCAATTAGCTAATTTTATAGCAACAACTAACACTCCACCCAAATTAATAAGTAATCCAGATGTGATAAAAATTAGTGAAAGTTTGAAACGTGCATTAAACAAAATTCCTTCAACCAAGAGAAATAATTCCGAGAGCGCTCAGACTTTGGAACAAGGTACTAGACTCGCGGCCGCACAACGCTATAGTGCACGTTTGAATAAGAAAAAATCCATACCGCAGAAAGCAGACAAGTGGCTGGCTTATAAAATTTAACATGTCTTATGAAAATCAATACTTTGACACTAGACACGAGACTGGATACGCTGGTGCTCGTAATCTGTTACGAATTAATGGTAAAAATAAGAAGAAAGCGAGGTTAATGAGTGGTTAAGTAATCAAGATGCATACACACTACACAAACCTATTAGACGAAAATTTCCTAGATTGATGTACAATGTCACTAATGTGGATGATTGTTGGGAAATGGATTTGTGTGACATGCAATCTCTCAAAACGTATAACGATAATTTTGCGTATTTACTTGTAGTCATAGATGTTCTCAGTAAATATGCTTGGGTCGAGCCTTTACGTGACAAAAGTACAAAAAGTGTTGTAGCTGCTTTCGACAAAATCTTAAAAAGAGCCGATGGGCGACGCCCAATTCTTATACAAACTGATCGAGGCAAAGAGTTTGTCGGATCAGATTTTCAAAATTATATAAAACAACACAAGATTAATTTTCGAGTAGCACGTAATCCCGATGTTAAAGCAGCCGTCGTCGAGCGTCTAAATCGCACGCTCAAAGAACGTATGTTCAGATATTTTACTCACAAAAATACTCATAGGTATATCAATGTTATTGAAAATATCGTTTACGCGTATAATCACACTATGCATAGTGGTACTAAAATGGTTCCGGTAGTTATAAATATTCGTAATGCAGTTGTGGCAAGAAAAAATTTAGAAAAAAGAGCTCTTAGTCAGAGAAAAAAGTCTAGAGCACATATATACAGCGTGGGTGATCATGTTCGCATCAGTCGGTTGAAAGGCACCTTCGATAAAGGTTACGAAAAGAATTACAGTGAAGAGATCTTTAAGATTACCCGTGTCTCACGTCGTCAAAATCTGTTCACCTATGAATTGACTGATTTAGAAGGTGAAATAATCGACGGATTTTTTTATCCCGAAGAACTAGCTCGAGTTGGCGATGATCGTTTGTCACAAAATAAGGAATTCAAAGTGGAACGTGATCAAGAGTAGGGGACGTGGTGTTAAAAAACAAGTTTTTGTAAAGTGGCTTGGCTATCCTGATAAATTTAATTCGTGGATTAAAGCAAGCGAAATCGTTACACTTTAAACATGGCTGAGGACGAATTTTATTTGATATTATCGAGTAACAGTAGTATGAAATATTTTTCTGAAAATACAACATCTTGCTTCACCACGCACTTATCGCACGAAGTACGTCTGTATGGTAGTGGAGTGTTGCTCTCACGGAAATCAGCATACCATGCACGATGATGCATATTCAGAAACACGAATGTAATATAAAGTTTGTCAACGCACATAGAATAGCAGTTGCAAGAAAGAGAGACATATCTGAATATTTACCGGATTGGATAAACGACAAACACAACGATGCCATATTTCTACCAGGTGTTTACGAGAATCTCAACAATCTCACAGAAGCTATAAACAATATACCTGAATCTCACTTACGTATTGAACAGGCAAAGAAAAAAAGTGGTTATTACAATTTACATAAAAAGTGTGAATGTAAGGAAACTCATTTTTTCAGCTTGAGCGAAAAGGTCAAACGAATATTTGGCTTTGAGAATGAAAAATATAGAAATCAGGAATTTATACCCATGATTCCATCTGTAGAGTCGAAAAAAATGCAACATTGGTAGGAAACAGACCTGATTGTTTGGCAAGAGCGATAGCTGATCAATTTTTCGTTTACTCAGATATTTGTATTCCGTACACAGTCGGTGACGTTCAAGCATCCCTTTTGCGCATAGTAACACACGATAATTCAAAATATAAATTTGGTTCGAGAGTGGTCAAACAATTTGCACTGGGAATTTATCTACCTTTGTTAAATAACACATTTCAGAATATAATAATAGATATAAGAGATGAAAATGGGAATCATATACCATTCGAGTATGGGACGTTGACCGTAACACTACATTTCAAGCGCATTCTCTGAGAAAAAAAATGGCTTACTACGCAGAATACTATGCCGATCAAATCGGTGGTGGTGATGGTGGAGGAGGAGTACGTCGAGTGTTTGCAGGTTCAACTTATCAGCGAGGTCATGGTGGAATCGGCAGCTTTTTGAGTGGATTATTTCGAAGAGTTTTACCTTACATTACGAGTGGTGCTAAAGCCGTTGGAAAAGAAGCTATAAGAGCAGGAATGCATGTACTAGATGATGTGGGAAATCACGGAAGCAATTTTAAACAAGCTGTAAATATGCGCATGCGTGAGTCCGGTAAAAATCTTAAGCATAAAGCCGCGATAAAATTGCCGCTATGATGAAGGGATCAGGATATAAGATACGCGCTAAAAAGCGGAAGCGTCAATCGTCCAAGAACAGTTCAGCTGTACGCATCAGCAGTAAAAGTGGCCGTGTAAAGAAGAAGAAGAAGAAGAAGAGCCGTGTCAGTGTTCGCAAATCTACGAAAAAGAAAGCTGGTAAGAATAAGCCAAGGAAGAAGAGAAAACAACGCAGTGTGAGCGATATTTTTGGATCTACATAGATATTATTTAATATGGCTTTTCTACACTCAAACTCATGTGAATGCATGAAATCAGAATTAGATTTATTTACATTACCACCTACACAGACTTCGGTGGAAAGCTCTCAATTTATACATTATAAACCAGTTTAAGACTTAATGTATAAATTGAGAGCTCTCAATTTATACATTATAAACAGACGATGGACCGTTGGAATTCGTCGTTCCAGCTGGTAGTGATTATCTCGATCTTGCACATACAATGCTAAGCATTCGTATGCAGATAGAGCCAAATGTTGAAATAACAGAAGCAGCTAAAGCTACAGAGTATCCGAAGGTAGCAGCAATAAATAACACGTTACATTCGCTATTTAACCAAATAGACGTTTTCTTTAATCAAAAATTGGTTTCACCACCAAACAATGCTTATCCTTACCGAGATTACATCGAAACACTGTTAAATTATTCAAAGAGTAGTATGGAATCACATCTCACGAGTGGACTCTGGTATGCGGATACCCCTGAAAAATGGGCAGCGCCTCCCAATAGCAAGCGTACTGATGTAAATGCAAATATTGGTCAGTGTAACCGTCAGTATTTTACCCATAATGGTAAAACTGTCGATTTACTCGGTCATTTGCATTGCGATGTTTTCAATCAAAATAAATTTCTGTTAAATGGTGTTGAACTGCGATTACGATTGGTTAGGAGTAAGGATGCTTTTTGTTTCATGGATTTTACAGATGATGATAAATTTACTATACGCATTAAGGAAGCTTCACTGATTGTGCATCGAGTTAAAATAAGTCCAGGTGTTATACTAGCTCATGCTAATGCACTTACAAAAGCCACTGCTAAATACCCAATCAATCGTGTGGAGGTGAAGGCATTTACAATGCATAGAGGTATTCTTGGCGATACACTGGACAACGTTATTCTCGGTCAAATACCCAAAAGAATAATCATTGGATTTATGGATAACAAGGCATTCAATGGAAATAGAAAGTTTAATCCATTTAATTTCCAACATTTTAATATAAACTATATTTCTCTTTATGTGGATGGTGTCCAGATTCCCAGCAAACCATTGCAGCCTTGATTTACGGGTGAAAGACAATTATTTATCGACTCGTTTCATACACTATATTCTGGGACTGGAATTCATTTTCTAAACGAAGCATTAATTATCTCACGATCGGACTACGATGAAGGGTATACATTATTTGCTTTTGATCTATCGCCTGATTTATCAGCAAATTCAGTTTCTCATTGGAATTTAATCAAGCACGGCAGTGTTCGTATAGAGGTAAAATTTGAAAGAGCACTTGAATCTACAATCAATTGAATAATTTACGCCGAATACGACAGTGTCTTGGAAATAGATTCAAGTAGGCAAATAATAACGGATTTTAATGCATAATACCGTTAAAGCGATGGAAAAGTAAGAGGAGAAGGTGGAGAAGGAGAAGAGGGATGGGGAAAGAAGCAACAGCAGCGCCTCTATGCTATAGATGAGCAAAAAAGCTAAACGTCATACTCTCAGTGACGTTTGAGAAGTGAGCGAGTTTGGATCGACTGTGTCAATTTTTTATAGTATCATGGATTACGTTATCGATATTCAGGGTTTGAGAGACCGTAACAACAAGTTTACACCTAAAGAAGTTGGTGTACTTGGTTTAGAGCACAGAATCGTCCAACATTGGATAGTTAAGGGGTTCCTAGGGTTAAGGGGTTCCATAGATTTGAAGAACTTGCAACTGGACTTAAAAGAACTAACGACTGCATCTCTATCTCATCATTTTCATGGAATTCGTTGGCATGAAGGTGACATCACCATTGAACAACTACAGTATCATTTACAACAAATAGCCAAAGTGGCTATACGTATTTTTACACGCGGTCATGACAATTGGAGATTCCTGGAGACTGTAATGTGTCGAGAAGTTGTGAATGTTGAAGAAATGTATGCCCCGAATTTTGTCGAATTGAAAATAAATTCAGGTAACTTCATGTGTTTAAATCATGGCATTTAAGGTATAAACTCCAGTCGCGATTGTGCTCTCAATCATGCATATGTGCTACGAAAGTGGTTACACTCTATAGCTGAAGGTATAACGCAAGATTCTGCACAGAAATTGAGTGATGCATTGTACTGCAAACTAAACTCGCGGGTACGTACAGCTACGTCATCGTCTATTTACGCGACACACGAAGAGGACGTAGTCGATCATTGCTGAAATAATAATAATAATAGAATGAATACACAAGAATTACTAAAAGCTCTTGACCCGTTAACCGTCAAGACAGTTGGCGTGTATGCTGCGGATAGAATTCCAAACGTTTTGGAATACCCCGCGGCCATCATAGCTAATACAGATGATCACACGAAGAAAGGAACAAATTGGATTGCTATCTACATAGACTCAAACGGTTATGGAACATACTTTGACAGTTACGGACTACCACCAATGTCCCAACATCATCTTAAACGACTCAAAAGAAATTGCAAGCGGTATCAGTGGAATAAAAAAAAGTTGCAAAGTTTTGATTTACAGGTGTGTGACCAGTATTGTATTATGTTCCTTTACCATATGGTTAGGCTACCTAACTTACGCGTGTTTTGTCATAAGTTCTCGCGAGATTCACGAAAAAATGATGCCGTAGTTGTATCGTTCTATAAAAAGCTGTTACGAAATAATAATCATCATGTACGCTCGAAAGATGTTAGGAGGTTTGGAAGTGAAGCCTCGCGCGGCTCAGGATTTTGTAATCAAACATGTACTTCGAGAATGTATGTAAAGTAATAATAATAATTGTTAGATATCATGTAGTAAAAAATATGAATAAAGTGTAATCTTTCATAATATAAAAAATGTTTTCATTTATAGAGCCTTACTCATTCCTTTAATTCCATACTGTAGTACTATGATATATTTTTTCCTGTTGCATCACACCTCGCTGTATAGTTCTAAGTACATATACATCGGCATTTATTAACGGTTATAATACTAACATCCGGTGATATTTACTTTAGTTTTATATTCCATTTCAATCTTTATCTGTAAGCGAAAGAGAAGCTGATAAAACTGACGGTTGTAGTAGTAGTAGAGTAAACATCCTGTTCTTAAAAACTCGGAGAAATGTAACCGTAGCCTTTGACGGTTAACGAATATGATATTTCCTTTGTGAAGTTCTGAGAATACACGCGCAGAAAATCTCTCCCCACTGCATTCGATCATTTTACTTTGAGGTAGCGGGGGTAAAACGTATAAGAGAGATTGAAGAGTGAGGAGCTCCATCAGTTCTTTCGTGAAAGTTTGAGAGATCGTTTGCTAAGTGTAACTCGGTATATTGTGCCTCTTGTTTTTCGTACCATGGCCCAATCAAGTGTCAGTGCTCCATCTCGTGTGCAGAACGTTCTGCCAAATATGCTGCTCTCCACGTCCTACGCCATTAATAAGTCAAACTCGAAACGCGTTACTCTTGGCTTAGAAAGTTACCAGGGAAGCTATCGACCAGTGGTGAAACTCTCAACGTCTACAACATGTTTTAAATCCGTCAAATTTGATGCATCTGGCTGGAAGGTCTTCAAGAATTACTTTGATCTTATAAATTGCTATTTCCAAGATGCGTACAGATTCCAAAGTGAATACGCTCGACCAACGAAGGTGTACATGGAAAATCATGATCTGATGTTTACTTCTTCATACAATACCAAATCCATATTGATAGAAGAAAGACCTGTCGGAACATCCATCTTTCCAAATCTTTTGATTGACGAAGAAAACGATGATGTACTGCATACAGTTAGTGCTTCCCATTTCAATGACTACACTGGTACTGCTGCTGCTGCTGCTACTGTTACTGATGGTGAGAATCTACGTCATCAACCACCACGAGCAAAGAAACAAAAAACAGCTTATCATCAACCATCGATATGCATGCAGCAAGTCATTTTTGACGGGTTAAAAATTGTCTCACAGTGTATTGACGAACGTATGAGTAAACTTGAAGAGTGTGTTGATAAAGTGAATGAAATTGTTTCTCATATTAAGAAGTTTATAATTGACTGTATTAAAAACAATGGTATTGAGAAAGACCCTAATTCTATACTAAAGACGTATGAGATGTTTCAACAATATTATACTTTATACACTGAAAATATTAAAATTATAATTCACAACAAGTTTAAAGATACTATTGAGGAAATAATTTTAAATATAATCTTATGTGAAATAGCTGCTTTTCAATTGTTTGATATATATAAAGACATTTATACTGCCATAATTAAAGTATAAATATACATGCTATTTTTTGTCATTACGCTTTGTACATATGTCTTCCTATCTTGTAATAAACCAGAAAATATTAAAATTCACTTTTTGTGACATCATCTAAACCTCCCACCCTACTGCCACTCCTTACGACTCTCTATAAATATCAACTGTGCATAATTATGTTCTCATTGCTTCGCGTACACTAGACGAGTCATAATCGTAATATAGACAAACACAATATGGAGAAGAAGAAGAACGAAGGTTCAGGTCGAGAGGAAGTGAAATATAAACTGGCTTCTGGATTCCAAAAGTATCTACCTCAATATTCTTCCAATACTGGATCATTCCCGAAAAAAGAAGGGTACAGGAGTTATTGTCCTGACAAGGAAGCAAATAAAGATTCCAAATATCAAGGACACAACAACACTGATTGAGGATAGCAACAATAAAGTCTTATTGTAAGACTTTTATTTATCAATTAAAATCGGTCCTTTTTAGGACCACAATATTACTATAAACGTACTACAAACTCATCATACATAAAAATCTCATTATCTTATGACGTCATAAGAGGTGTACATGACGTCAGTAACAATCCATATTTATCTTAATTGTTTAAGATAAATGCTTAAGACGTTGGCGATACCTTATCTTTATTACCTGTTTTCATAATAAAAAAAGTATCATCATGGATTATTATTGCGGTAAAGATAGCTTCTTTGTTTATGTAAACATTATATCTTAATTACACACGTATAAACAAGATATCCTTATCTTAAATTCGATAGAAAAAAGTTGTATTTCCTTGAGATCAAAAACTTTTCTATTTAACTTTATTTTGTAGAATGCATAGAATTTGAGTTAGAGCCAACAAACCGTTTTTAGAAATTTTTAGACGTGACCGCATTCTGCGTATACATGCAGAATCAAGCCCAAAATAAATTTTGGCATCATACTATTACGAGGAGAGTTTGCACACAAATTTTTAGCCGGATTGATAAAAGTCTCCCAGAGATAATCGTGTAAAACCAAAATTTTATTAAAAAAACACGCAAAAATTAAACAAATTGTGGTTGTATTTTAAAAAAACGTATATGATCGGGATAAAAAAAATTGGTTCTTAGGTTCGTGCGAGAGGAGACTTCTTCAAAAATTTCAGCCTGATCGGTCGAAAATTGCGTGAGATATCGGATCTCACACATTTTTCGATGACAAAGCTATAAGGCACTTCCATGTCGCGGTCGTACCTAAAAATTAGCTGTAAAGTTTCAGAATTGGTCTGGCCTACTACTAGAAGTTATGTAGAAAACAAACAGTATATAATGGCTAATAAGTGGTTTTACATGCAAATTTGACACTTATAACCTATTACATTTCATGTCTACCGATACGTATACCCGATACCTCTTGCATTCGCGCGCGGAAGCGTCGTTCTTAGATTATTGTAACTATTTGTATCACGAATCAAACTTTGACAATATACTTCAATTCTTTTCAATTTACACGCGAGTGTTTCTTTCTTTGTTTAATTCCCGATTATCCCGATTGACCGTCTACCCTCGGATACACGGAGAAAAATGTGGTGCCCCCAGCGCACCACGCATTTCTATCGAGCATCGATAGGCCAAACCACTAGTGATAGCGCTTCACTCAGCGGCTAACGTCCACTCGCTATCACTTGGGGGTCATTTGGAAAAGAACCTTCTCGAGGTGACGTGCGGAATCTTCGCGGTCGCACAAATTGCCTGTCGAACGCTTCGTGACAACTAGCGCCCAACTGCGTACAGCGGCACTGGGAAGTCGCAAAAAACGGTTTAAATAAATAAGAGTAAAATCACTGGTATAAATTTCGTAGACGTAAACACCGTAGCGGGCGAGAGGACGCAGCGAGCAGGCGTAAACAAAGCGTGTGGACGAACGGTACACGCTGAGAGAGACAAGCTCACGCGCATATAGGTGTGCTCGCCGCGTTGTGCGAGCTACACAGTATAGACACAGGCGTCGAACGGCAAGCCGCGGGGTTCGCATCTAATACTTCGTGCGCGTTGGCGCACAGAGTCGCGCGGAAAACGGATTTATACTGCTCTGTAAACTGATGACAACAGGCCTCTCACACTCGCACGGATATAACTGTAGTGCGTGTAGCGCGTAAATAGGCTTTCGCTAATTTTCTTCTATTTTTAACAATAGGAAAAATTCCTGTATACGAGAACAGGAGTGGCAGTGCTGCTGGCCAAACAAAGATTTAATTTTTTTTTTTTGCGAAACCGCCTGCAACGGAATAAGTTTGTAGCGGCCAGGCATTTGTGTACATTTATTTTTTTTAATGTATTTTTCTCATTTTTAATGCAGGATTGTTTTTCATCGAACCGGGGATATAAAGTAGAAAACAACCGGCGGCACAAAGCGAACGAAAGCGAAAAATCAAGCAAAAGCGAAAGAGAATCCTGCAGAATAAAGACCGCGAAATCCGAGCGCACGACAGGCGATACTAACATTGTAAGAGCGTGCGCGAGAAGAGAGATTGAAGAAGAAAAAATCAGAATAGTAAGAAAAAGACGACAAGATGCAAGAGAGTAAGACAAGATCGCCGTCTGGCTAGATTTAGGGAAAGAAGGAATGCACACCGCACTAATCAATATAGATATGCGCCGAGATATTAAGTTGGAATGAGTCCAGAGATTGCTGACGGGTGAATACAGCCCGAACGACTTCGAACCCTCACTGTACCTGGATCCAGTGGACATCAAGGCTGAGCGGGTAACGATGCGCAGAACGTTCATACGATCCGTCTGCAAGCAATACCGACAAGCGACGAGCGGCACAGCCGCCGCTCCGCACCTGCTGAAAGGTGCACTCAAGGATGATATTGTTGTTATATATATACGATCATATATGTAAATATATATGATCGTGATAATATACTCAAATTGGTACACGTTGCGCCATCTCTTGGTTGATGACGATTTAGTACAACGAGACGAGTTCGCGCACGAGACTCTATACTTTGTACAAGCACGTGCTACGCTAGGCTATACTATTCACGCTAAACCTTACACAGTTTATTTATTAATCCACCCTCGATTCCAACGGATATCATGCGCAATCGACTCTAGAATACATTGAGCAGACCAGAAGCCACCAAGGAGGAGAGCAAAGAACCTCCTAATCAAGTAGCACCAGTAGAAGCAGTCAAACAACACGCGAACAGGTACAAGGGATCGCAGGGGAAGATGAGAGCCTCCAGCTCCCAAGTAAACAGCGCAGCAGGCCACGCGCCGGTGACTCTAGATATCTAACTCTCAGTGTATAATTATTTTCTACCCTTCTCCCTTTTCTAAATTCTAGCGCCTTCTATCATCAGAGACTGTTTTAGCCTTACGGCGTCATTCGATTTATCGATTAGTTGCGGATTGAGCCAGTCCTTGATTGTTCAGTTTACCTCGCAGGTAGCCAGCCTGTCTGCCTTTTTGTTACCCACTGCACCGTAGTGCCCTGGTACCCACACTAGTCTCACTACATTGTGTTCCTCCAGTGATTCTAGCGCCTGTCTGCACCTAAGTACCTCTTTTGAGAAGATAGCGATACTTTCTAGCGCCATGAGAGTTGCCCTGTCCGAGCAGAAGCTCACAATTCTTTGTCATGTGCTTCTCTCCAACAGCGTTTTGACTGCCTCTTTAATGATCTGAGTTCGTGTGATCCCGTCTTCCATTCTACCCTTTCTGGGATCATGATCGAGAACAGTTTGTAGAAAGATGGTGCGGATTAATCTGCGTGAACTGTATGGTAGTGTCTGGTACAGATCAGCCATTTTGATCAAGAGCATCGCCACCCGCATCTACTTCTATGGCTACCGTAGTAAGGCCGGAATCTACCTCCATCACCTCTTCTTCCGTCTGTCCTGACTCTTCCTTTGTATTTTTTTTAAATGGGTCGACGTAAGCCCTGCCACTTCCACAGAAAGGCCTAAAGTCGAGGGCCTTCAGTGCTTCGACCTCAGTCCTTTGGAGCAGCACCCGAATAGCCGTCTCCGCCTTCTTTTTACCCTCAGTGCCCAACGTTACCGTTTTAGTTTCGGTAACCACCCAGGAATCCGGTGCGAGTATGGTGTTTTGCCTCTTTAAGCGCTTTACCACGACCTCCGGAGTATGCACTCCAAGGGCGTAGATCATCACTCTGACGAGTTTTTGAAGGTCCTCTATCTAAATAGCCTCAAATTAAGTGCCCTCCCCACACAATTATGTAGTGGCATTGCTAAATAACCATTCCTTGTCCTTTTAGTACTTGCAGTAGAAATTTTGTGCACCCCTCTGGAACTAATTGTCCGAGAAACTTGGAAAATAGCTTTCGTCCGGGGCGTCATCGATCTCATTCTCCATGGCCTCTAGGACCTTCTTTCTCTGATCCTCGTCAAGACGCTCCTTTAGGTACTTGACCGACACGATGGCCACCTTTAAGTCAGTGGCCACCGCTCAGCTGTAACTTTTTGAAGCGTCCCCAACTGACCTCTTCTTACGCTCCCTCGGGGTGGAGCTGTCGGAATGCTGTCTTTTCGGCGTGCCCGCTAGGGTACCAGCCTGAGACCCTCCAGGAGCGCCCTCCAGGCGTCTCGCACTCAGCTTCACCCCCGAGGCTAGCTTCCTATTTACATGCCTATTTCTTTTCTTATCTTTGCCGTTTTCTGTCCCTGAAGAGACACCTGTATTAATAAGGGTGACAATTTTTGAAACGGTGGCAGCGGCAACGGCGAAATTTCTTTTATAATATAGAGAGACAATTCTAATTACAAATAGTTTAATGATAAGAAAAGAACGAAAAAATTGTTTTGCTCGGGATACTGTACGTGACAAGATTCGTGCAATAATACGAGCTTTTCGCGCATTCTCGCAAGTGTGCATTTGAAAAAGAACTCTTGATACGGTTGTTCCACATAGTGTCAATTGCGCGACGATCGAAAATGCGAGGTGCCCTGTCTTACCCTCGTTATAATCTCCTAACAGAGCATTTGGTCTCTCTTCTTTGATATACCGTAATTCTGGTCCCATTTTAACAAAGTTGATTATGTTAGATGCAAAATTGTGAACAACGTTGTGGCTATTTTTATTGTAACATATGTAAACGTTATATAAAATATAATCATTTTTTTTACATGGCTCCGCTACAAGAAACAAAAAAAAAATCTGCGACTGCGGATGATAACAAAAGAGAGAGAAAAATATTAATTGTTATTTTATGATTTTGAAACTAGACAGGACAAGCCTGTTTCATGAAGCTTTAGAGACTTTTAGCATATCTCGTCTTTGTGTGTTGCACAACAGGTTTGTACAGACTGTTTAGATAATAACTGTACATAAGATGTTGATATCTTATAGGAATACATTGATCTTGTGAATACTATGCTAAATTTACGTGTAAAAATAAAAAATTTAACTTAAGAAGAATTAACAGAGTGAAAATATAAAATTGGTCCTGTAAATAATTTTCTTCATTCCCTGTTTAATCAAATGGAGGCTTCATTCAATTAGAAATTAGTGATACCAGCTAATAATGCATACGCTTATAGAGCGTATATCTAGCCTAAAATAGAAAGAGCGTATATTTAGATTATAGAATAAAATTTAAAACTTTTTCATGAAATTTTCATTTGCTTCTAGTACCAAGTTGCTTCTGTGACAGACTACATGCTTTAAAAAACCACTCTCCTGATCAATTACGGCCCTTAGCTTGTGTTAAAGTTGGCTTAAGAACCAGGTTGCTTAAACTAATAACGTAAGTTAAAGATGGTGGGTGAGTCGAATAAACTGCTATTTTCATTCAGGTTGTTCAGTCGACTGATCCACTATCATTACGTATGTTATCATGTTAAGTGATCAGGATAAAGTGGTTGCGTTGCATATTCATTTTACTAGAAATCGAGAAATTTGAGAAAATACATTAGCGAGTTAGTCAAAATGTCGCATTGGCAAAGTGTCAGATTGGCGAAATATCGCATTGGCAAAATGTCGCATTAGGGAAGTGTCTTTAGGTAAAATGTCCGGTTACCTTTAGGTTTGTGGAACATGTTTCACAGCTAGTTGCAGTTTTAACAAAAACATATTTATTTTTGTCACAAATAATATCGAAAATAGGGAATTCGGAATAGTTGAAATAGCTTCAAGCTTCCATCGGGGCTGAAAATTTAAAATAAAGTTTTTTATCCAATTGACTTTTACACAGCAAGTCAGTAGCCTATTGTACTCTTCTCATCTCTCCTTATCATTCTACTGTCGATGCGACTTATTGTCAGAAAACAGTCGTACGTGTGGACATGCTCCTTGCATTTTCACACACTAAGTTCTTAAGTAGTAGCGTTTGTAGCTGACGATGCCTATAGCGTCGTCAGAGGTATCGCCAGTGATGCCATCGACTGTTATCATGGAACAGTACTTATCTTGTTTGTTTTTTTCACATACGTACATAAAGAGCGCTATTCATTTTATTGTTCTTCGACTCGCCAATTTTATAGTATCCTTATAAAAATATTGTTATTAAAAATAATAATGATAATTATACCTTTCTTTCAGATGTAACCACAAATCGTGTACTGAATATATTAGAGTTCATCTTAATAAAAATTACAAAAAATGTTATGCATGTCTCAAATGCTTGAAAATACAAAATTTCCGGAAATCACATGAAAATATAATTACAAAATGTGTGTTATGGTATGCATATGGAACGACTGCAATAAGTAGACAATGCACTCCCGAAGCGGCACAAATACTATTTAAAGCATTAAAAGTTTTTCATCATGTAGCAAGTGTTCCTCATCGATTTACTCATTTAGCTGAGCTTGGGCAGCAATATTGTTTAATTAGCAACATATAAAAAGACAATATGTTTCATAATTATTTATAAGTCGTTTTAAACGTATAAATAATAAACGTTTTCATAGCCAGAAAAATGTTTTAAAAATTGAAAAAAATTAATTTTTAATAATTATGTAAACATAGAAATATTAATTTAAAACAATAATATACTACTGTATGACTTTAATGCTCGTATAATCACATGAATCACTTCGTTGTCATAACAAGGATAAAAAGATACTTGTCCAGAGATATATTCTAAAAATTTAATTTGGAAACTCAAATGTTAAAACAATGTAGTTGATAGTAAGGTTTTAAGTTCCAAAAGGTTTAGAATTTGAACAAAGATTATTAAAAGTTGCTCGCTTAGGTGTCGTGCTGCGAGCAACGATACAGGGTAAACTGCCGAACTAATCGTATGCTAAGACTCGTATATCGTCCGTTTGACTACGTAAGAATCATAGCGTTCTGTGATTCCGCAATTTGATGTTTTGACGGTTCTCTATTTAGTCTTTAGATGAAATGTCCGGTTACCCTTACGATTGTGGAATATGTTTCTTAGCTAGTTAAATTTTTGACAAAAACATCCTTATTTTCCTCACAAATAATATCGGAAATAGGGAATTCGGAATAGTCGGAATAGCCTCAAGCTTCCATCGGGGCTGAAAATTTGAAATTTAGTTTTTTATCCAATTGACTTTTACACAGTAGTTTTTCCAAAGTTGTAACAAGGTGCGAAAGTGCAAGGTGAGATCGGGACCTCGTGTCACGGTTCATCGGACAGAAAAATAGCTTCCGGCCATAGGTAGCATCTGAGCTCTTCTGCGTGAAACTGAGTACAGCAAGTGACTACCAATAGCATGCAAAGGAGAGGGAGTGGGTGTAATTGCGAAAAGAAGATGTCTTGACCAACTCCTGCTACCATGGGGAAGGACGATTCGACCTGTCGACCAGCAACCAGACGAGAGGACGACGGCACCTGTATGAAAAACATCAACATCAACAGTGCCAAGTGCGTGTGAATGTGTGGTGTAAAGTGAGACGTGAGGTAAGGAGCTTATTTTGTCAGCAATAACAGCTACTACTGCTTTGCTACTTTCGGTAGCGGCACCAAGTAACTGCCTTCTTGTATGCGCGCGTACGCGTAGCAAGATACTCTCTACCCCAAGTCATACCAATTGACGTGAATCGACGCATACTTGTACAGAATCAAGTTTAGCTGCACAATATACTACTTTTACTATTTTATAGTACATCGGGATTTGTCTCATTTTCCCAAGTTGTTCTCTCCCGTTTCTTCCATCCTTACTGCGAATACTGCCGTATCCACGGGTGTTGCAACAAATAATTGCAAATCTGAGAAACCAGCTCCGCACAGGAGAGGGCGAAGTAATAGCACATGTGCGAACACGAAGTTTGCAAACTGATTCACCGGTTAAGTATTGCCAAGTTTGCCCCAAAAACTAGCCCCGTTACAAAGTATTTACTCAAGAACTTTTATCACATTGTATAATACTTTCTAATCATCAATTATATATAAGACAATTTATATTTACACATAACATTGCTACCTTGATTTATCATTTCGAGCCTTATTACTAATGTCCTTGAGTCAATTCAGTTTAAAAAGTCGCGCGGATTTAATTTGTTGCCACATTTTTAACAAAGTGAGGTAAACTGAAATAAAACCTATATTTTTATTTATTTGCATTTTTATTATTTGCATATATTAACTGCATTTTTTCATCTTTCATCAGCAACCAACCAAGGTTAGATAATAAACTAACAGAATGTAAGTTCAATTTTTAGGTTCTTATTTTTCTATTACCAAATGCAATCGTGGCATGAAATTGATCATTTTTGGTAACTACTCATTACCTTTCATTAAAAGCTATCTTAAAACATCTAACTTTAAACATGCTTTTGTATTTTTGTTCGGCAACATTACTTAAAATTTTACGAGAACGCGTATTAACACCTAAATGATCGTTTTTTTTCGAAAAAGAAATGTTAAGAAAATACTTACACCTACAACGATATGCTCGACGACGCGAAAATAGATATTATCGTTCTTTATTGTCATAAATTTTTTCAAAACGTTTGACAATCTAGTTTTGGAGATATTAAATTTTTTTTCAAAATCACCTTTTTATCATAACAATTGAAGGGAACGGTCAATCTTGAAAATCTTGCAGGAAAAAGTAAACAATTTATTGCTCTTTTAGAAGCAGTATTGCTAAATTTATTGTATTTATCATTTCTACCAGAGCATCTTCATAAATCTACATTTCTATAAGAATTCTATTATAATTTCTCCTTCAAAATTTCTGAAATTATTGCAAGCTGCAAAAACTTGGCAATTCTTTCAGTGTATTTTTATATGTAGAAAGTTATGATAACTTTGCCCTTTTCCCAATGCATTAATAAGAATTTTGACTTTTAAAAGTTGCAAGTGATTTTGAGCACGATGACTGATTTTCAAATTTTGTTGCTGCTCTCATTCAGAAACTAATATACGTAAAGAGCTCATCTTTTGCATGCAAATTTCTTTTACAATACTGAAACAATATTTAAAGTTAAATTTCTCTCAAGTGATAAGTATTAGGGTTCATCGCTGAGATGTTCACATGGGTGTCCGGATGGAAATTAAAAGTATATCACTTGAGAAGAATTTAACTTTAAATATTGTTTCATTATTATCAAAGAAATGTGCATGCATCTGCTCTTTACAGTATTAGTTTCCAAAGGAGAGCAACAACTAAATTTGAAAAATAGGCATCGTAATCAAAACCACTTTCAACTTTTAAAAGTCAGAATTCTTATTAATGCATTGAGAAAAGAGACCAAGTTATTGTAACTTTCTACATATAAAAATACACTAGAAACAAGAACTACAACTGGCTAGAGTTATTAGATCCTCTGGAACAAGCCTAACAAGAAATGTCACCCGCCAAATCCAAAATTTCTCATAGCCCTCGAGCTGACAATTCCAACTAGGACATTTAAGTAAAAACTAATATGGTGACTAATTTTTAATTTAACAAATATCTGTAGACAAATTCAGATATCTAGCTTTAATACAAAACAAATGGAATAGTAATACTAGACCTGGACATCAGCTACCAGGGGATATAAAATTTTGATTTTACTTAATTAAAAATGACTTAATTAAAATAGAAGCCTTCATTAATAAATATTTTTGAATTATTATTTAATTAAATGTTTAATGCCTTTATTAATAAAAAATTTCTATGTTATATTAAATGATATATTTTCTTGCACTAAATCATAACCTAAAATTTTAAATTTATATTGCTTGGTGGGTTGTTACCGAGATTTCCACGGATTAACGTCATCAGGTCACGAGGGAACTAGCGAAAACGGTTCAAATAAATTCGCGTAATTTCTTAAATTTGGGTATTAATCGGCAACAACTTCTCAAGATTTCTACCAGGGAAATCGCAAGTATTCTTGGCAACAGAAAAATATATATATATATATATATATATATTGTATATATTCCCTTTGATTTTACAATCTAGTTATAGTTATATCAGTAAGCTTTATTTTGCATTATTGGCTTTGGATCACGCTTTTTTAAGTATACAAATGATTTGAAATTATTCTAAGTTCTTAACTGATAAGCGTTAGTTGCGTTAGGGTACCCGACATTTCACTGAAAGACATTTCACCTAAAGATATTTCACCAAACGACATTTCACCTAAAGACATTTCACTGAAAGACATTTCGCCAAAAGACATTTCGCCAACTGCGACATTTCGCCAATGCGACATTTCATCGTCCTTCGCGCCCTTCCACACCCAAAACCCACCGGGTCAACTGGGGCTGACCATGGTTTTATATTGACCTCTCAATATATATAAAAATAACCTAAAACCCCAACAGCACCGACTCGGGGTGGTACCGCAATGGCTCTGTAGCCGCGTAGGGTCTAGTACCGTGTTGGTTGACCATGGTCAATAGCAAAACACCATAGTTGGCGAAATGTCGCATTGGCGAAATGTCGCATTGTCGAAATGTCCCATTGTCGAAATGTCGTATTGGCGAAATGTCGCATTGGCGAAATGTCGCATTGGCAAAATGTCGCATTGGCGAAGTGTCTTTAGGTGAAATGTCTTTAGGTGAAATGTCTTTCAGTGAAATGTCTTTAGGTGAAATGTCTTTAGGTGAAATGTCTTTCAGTGAAATATCTTTAGGTGAAATGTCTTTCAGGGAAATGTCTTTAGGTGAAATGTCCGGTTTAGGTTGCGTTATCATGTTTAACACGTTAACACGTCTTTTGGAAATATCAAAATAGCACGTGCTAGCTCTTCACCACATTATACAGTGCCGAGCTCTCCGCATTATATCTATACTCTCTTCTCCCAGCAGTCTGATGAAGGCTGGAACGCGCGTTGAGTATAGATATACTCTAACTCTACCATACAGAGCACGCTGTATACGCATACAGTGTCGTCGAGCTCTCCGCGTATATCTATACTCTCTTCTCCCCGCGGGCTGCAACGCGCGCTGAGTATAGATATAGATAAACTCTCTCCGCCACAGCGCGCACATAGTGTTGAGTTCTCTGCACGCTGAGTATAGTTATACCTATACTCTTTTCTACACTCGGTCCGGCGCGCGCTATGTTTGCTCTGCAAATTCAAATGTATGATGTGCGAAAAGTATGGAGGGGAGCCGACACTTAAACCAACATTATATTACAAACGTTTTATGCTATTCTTGTGCCCATATATTTCTATGTTTTCGCTGTATCGAATAAGTTAGGTATAGAGCCTATTTATATGATATCAAAACTGTACATGGCACTGCCGTGTCGAGATTTGTATCCTACAGTAACATAATATATATCTAAACGACAATAATTCACATATGACTACATTAAATTTTGCACTACAAAATACTGATGCAATTGTTGCCTAATCAGCTACTCTCGATATGTATGTATCGTCATTATCATTACATTTTACACAAACGGTTGTTCCCACGGTATCTACTCATAAGAATAAGGAAGAGATAAAGGAAAGGAATAATAAATAAATGTATGCAAGATATAAAATTATTTTGTTTATTAAAAATTATAATGGTATATAAAATTATGTTTTGTTTATTAAAAATTATAAGGTTATAACCTATTACAAACATTATATGTAACGACGTGTATTATATTATCTTAGAACCTCTTGTAACCTTGATGTTCTGGCATAGGATTCGTGTTGCTGGAATACTTGCTGAAATAATTTTTTCATTCTTTGCTTTTATCAGCAGGCTAAGAGCAAGGCTCGCCTCGATATGTATTACATTGTTTGCTATCTTGTACTTTTCTAGCGTTTTTATCTTCAACTTGAGGTGTATATGAAACTTTATTTTGACTCATTTTGGAGAAAGTCGTAACCACACTAAGACCTTATGGTTATTTGCATAGCTTTATACAGAGAAAAATGTTGTGGGGAAAATTTTTTAAATTAAATAATTGATTTAACATCTCCACTTGTAGGATTATACTTGACAATGCGATCATGTATAATTAAACAATATGCTGTTGTATCAGCGGGTATATTTTCTTTCGTTTCAAACTCGAGGCGTAGATCCACAGCTGCTTGTTTCAATGATTCATTCTGCTTGGAACAGTCAATAACTATAAGTGGTGAATATGTAATGAATTCTTCCTTGCTTAAAAGAGGATTCATATTGTGCATATCATACAACATTGCAAATTGATTATTATCAATATCAAGATTAAGATTATTGTATGGATAATTCTGTGAGTTGAGAAAAAGTTTTTCACTGCTAATCTCACAATGAGCAAAATGGCTGCAATTTTTCCTATTATATCCTTTTCTAGCAGTTTGAAAAGCTAGGGATAATAAAGCGCGGTTTTTCCAACTGGTTTGATGTTTTGACGGTCCAGACATGCTGACTAGTTCGTGGAAGTACTGAATATTCATAAAATTCCTAAAACCGAAAACTCATAGTAATGGGTATATCTTTTTAAATGTAGTTATAAAGTTGTATTTTCCTTTTGTCTGACAAAACTACATAAGGCATGAGCCATTTCTCTATACGAGAAATTGTTAATTTAAACTCATCAAATGTAGCTAGATTTAACAAATCACCATCTTGATCTACGATCCGTAATATAAGTGATCAATAATTTTAACTGTTATCGGTGAATATATAATTTGTTTCGGAACTTCAATTATTTTATAACCTAGTGAAACTACAGGGAAAAACTCGTGAATGGTATGAACTTGATTTTGATTAATGTATACTCCAGATGTGATATTACACTCTATTCGTATGGCATTCACTTTAAGAATGGCGACAGGCAAGTCAGAGTTGTGAGTTATATAGGGTTTCAACAGTCGTGGAGTGAAACCTAGTAGTCGAGCTATCGAGTCTTTGGGACGAAAGTCTACTTCATGACTACATGTAATGACACTTCTCAATGTATTATTACTTAATTTAATACTAGAGAATTTCCTGAAAAGTACGTTCAATATCTTCTATTTCATAGCTACCAGTTAGTGATTCAATGATTTCTTGTGCAACATAAAATTTATTGATTTTGAAGTCCACATTAGGTATGGAGTTAAAAGTTAGTAATTCAACCAATCCGAGAACGTACATTTTATCTAAATCGAGTTCAATCGGTGGAAAGTATAGAATTTCCAGAACAGGTGAAGTGCCTGGCAGGCTTAAAGTTAGATACTTATAGTACAGAAGTAAGATACTTATAGTTTATCGATCCATTTACTTCTTATATAGACCGAGTTGATTGCATCAAAATTTTAGGCAGACCACATACAAAAGTATCAATTTCTTAATATATTTTATAATTATATTTAAGTTTATTAATATTTAAGTATTTCATAAGATCTTCAGGTGGTTGTAAGTCACCAAAACTGTCGTAGTAGAAAACATTATTACCATTTTTACGATAAGCTACCCAGTGAGTACCAGCTCCTTTTTTATCATCCAAATTTATAATTGCAGTTTCTCGATAATGACTTTTATTTGTAGGTAAATCATTTATCACGAAAACTCCTCGAAAATTTTGAATTTTCAATAAGAGCGCGTATTTCAGTAAATTATAGTTAATCAATGGTCGATGTGGTAAACGTATTACGTCAACGGAGTTTTTTTTTGCTGTATACTATTCCGCTTACTTTGTTTCAGACAGATTCCATAACATGTTTTATGAGATTTTAAGTAAAGTCCCTTTCCAAGTGTTAACATTTCTATTTTTTATTATGTCGTTTTTGTTCTTTAATTTGCTGCTTATCAGCATTTGCCCTATTAATAGCTTCAGCGATGCCTGCATCTCCCAGCAAGTGAGCCTACAGCACTCAAACCAGCAAAAATAGGAATTAGAGCTGGAAGAAAACCACCTACCTTAGGCACAGCTAGTACACGTGGAATATTGATATTTGTTTTTCCACCTGCATTTTTTATATGTTTATGAGCTACTATTAAAGCTGACTTGATTAAACTACGTGAATTATTGCTAAGAATAAATGATTTTGCAGTAGATTAGATCACTAATTTTCAAACAATTTTCTTTTCTTTTGCATCTTTCTTCTCTTTCCACTGAGTCCCATACCTAACTTCGATTTTACTTCAATGATAACTGACGTAAAAACTATAAACGCATGCTTTTATACTTTTATTTAGTCAGTTGGAACTAATCTTTAAAACAAGATGGATCTGCAACAACAATCACTAAAATTACCGGTAATCAATTTTGATACGCACTGAATCAAATTCTAAACGACATGGACACTTAGTTGCGGATAACATTCGAGCTGTCTTTTGCGGACCATCTAATTGTGAAAAAACAATTGCTGTATTATTTCTCATAATACATCCGAATGGTCTGAAATTTAAAAATATATACGTATATTTAAAGTTTCTAAATGAGTCAAAATATAAATTTCTCGAAAAGCTTATTGAACCACTAGAAGGTAAACAATACTTACCTTCCGGTGAGCACGACCTTGTTGTATCACCTGATGAAGCTCGAGCTAATTCTATATTTGTTTTTGACGATATTGCATGTGAAAAACAAGATATGTCAAAGCGTTCTACTAAATGGGCAGACATAAAAATGTTGATTGTTTCTACTTATGTCAATGGTATGCACAAGTGCCAAAACATTTAGTTTGTGATAACATTAATTTATTAATACTTTTTCGACAAGATAATATGAATTTGAAACATATATATATATATATATATATATATATATATATATATATATATATATATATATATATATATATATATATATACAGGGTGAGTCATTTTAATCTTTAATCTCAATTATCTCGTTGGCAAAGCATGCCAGCGAAAAAAGTTTCGGGTAAAAGTTTTAGGATTTTTCCGTGGCTATCTGATGATGACCTTGACAATGTCATTTAGCGTGACCTTCAAGTCATTTGAAGGTTAAGTCGATTTTTTCAAATAGAAACCCCTACTTTTGGCACCAGAAATGGAAAGAGCGGGAAATTTTACGTTTGAATATGACCTTGCCTTGACCTTGAATTCAATGTTCAAGGTCATTGGTCATGCCGATAACAGTACAACTGGTTAGCTGAACTCGAATGCATTCAAGGAGAAAATGTTACCCACAAAAGTTTTCAGTTTTCTCCCCGGCTGACGAATGGTCATCTTGACCCTGTCGTTAAACAGGATCTTCAAGGGCATTTCAAGGTCAAGTTGATTTTTTGAGATGGAAACTCCTACTTTTAGCCCCATAAATGAAAAGAGAGTGACATGCGTTCAAAAATGAAAAAATTTTCAATTTTCCCAGAAATTTTCTAAAATTTTCGTAATGTTTTCAGTTTTCAAAAATTTTCAAAGTCATTCCATTATTTTGTATTAGTGTCAATTTTCAAAATTCTTGATGTAGTTAAGTCATTCCATTATTTTGTATTAGTGTCAATTTTTGAGAGTGAACTACTCTTAACAGTTATGTAGATAGCAAATTAGTGCAGAAAAGCTTAATCGTGTTTTTTACTTCTTGTAAATCGATAATTATTATTGAAAAAAATCTGTTTCCCTGTTTACTGGTCTGTAACAAATTATTTTGATTTTGATCATGGCTGATTATGGTCCCAACGAAATCGTTGATATGATCATGATTTTGGGAGAAAGTCGAAATAATTATGCAGCAGCTGCCAGACTTTATGCTGAACGCTATCCCAATAGGAGACACCCAAGTAATATTACTATTCAAACCTTAACTCAGAGAGCTCGAAATGGAGCTTTTGTTCGTCAACGCCGTCATCATGAATACGACGAAAACGATCCTCGTGTTATTACCCCGATTTTTACTTATGGGGATATCTTAAGAATGTTGTTTATGCTCAACGGCCAACAACGCGAGATAATATGATCGAACGCATTCGTACAGCTTGTGCAGCAATCCCTCGAGATGTTCTACTTAGAACCATAAGACAATTCAGAGCTCGACTTGATCTTTGCATCCAACAAAACGGCGGTAATTTCGAACAATTAATCAATGGTTAACTCCAGTTAACATTCCATAAAAATAACAAAAAGGGAAAAAACAAAAAAAAACAAATAAAAAAAAAACAAAAAACAAAAAATGGGATGCTAAATCCTTTTGACAACCTCCTCGATGGTGCATCCTGGGTTCGGCTGATGTCAAAGGTAATTTCCGCACAAAAGATGATTTATTTCCAAAATCACATGTTCGAACGTAAAATTTCCCGCTCTTTCCATTTCTGGTGCCAAAAGTAGAGGTTTCTATTTGAAAAAATCAACTTGACCTTCAAATGACCTTGAAGGTCATGCTCAATGACATTGTCAAGGTCATCATCAGATAGCCAGGGAAAAATCCTAAAACTTTTACCCGAAACTTTTTTCGCTGGCATGCTTTGCCAACGTATATATATATATATATATATATGTTTCAAATATGTATATAATGATCATGTGAATTCAGACATGTCATATCAAAGATTTAAAGATTTCTGTTCGTCATGTTGGAATAGCAATCACGGCTTTCTTGTAATTGACAAAAATTCAAAAATTAATGATAGCCGTTACAGAAAAGGTTTCAATAAATTTATAATAAATATACAACGCACGGAATAACTTTAGTATTCGACTGTGATACTTGTAAGTGACAAGATGGCTGATTTCAATAGATTGCTGTTCTGCGATAAGTAGATGTAATGCTATAAAACAAAAACACACTTTAAGGTAAAACGCCCAGTAGCCGGACAAAAATGAAATTCAGACCTATGCTTGGACACTCAAAAATGAATTGTAACGATAAATTAAACTATATAACGTCCAAAAACAAAATGGATTATTATTGTTAATACTATTTTAATAACCTACTTAAATTTCGTATTAATTTTGTACATAATTTAATAAAAATAAACAAGTTGAAATTTTGCCATAAGCCCCGTAAGAAAAGCATAATTTTCGTCCACTAGTTTTACATTTTTGAAAACTGTTTAATAAGAATAACAAATTATCTGAAGTACGTATTACGTACGTAATACTTTTATTTTATAGCTCTTGCACCGTAGAACAACTTTCCCATTTAAATATTGTTAAAAAAAAATTATTTAAGCCAAAATTAGCTGTCTAAGTTTACCTCGCATAATCGGAGTAGTCGGACAGCGCGGTGATCGTGTCCAACTTTAGCTCATATACGAAGCTAGTACATGGATACATGTTTCGCTTTATTTTCACCTGGTATTTATGATAAAACTGTTGTTAAAAGTGCATCATTGTAATAATATTGATAAATTATAATCGACATAAAGTTATGTAATTGTAAATAATCTCAAGAAAAAAATGTTGCGTATCATTGTGCAACTTAACCTACAAATCTACAAACGGAGTGTTACCCTTAGGAGACAACCTAACCATACTGAAGAGTGGAACTTTACCGCTTAAACGAGACGAAATGCATAGTTTTTTTAATCAATAATAAAATTAAATTGAATCAATTTGCATAATTTACAAGCCCTCGGGTATTATTTTTATAAACCGCTAAGCAATTATTATTAAATCAATTGTCAACTAGGAAGTACATATAAATGCAAACTTTAGATACAGTATATGGTGTACGAAGATTGCGTAACGATAAACTCAGGGTCGGTGATAGGTTTCATAGAATTTGATGATAATTTTATAAAAAAAAAACTTTTAACCAAAGTATAAATGTTAGGCGAGTTTGATGTATCGCATACTGTCATGTATGTTAATAAAATAACGTAACACAATAATATACTTTTTTTTTACTACAAAATTACAGATTAAAAAACAACTAATATTTTTATTACGAAATGACAGATTAAAAAACAATTGAGATCAATCAAAGAAGGCAATTTTCACAATGAAATTACAAATTAAAAAACAACTGAGATCAATAAAATAAATTCAAGTTTATAACCATATTATTTTTTATTTATAATTAAGGGATGAGGCAAATGATTACTAATTTTAATTTAAGTAATATATTGATAATTTACAAAGAACTCAAGATACTACGTAACTTGCCATGCCCGTTTCATTTTATTCGTAGGTAAACAACTAAAATTTTCTTTTTAGGTACGACCATGGTACGGAAGTGCTTTATTATACGTTACAACGTTATACCGAATTTATTAATGTTTTTAACTTCTTACAAAGACTTTTGGAATATGCAAAATTTGATGAATATTATTTAAATAGTAATTTTTTATTTCAAAATAAATAAAATTTTCATGACTTAAATTTCTATATTTTTTTACAAAAGGAAAAAATGTTATATTAAATACTATTTTCTTCAATTACATTAAGTAATCTATATTGGAAATGTATCATTATATAAAACTAATTTTTAAGTTTCTGTACACAAATAAAACATGCAGAAAATTACGCTTACAATCACACAACACCATGAATAATATGAAACGGGCATGGCAAGTTACGTAGTATCTTGAGTTCTTTGTAAATTATTAATATATTACTTAAATTAAAATTAGTAATCATTTGCCTCATCCCTTAATTATAAATAAAAAATAATATGGTTATAAACTTGACTTTATTTTATTGATCTCAGTTGTTTTTTAATTTGTAATTTCATTGTGCAAAATTGCCTTCTTTGATTGATCTCAATTGTTTTTTAATCTGTCATTTCGTAATAAAAATATTAGTTGTTTTTTAATCTGTAATTTTGTAGTAAAAAAAAATTATATTATTGTGTTACGTTATTTTATTAACATACATGACAGTATGCGATACATCAAACTCGCCTAACATTTTTACTTTGGTTAAAAGTTTTTTTTTTAGAGATCTCATATCTTTTTAAGTAATCTATTGAGGTATCTTAAATTTGTTCTATTTAATAATACATGCAAGAATACACTCAAAAAGTAAACCATATATATGTAGTATATGTCAAAAAAGCTTTACTCAGAAAGGAAATTTCAATGTGCATATCAAGATTCATGATAATGTGAAAGCTTTTAAATGCTTAGTATGCAACAAAAGTTTCAAAACAAGTTGGCAATTAAAAGTACATCAAAGTGTCCATACAGGTTTAAAAAATTACAGTTGTAGTGAATGTAATAAGAAGTTTACCCAAAATCAACATCTGCAAACTCATAGATTGACACATAATGATATATGTGACTTCAAAAGTCATATCTGTAGCAAAACTTTTGCGAGAAAAGATGTTTTGAAACAACATTTAAACACGCAACATCCTAAAAATATTTATACATGTAATTATTGTAAAAAAACATACGTTAACAAAAGAAATTTGGAAAAACATATTATGGCTCATATGTCTGGAACCGTTGAAATTGGAAAACCTCCAGTTCTATCTATGCCCTTATTGTAAAATTATGAATTACATATACAGATAATACAAAAAATATTGTTCAAAATCATTTTAACACTTATTTAATTAAATAAACTTATTTTGTTTGAAATGTCATAATAGACTTTTTATTCACTTTATAGTTATACAAAAATATACGTGGACCTGATACATTGTTCGTACAAATAAATCTTTGTATAGTAAAAAAACATTACTGAGAAATTTTTATTACACTTGATGGAAATACAAAATTGTATTGAGATATTATGTTAACTATTTAGTATTATAAACTATATATTTGGATCTACAAATATATACTATCGTTTAAAGAGTGATCTTTACAAGATAGATTTTCTCTTTTTATTATTAGTCTTATAAGCCACTTAACGGTGTAATTACTAATCTTCCTGTTATAAATTAGTCTTCAAAGTCATTTAAATACTTAAACACGTAACTGAAAATCTTAGTCAATTAGTTATTAAAGTTATTTGAACACTTAAACACGTAACTGAAAATCTCAGTCAATTAGTTTTTAAAGTCATTTGAACACTTTAACACGTAACTGAAAATCTTTTAAACTCATGCAAATTTATGAAAATACTGCCATAGTTTTAGTATTGACTTTTTAAATATAACATTATTCTAGTTTCAATAAACACGAGTATCACATATTTTTTAATCTGGAGAATAACTATAAAAAGTTTCTTTTTTTTAGATTAAAATATGTTTCTAATATCACAGTCATAAAACTATGAATCACATTTTGTACGTAACCTGTACATAATTATCCTTGGTTAATAACTATTCATCTTTACTCTAATAAATAAAAGCTTGAAAACGTAAAACTTAGAACATATAACATTTTTAAATGTAATTTAACATTTTTTGTCACTTGGGCGTACGCGTTTAACTGGTCTGCTACCCCGTAGAACTTCTGCTGCTGATAAAGCTGGTGTTTCAGCATCTAACTTTATATTTGTGATGCTATCGCAGAAAATTATCACAAGTGAATCTAAAAAAGAAAAGAAATCGTCAAAAAGTTATCTACAAAAAATAGATTTTAATATCACACATCAAATTTTGAAGACAAAAATAATAAAATTAAAGACAAACCTTGTCCTTTTACTATTCCTGTAACTATAACAGAATCTCCAATTTCAAGCGCACATGCCGTAAACTGTTTTACTTGAACAGTGATTTTTTTTATACCATCGGTTATGGCTCCTAACCTATAAGTCATCTGGCCACTACGGTTATGCAGTAATGAAAATTTAGTTCTTACGTAGCCAGAAATTTCTAAAACAATAAGGAAATAGATAACAAATAGATACAAAATATCAGCAATTAAAAATTACTACTTACCCACTAATCCTTCAAAAGTATGTATGTTATTAAAAGTTGCTTTTTGAAGTTGATTTGTCGTTTGATTTCCTAAGTTGTGATAGCCCAAAAAGAAACTTGTGTGTTTTCTTTTATAATTACTTCAAATGGGATCAAATTACTCTCCTCCTTAAATTTTGATTGGGCAACAGCTCGACAGTGGCCACCATTAATACAAATTACCTAGTAATAAAAAAGATAAAAACATACACACATTAAAAACAATTGTATAATATAATATAATATAATAATCATAAACTAGACAATTTACCCTGCTAGAACATATTTCCTTGTAATACTTGTCGATAAGAGTTGGGTCCCACACAAGGATAGGGATTCGCTTGGTTCCATTTGACACAATGAACTTAAATAAAATATCATTTTTTCCAGTAGCTGGTGCAGGGGCTGTTATTGAGTCAACGTATCCCACAATAATCCTATTTCATAAATGAAAAACAAAATAAGACTTGAAATAAAAAAACCATAACCTTACAAATACTTACGTGGTTACATCGCGATCTTCCAAATTCGCCATCTCCTCATCAGTTGTGAAAGAAGAACTTAAATTCATTTTTTATGAAGTGTAAATTTGCTGATTTCTTGAATTTTAATAATAATAATTTAACTGAATTTCTTTATAAAAGTACACGATGATTCCCTTGTGATAATACTAAATGAAAGAGCGGGAAAGAAATATATGTGAGAAAGCAATCCCCAAATACTCTTGGCCGTATGCGGCTAAGTTCACGGTCCTTTCACTTTTCGGGCTGAAGAAGAAAGAGATGATTTTAGCATTTGTGGATTATACACTCACATATTATAAAAATAAGCAGCCTTTTCACTAATATTTTTGTTGGAAATCATAGTTTAGCTCAGAAAACATTCTAATGAGCCAAAAAACCTTATCAACAGTAATGATAAGTATTTTTTTTTTGTATAATGAAAAATCTGAACACCAATATAGAAGTAAATAGTGTCGCGGCGCCGCGGCTCTTTTCAAACTCGCCTTCGTGGCGCTACCGCGCCACTTGATTACAATTGGTCAGAAAAAGAATAACAAGAAGTCTGGCCTCATTCAATTGTTGTTCATGAAAAATTCTGATCAAAGTTTAATTACGGCTAAGGATATGATAGATTATGCTGAAATTTTAAGTGATACCAGCGCACATAGAAAATATTATCTTCCGCATGAAGCTATCCGTGTGCAAGACAGTAAAAAGTATACTAATTACATCAGCAAGTCTATCAAGAAAGCCAAGCTTAAGAAAGGTAAAGGCTTATCATCCATGTTGGGTTTGGGGTGAAGTAATGATGACTGAGAGTTCGGTTAATGACACTTTATTATAATAACGTAGGCTGCGCAGCGTAGCGTCTGTTCCGGTTGAAGGCTCGGAGTATACTGGCTTGGGGAGGTGGCGTGGGAGGCCGCTTGGGTCTGAGAGATGAAGGGATGGGGGAGGGACGAGCGGCTGAGAGAGCCATCTGAGGGGTGTCGGAGGTAGCCGGTCGAGTTGCATGGGGGCGCCAAGATTCAAATCCAACATCCCGCCAGCCCCGTTCCGTGAACGGAATAATTGCTGCCCGCCGTGCGGGTTGCGCCGCCCGCCGTGAGGTGGTCAGCATCGAGGGGGACAGAGGTCGAGCGAGAAGATCGTGGCCAAAGGGCCCGCGTTGGGGGCGGGGCTGCGATGCGACGTTGCAAACGTCCGACTTTACGCCAGCTTCCCAGATTCCGCCAAAGTGAGGCGCGGATGGTAGGATGAACCGCCATGTGATGCCTTGCTGTGCGAGGCTGCCCTCCACTTGTCCCCAGTCCATTTCGGCAGCGCGAAGCAAGCGGTTCAGTTCCACATTGGCGCCTTGGAATGTCGTGCCGTTGTCACTCCAGATCTCCTGTGGCTGGCCGCGGCACCCGGTGAAGCGGTCGAGAGCGCCGAGAAAGCTCTGGGTGGTAAGGTCGCCAACGAGTTCCAGGTGCACGGCTTTGGTGGTCATGCAGACGAACAGCGCAACGTATCCTTTGGTGGACCGTATTCCTCGGTCTTTCGTGCACAGTATCTGGAACGGCCCGTCATAGTCGACCCCCGTGCGGAGAAAGGCGGCCGACGGCGTGACCCGGGCTGCGGGCAGCGGGGCCATTGCTTGGGTCTGCGGCCGGGCGTTGGTGATGGTGCAGGCTACGCACTTCTTGATGTGTGATCGCACCTGTGTCCTGGCGCCGACGATCCAGGCTCGCTGGATGGCGTAGGAGTACGTGGACCTAAACCCGGCGTGTAGGCTGCGGCGGTGGGCCCAGTCGATGATCAGTTTTGCGAGGGGGCTGCGCCCGCACAAGATGACTGGGTGCATCTCGTTTGCCGGCAGGAGCGAGTTGCAGAGTCGGCCTCCCACGCGAAGCAGTCCGGATTCGTCGAGGAACGAGGAGAGCGTTCTCAGCGCGCTGTCCTTGCTGATTGGCCGCCCGAGCTGAAGCTGCCTGATCTCGGGCCCATAATCCTGTCGCTGGCTGAGTTTGGCACAGATATGGGGACCAGGCTTCGGACCGGTGAGAGTTTGCTCTTCGACCACAGCAGGCTGACCGACGTGGTTTTGCTGCGGGGGTCGGTGGTCCTGCAGTACAGTGCGGTTGCCATTGCGCGGCGGCTCGCGTTTATTATTCAGTTGAAATCTTATTTCAAAACGATTATTTAAGAGGACGCCGTACACAAAAAAAGATTCCTGTTTTACCATCGTTTTATCCGGTTTTCGTAATTCAAAGTTTTCTCAAAATCAACCATACCGATTGACTTGAAACTTTAGGAAGTTACTTGTAATAAAGAAATAAAGGGGGACAACTATTACTTTTTCGAAATAAGCTAAAAATATTATTTCTGTGTTTTTATCGCTTACCGACCGCGCATTCAGTATGCACAGAGCCCACGGTGCCTTCCCTTTCCAGCCTTTTTACAAATAATGAATAAATATTTCAGAGAAATCTTTAGTTGTCCCCGCTTACTTACGCAACAAAGTACATTCCTAAAGTAATACAATATATATAATAACAAACAAATCTACAAAAACCTTGAATTACTCGGCGACGCTATATTGCTGTGTAATGGCATTGTTAAGCAGACGACATAAGTCTGGTTTCATCATTTCGACTCGTATGTAAAAATCACTGATTTTGATGCATTTTGCGGAGTTGTCACCCCTTACTGTTACACTAAATTATCTGATAAATCACATCTTGCCACTGAAATATCCGTCAATTTTTCAAAAACTTTGAACTACTCCGCGAGGTGACACGAGCCCGAGACGAAAGGTGGCGGCCATATTAGGTACTGATTTATAACACCACCAAGAGAGGGTGTTTGAGTCTCGTTCTCAGTCAGTTTACCTGCACTCTAGAAATCTTTGCCGCGCTACATCAAAACAAGAACGACGTAACGAACGTTATATTTACAAAAGTAATAATTATTTACTTAGGGTTGGGATAAACGATAGAAATTTAAACAAGAAGTGCCTCTATATGGTTTTTTACCGTTCCTCCTGCCTAGGTTCGCTGATCGAAAGTAGCATCTAAAACGGCTCCAGGTGAGCCTTTTTACACCTAACCTACCCAGAAATATGTTTTACTACTCATAGTTCGTCGCGTAGGGGGCTCTGCGGGCGAGGCGCAGATCAAGTCGCAACATGCCGGTCGTTCGTGTGTAACAGCATTTAATGGGTAGACTCTAACCTCTGTGGATGAAGTAAAAGTTTATCAAACTTCGCACATCATCGTTTGTAGTACCCTTTGACTACCAACATGGTCACGTGAATTCATCTCTAGTATTCTTACGGTTTTATGACAGTGACAGAGAGAGAGAGAGAGAGAGAGAGAGAGAGAGAGAGAGAGAGAGAGAGAGAGAGAGAGAGAGAGAGAACGTGAGCATGTTTATACGGGTTTGTCATCGGCTGACGCGCTGTGAGCATTTCGCTGATAACTCATCCTGTAATGCATATTAATTGCAATCAAACTATCACAACCATCCCATTAATTTGCAGTTTATCAGCAGGCAGAAGCTGTCACTTTTATCTATTACATTAAAGACAATTTTAACAAAAGTCATAAACCTATATTTTACGATAATAACATTATGAGCATACATTATTACATTGTTGCGCGGTTGAAATGATAAGATTGTTTTGATAATGATACTCTGAGTTTCGCATTTATTACGCACAGTCGTTATTGCACACGCAAACACCAAATCACCACGCAAAAATGGTGAATTGTTTATTTACGGTAAATGACCTGATAAACGAAATGGAAAAGTGTATGATTACATAGGATGGCAAATGAATGATCTATGATCTAGGATTCTCATAACTTACCCCTGCTGAGTTTCACTTAAAAATTGGTATAGTCGTGATGATTTGGTACCGATGAATATGTATTAGATAATTCTTAAAGTCGTAAAAAGTAGGTCAAAATACTCTAAAGTAGATAAGTAAAGATTCCCGACCAATTGACTTGTTAATCGAAGTATTTTATTTAGAAAAATATATCGAATCTTATTTCATCTTATCTTATAGAAATTTCAATATATTTGCTTTGTATTTTATTCGTAAATATTCAATACTTTTAGCACTTTCATTCAAAATTATGAGTACAAGAAATCTTCAACATATAACTTTTCTTTTTTTTAAACATTTTTTCGTAACATTATTTGTAAACAAAGATGTGGTTTTCCCAATAGGCTGAATCCACAATTTTTCCGTATTTATATATATTTTTTGTACTTATAATTTTAAAATCATAAGATATATCCAATATAATGCAATACCTTATAGAAATCTGAATAAATTAGCTCGTATTTTATTTTTAAATATCTAATACTTCATGCATTTATTATTCAGTTTTATATGAGTATATAAAAGTTTTGTAACGTATGAATTAAGAATTTTAAAATGTATGTGTTATACAAGTGATTTTCGAGTATTTTCAAACTGTTACTATTGATATATGATATAGTAACAGCCGTGTGCGACTGTGTATCGTCCGCGCGCCTCTACATTGCCTCTCTGTTTTGAGCCTGACTCGAGTGAACGATCTCTTGGTGTTATCGCGTTACTTTCCTAACTTTTTTATTCACACAACCAAAAAGAAATTCGATAGTTTATTCCGTCCAAAATCGGACCATCCTGCCACTAGACTTCTTATTTCTGCCGATCCGCCGAGAGAATCCAACTCACGAGTCTAATACACTCGCACTCAATGTACACTCTCGCTGGACTGACGCCTGTTCTAGCCGCGCGCGATTTAAACAACCGCTGTTTACGTCCGCACTGCTTGCACGCTGCCGTCCTCTCACCGTTGTTCGCTATGCGTGCTGTTGCTGCGCTCGCAATCGATTCGAATTTTCACGACAAAATTTTTCCTCCGCGAGACGAGCTAATTCTTCATTTTTGCTACACGAATTTACTTTGATGTTTGCCTACTCCTACGCTCTCGCTCGTTACCTGCAACGTTAAGGCGCCAGTTTGTAACGGAGCAACTAGTGCAAGTGCAAGTGAAGCTCGCCGCGCTTTCTCCGCGTACAGGGTTGCTCGACTGCCAACGGCGACGACGATGCTACAGCTACATCTCGGTCTAACCCTGACGAGTCCGCGAACGGGAGATATAATTTTTTTTTCATAATAATAACAACGATCTATTCTTTTAATTATAGGAATACATTCATTCATTGATTCTATTTTTTGATAAAGATGAAATTGCTTGATTCAATCTTTTGGTACAGAATTATACTCGACATTTATTCTTTTGAAATGACGGAGCAAAATATTACTTTTTACAAACAATTAAACTGTGAGATATAATCCTTACAATAGAATAAATAGTGTTATTTTTTTCGTTTTAAATGGTGGGTCGAAATTTTATTCTTCGCAAAAGATTAAACCGCGCGATTTATTCTATAAATAATGTAAGTTTTATTCTTTACAAAAGAATATAGTGTAAAAATGTATTCTTCATAAAGTAAAACCGTATTCAAAAATAGATGCTTCGAAGCATTTTGAGCAATATTTTGATTTCATAATATTAAACATGAAAATTTCAGGTGAGAATATCATAGTGATTTCACTACCAATAAAGTGTCTTGATTATTGCCAAGTGCATTTTATCTATTTATAAAATTTTAAAAATCCTTACGCTAAATTACAGATAAAGTTTTGACTGAAGATTACACTTTAGATGTTTTAATAAGGATTGTTAAAATAGTATATTTTGATACAAGTGCGCAAACTTGCTTCGCTCGGCCAACAAAATCTTTTAATTAGAGCAAAATTTGTGAAAAAAATGTTATTACGTTAGGTAAGCACAAATTGCTCCTTACGTGCGCTCTTGTAGCTCTTGAGTGTACTTGGAACGCACAGTTTGTGCTACAGGCATATACGCACTAACACTTCCAGAAAATTTAAAAAAAGACAAAAATATTTTCCGCGGAATTGAGCGTATATCTCGGACGTCGAGTCGAGTGAGTTGTTCTCTTGAATGCTTCCAACGTCTTCTTCGCTGTGTAACTGGGCGTATGCGTTACTTCTCGTCTTTTCGTGGAAGTGTATCTATATATCGTGCCTGCCACGTAATCGTACAAGTGACTTCCGAAATCAGACACTTCAGGACACCTAAATATTTCCAATAGAGACTTACTTAATTTATTCATTATTTTACTAATAAGTAATAATTTGAAGAATACGCAGAAAAAAAATATATATAATTAAAACTTTCAACCTTGATTATACGTAATTCTAGCCACTTAACCCATTATCTTTACGTATGTTAAGCAAATCGGTACGAGGTTACTAATGTTTTTTTTAAGCATTCGAGCCTGTCGCTTAAGCGACTCGGCATTACTTGGCATCAGATTTGTGGGAAAAATTATATTTTATTTGTTACAAATATCACTATGTGATAAACTTAAATTTTTTTCCAGTAATTGTCGATAGAAGTCCATTACATTAAAAATTTTACTATAACATTTTGCATTATATTTAACAGTTTTCATGTTTTCTAATTGATCGCTAAATACAACATTTATATTTTTATCTCCACGAGTTTTTAACAATAGTCTTGTTTTAGCTATTTTCGCATAATCGTTAACAGACTTTATATTCTTCGAAAATCTATGATTTTGTTTCCAATTTCCCATTATCACGCTATTTATGGAAATAAGACAAATAAGTATCTGTAATAGAAATTTCTTTGATGATATATTTTCGTATTTTCTCAAAACTTGCTCGGTGTGTTTAAGAAACGGCCTCATGTTATGATCTATATCATAATTTTTATTTATATTATCTTTGATTATCCTTGTAGCAGTTGATATCTTAAAATTTCTTACTTTTATCAGGTTATAAATCTTTGCGATGAAAGTATAATATTTTTTATTTAACATTTTTGATTCCGTTAAGTTTAATTTTATTGGAACCTGCAACAATCATACATTATAATTATTCTAAAATATAAACGTACGCGACAAAATAAGTTTATTTAAATGCAAAATTTTTGCATCTTTTATCTATTTCCAATAATTTGTTACTTTTCAGAGATGCATTTTTGACTAAAATGCATTCCTGGAAAGCTACAAAAAAAATGTCCTACGAAGGACCTTTTTTGTATAATATTCTGAATTTATCAATAAAAATACTTTTAAAGTCCAAATATGTGTATACTGAGGATAACTCATTTGCATTAAGATCTTAAAAAAATGCATTTTAAACCTTAAAATGTGAAAATGTCAGTGTTCGATGTAAAGATACCTTTTTATGGTAAAAAAGTAAGACTAGAATGGGTCTACTACTAATAGTTAAATAGTAAACAAATATAATATAAAAAGTCGCTTTAGATGCAAATTTTTACTTATAAATTAGTACATTTAATGTCTATCGATACCAACAAAGTTATGCAGATAGTGTTTAGTAGTTGTTTTGTTGAGTAGGAACGAGGTTTGAACATAGGAAAAAGCGAACACTAAATATAGTTTTAAAATGAATAAGTTATATTTTAAAAATAAGAGTTTAGAAAATTACACTGTTGCTATCACTCCATGTTTACTCAATCGAGACGATGCTGAGACTGCTAGAGCTCTCGCACTCTGGCTCACAAGAAAGCTCGGTCTGCTGACCTGAGGCCTAATGTACGTTAGATTAGGGCCGGACAAAGGATCCTCATTAAAGACTTAAGCCGCAACCTGGGTTTCCCCAGCTAGGCCCAGAATAGTCACGCAATAGATCTCAGACGTGGGATGGGAATTCCCTGCTCACAGCGTCGCTATAAAAAGAAACTGCGCCCTTTTCACCGGCATCTTATTCCTATCGTAAAATATCCGAAAAAGGTACGCGATACTTAGGAAAGTACTCATTGCCACGCCTGACAATATGCTTAACGTAGATATACATACTTTGCCATTTTCCATTAAAATTGGTCACTCTCAAACTAACTGTAGTAGATGAGCAGTACATAACAAATAGTTCATAATACCGGAGTGGGGTTTGACTAGTTGCAGCATATCAGGATATAATTTTGATTAAAAAATGTTAAAAATTAATATTCAACTTTTATTTTATACTGCCTATAAATTATCTAATAGGATATTTGTTGGAATATTGGCGATCCCACACGACATCCAGCCCCGTCCGATAGCACTGCTGTGCCCAAAAAGTCAAGCCGTCTTAATCACGTGACCGGCCGCTCCGCTCAGCGGCGCTTTTCGGTCGCCGTCTCACTGCTGCTTACCAGCTCCTCAAGCCAGCAACGCGCTCTCCACTCACGTCACGCGTCTAAGTCCCGTTGTTCTTTTCAAGCTACAATAAAGCCACGTTTATTAATCTTACTCTTCTTGTGAAGTGTTCTTAATTTGCATATCACCTTTAACGGGGCTCGATTTCTGGGGAAAACTCGTCAATATCCGACCGGATCACAATCCCTCGGTGCGGCGGAGAACTCTTTCAACGCCTGTGATTTACCCGCGTTGCAACACAGCTTGCTGCTAGAGCTGCTTCGCGAACGTCATGTTCGCACGTGTGCTATTCCTCCGCACTCTTCTGTGCGGAGCCGGCAGTATTCGCGATGAGGACGTAGGGAACAGGAGAGAACAACTCAGAAAAATAAATCTAGTCTCGATTAAAATAAAATAGCGAACTCATATATTGTGCGGCCAATATTGTCTCTTTACAAATGTGCGCCGAGTCACCTCAATGTCGACTCGGCGTGAAGAGTATCTCGCGAAGCTTACGCGTGCGAACGAGAAGGCCGTTACTTGGTGCCGCTGAACCAAGTCACAAAGCTGTAGCCGCTGCTACTGCTGACGCGATACAGATAAAAGGACTCAGCCATACTTACTCGCTGACGCCGTCCTCGGTAGGCGCGCACCACACACTCACACATCCCTGCGCCGGTAAGTTGCGCCACTAATGAGTTAATTGCCCACAGGTCCAGCACTCGAGCCTTTTTCGCGCTATTCTGGACAGGCATTATCTGGCTCAGAACAACTTTCCCTTTCATGCGTCCGTGATTTAGCATCTCTTTTTAGTTATGCTCTTCGTCAAAAGTTATTTCGCTGTTCAGCGTTGGTGATGTCTTGCTCGTTGTTGAGGTTATGACAGCGTTTCCACTTGATCTTTTATTCTCATCGACAATCGGATGATGTGGGTCCTCACTCCCCTAAACGCTGTCTATCCTCGACGTAACTGTCTCACCGTTCTCGGCTGGACTTGGCTCTCAACTGCTTTTCTGTGGTCTGTGCGCACTTTTCGTCGGCACTGTCAAATCCGCTATCCTGTGCGATTCATGCCGCGACTGTTTTGTAGACACTCGACAACGCGATTTCTAAAAACGTGAGCAGCGTTAACTCTTTCTTGTCTTGAATGACGTCTCTGCCAAGCTCTTTAGCGCTGACGAAATCTTCTTCGTTATCGTCGCCTACTAGCCGTGTCTTCAGACGCCGTATATTGCTCCTATGGTCGTCTGAGGTCTTTAATATCAGCATTTTCGGCGCAACTGTACTATGAAATGTGCCTCGCTGGCGTCATCATTGGCTCCTATCACTGAGCACTTTGAGCATCCTGAAGCCTTTTGTATTTTTGTTGCTTTTAAGAATATTCAGTAAATTAAAAAGATACGCTCCAAATATAGTGCAGAGGTCTGTGCAGAGATTTGTACAGAAATCTCTGCAGAGATCTATGCACAGATATCTGCACATTATTTCCGTAAGGGAATACTGTTTTGCAGCACAAGAAATTCTTATATATTTAAAAAAAACAATCAAAGATAAAATCTTTGATATTGGTACTGATTACGTCATGTACTCAAATTACATTATGATATGTTGCTTCGAGCCAACCCCATCTACATGAACTACTTAATGTGTACTGCTTTTCTACTATTTGAAGTTAGCTGCGTAAATTTGTTAATACCGTTAGATATGAAATGCAATAATTTATATGTAATATATACATTCCTAAAAAAAAAATTTTTTTCAGAAGTTATAACCCTGGGCAAGAAAGGGTAGTGAAATTTATAAATATTAAAATGTCAAGTAAATGTTTTTCTGTTTTGCTATACGGGCTGAGATAAAACTAAACTTACAATCATCTTTCCCAAATAATATCTTAATGCTTGTAGCAAAAAAAACATTTACTTGATATTTTAATATTTATAGATTTCAATACTTTTTCTTGCCGAGGTTATTATTGTTATCATATACAAAGCATATTCTCCTTGAAATCTTGATCTATTTAATAGACAATAAGCTACTATTGCTTGAGACATTGATCTCATCGCAGATATAATCGTATAGCATTATTATATGTACATAATATATAGCTATATACGTATATAATAATACCACAATCGCGTGTCACCGAGTAGCAGACGAATGATGGTAAAGTAGATTATAACTGCTGTAACCACTGGCGTATAATACGTCAGACCGTAAGTCACATGATCAAAGGAAACAAAATATCAGGAGAAGAAAATCTGATGAAAAGAAATACACCGAACAAATTTTCAACTTGCAATATTAAGTTAATAACGTAATATATATTCGAATGAAACCTTTTAAAGATAAAAGATTAGGTTACTATATTTTAAATAGATATTAGCAGATTGCGCAAAAGTGCAATACTAATGATTTAAACGCAATCATGATTTTTGTTGGAGATTAGAAAACCCAATTTTTAAGTATATAGGGTCGCCTTGTCCTGAACCGAACTTCGTCCTTTACTTTGTCCTTTACATATGTTACTTTTGAAAATGCCCCCCCCCCCCCTCGTTACCTGCTAAATAACACTTAAATATTACAATCAATATAGTACTATACATATTTATGTGAGCGAAGAAAATGGTCGGATTAATTAGAGAATACAAAGCCGAAGGCACCAAGCTTATTATGGGTTGTGATTCAAACGCACATCACACATGTTGGGGCAACACAGACTACAATTCTAAAGGAGAAAGTCTATTGGAGTTCTCAGCAGCAACGAACCTGGACTTTCTCAATACAGACAGCAGATCCACGTTCCAAAACGCCGTAAAAGAGGAGGTCATAGACATCACCCTGGCCTCCAGAAACGTGTGGTCCAAGGTTATGGACTGGAGCATGTAGGAAAAAGTCTCTATTTTGGATCACCAACACATAGTGTTCAGACTCGGCAGACAAAGTACATTCGACCATCTTATAAGGAACCCTAGGAAAACAAACTGGGTAGGTTACAGAGAAAAACTCAAGGCCAAGATCAGTTGCTTCCCTGTCACATACGGGACGGCGAAGGACATCGATCACTGCAGTAGAATCCTAAGCGACATAACAATAAGTTCTTACGAGAACAATTGTGAACTTAGGCTAAAGAGGCCATCGAAAAGCGCTCCCCGGTGAAATAAGTCACTGGAGAAATGCAGGAAAAAAGTACGGTGGCTATACAACCGGTCCAAGCACACGAAGATTAACAAGGACAAATGGGCGTATAGAGTGTAGCGAGAGGGATATAAAAAGTAGATCGAAAAGGCCGGGGTGGAGGGTTGGAAGCGATACTGCAAAAGCCGAAGCACGTTATCAGGCACGGCTAGGCTGTGCAGTGTCCTGCAAAACCCGAAGAAGCCTCTGACAGACTCGATCAGACTAGCAACAGGGGACTGGGCAAAGAATGGACAGAAGGCCCGAGAGGGCCTAATGGAAACCTACTTTTCAGACTTCAGGGAGGGTGCGAGGTCAGAGGCTGTTCAGTTGATGGCCCACGATGAGGACTGGAGACTGGCGAGACGCGTAACAGACAAGACGAGGATAAGGTGGGCTATAGGGACGTTCGAGCCCTACAAGGCGACAGGTCCGTACAGCATTTTCCCGGCTCTGTTGCAGCAGGACACATCACGCGGTCGCAAAAGACTTTAGGCCAATCAGCATGACCTCATGTTCACTCAAAACCCTAGAAAAGGCTGGTTGACAGATATATTAAGAAGTCATCACTAGTAGAAGCGCCGCTGCACATCAAGCAGCAAGCCTACCAGACAGGAAAGTTAGTGAACACATCGTTGGTAGCTGCGGTTAGCTTTATTTAATAGAACATGAAAAACAGGGGTTTGGTATTGGTGGCTTTCCTAGGCGTTGAAGAATCTTTCAATTACACGACTGGCGAGGCGATTTCAGCAGATATGGAGGAGCACGCAATACCAGCAACTGTCGCCAGGTGGATCAGCGTTATGCTGAAGACCAGGACGATAGTGGCTGCCTGGAGAGCGTACTCTTGCAAAGGGGTGGTGAGAAAGGGATGCCCACAAGGAGGGGCGCTGTCACCGACACTATGGTGCCTGGTAGTGGACAGCTTGTTCTGCATCCTGAACGAGGCTGGTATAAACGCGCAGGCATATGCAGACGACATCGTCATTCTGATTAGGAGGGACGACGAGGACATGCAAGCAGGTCTAATGCAGTTCGCACTGAGCCTGGTAGAGAAATGGTGTAATAAAGTAAAACTGGGGGTTAACCCTAACAATGAATGAAAGGACTTGGAATGGAAATTATAATAATCTTTAATGATCATGATTTTTTAAAAAAAGCTCAACATTTAGTTTCCTAATGGTCAGGATAGTTTTCGGAACGCTTGTAAAATCACTAGTAATCGAAAAATCGCCATAAACGCACATGCGTAACTGAATACCTTGTGTTTCACAAATTGGTTAGAAAACAACAAAAAAACAAGCCTAGGTATGGATTAAAATCCATTAAATTGAAGCTGAGATCTAATAAACAACCCCGAAAAAGGGATCAAGGAACTATATAATAATAACTAAATATAAAATTAAAACTTGATTATTGTTTTTTTACTTCAGTTATGGAACAAGTAATGCCGCTAATGGAAGAAAGAGGTTGTGACATAATGGCGGAGAGAATTTATTTCTCTAAGCCGTTCTTGATCATAATCCCAGAAAGGAAATAATGGAAGACGGGTTCACATAAACTCCCCAAAAACAGTGTGGCGTGGTTTACAAATAGCTCAAAAAATGAGAACGGTGTAGGAGCAGGTGCCTGGCAAAAGTGAGACACACAAGAAATTGTGTGCTCGCTCGACTACTATGCTACGGTGTTTCAGACAGAAATCAGGGCTATTGCAAAAGCTGCTAAATGGCTGTTGGAGAGAGGCACAAGACAAATAACTGTAAGCTTCAGTATCTCTTCAAAAGAGGTACTAAGGTGCAGACAGACGCTGGAATCACTGGCAGAACACAACGCGGTGAGACTGGTGTGGGTACTGTGACATTCCGGTGTGGTGGGTAACGAAAAGGCAGACAGGTTAGCGGGTAGGGGCGCGGACGGTATTCGTGCAAGAAGGTGCGCAGTCGCTGTCCCAACCTGCGGGATTAATAAAGCAATTAATGACTAGCTAAACTCGCAACTAAGCGACAGTGGACGGATACGAAAAAGACTATCGGCCGACTATTAAGTACCTAGAATCAACATGGATGCCAGTTAATGTTTAAGGACTAATGCCAAATGCAGGTGTACCAACGTATGGTCGAAGGTTACTTCTAGCCAGTGTAACTACATAAATTATGTTATACGGTGCTTCAATATGAGCAGATGCCATGTAAGTGGAGTCTTCCGCACGAAAGCTGTTAAAATTTTATAGGAGAAGTGCATTTTGGGTCGCTTTTGCTTACCGAATAGTATCAGAAGATGTAGTGTGCGTTATTTCAGGTATGCCGCCTATTGACCTTTTAGCAACAAAACTAAGGAATATATACGAAGGAAGCTGACGTGGTGACAATACTCAAAAGGAAGTATAGAAATCTGCGAAGAAACAAACTCTAGCTGAGTGGCAAAGTTGATAGGACTCCAATAAAAAGGAGCGATCGACGCACCGCCTCTTACCACGGATTGTTGACTGGACCAAAAGACGACACGGGGAAGTGAATTCCTACCTCACGCAGTTTTTGAGAAAACATGTGTGCTCTCAAGCCCACCACACCGCTTCAAGATAGAGGACAACCAAAATTATCCAGTATGTTTGAAAGCAAATGCAGATGTGCAGTATGTATTCTGTGACTGTTATCGATACAAAATAAAACGAGAAGAACTCGAGTGCTACCTTTGAACTAGATTGACACCTGAAATGAATAGAAGAGAAGAACAACGTGAAATAGCCGAGTAAATATGTTGCTAGACGAAGGCCACTAAGTACTTGATACAAAATGTTCCTCGAATCGATGCAGAGTAAGATAGGCCACAGGGTTAAGCTTTCACTCCCTTGCCCGATGCAGAGGAACGAAGAAGCTAGGGTTGAGTAATTTGAAGTGCTCCTCAGACCGATACTGAGGAACGTAGGTAACTAAGTCGAACCCAGACTCCCTCACCCGATGCAGAGAAACGTAGATGTCGAAGTTAAGTATGTCCAGAGGATGACCGGACGATGTTGCAAGAAGTATACGGCCGGACGATGATGCAGGAAGCAGCAACTAGAAGATGCAGAAAGAAGAAGGCAAGTTTGATCCTGAACCCCTAATCGCTTTGGTGGATGGGGGATGTATGGAAATATCAAGCTTTAAAGGAGAAGCCAACTAGTCTAATTCACACGCTCCGAAAGAGTATTGTTTAACGATCCCATTATCAAAATTGGCTTTGCTCGAAGCTTTTGTCATAAGAAATACTTTCACCATTGAATACCCAAAATTGCCTTCGCCAAAGCTGAGCAATCGGCCCGTATAGCTTATATTTTAATATAGCAATATGCAACAAGCTATATAGATCAAAATAAACTTTTTTTTATATTCTACAAGAAATATGCAAAAAATTGATATGTGTTTACCTAAAATGCTTCTATTTTGAGTTATAAGCCATTTAAGTTGTCATAAAAAGCAAAAATTGAGAAAATTTTAATTTTTGATAAGGCCATAACTTTGAAGTGAGGGTACTCAGAGGTCTGAAAAATTTGTCGTATTCTTTTGAGGGTATACTACTAGTATACAAATTTTGGCCAGGATTTGAAAAATTTTCCCACGGCTTGGCGTGAATATCCCATATATCTTTCTATATTATAGAATCACTTTGGCAAGACCCTCCACCACTATGGCCCCCCACCAAATAGCGTGATAATTCTCTGTTATAAAGAATATTGTAATTTGCGCAATATTCTATCTAAAAAGATTATTGATTGAATATATTTTGTTAATGAAAAGAAATAACATACTATTATTATTGAAATGACTTTTCACTACCTGGTATCTTGGACCTCTCTTATATTATAAAAATACATCAATATAAAATCAAATCTTTATTTGTGATCTGCTGTCAAAATTCAGATCAGAAAATGATCATTGCTCTTCTTAAAAACTAAAATCTTCTACGCGCACAAATCCAAGAAGAGTCGTGACCATTTTAAACAGGCCAAAAATTAGCTTAAAAAGCTTTATTACAAATTTTTAATTAATGCAGTCTATGGTAAGTGCATTAAGCGAGAGTGATCTCGCGTTGATGTGCGATTAGTGAATAAATTTACTAGTAGATATGGAGCAGAAGCGCGTATAGCTCAACCAAAATTTTCTGCTATCTTTTATGAAAATTTGGTTGCTCTACAGCCTAAGAAAGCAAGTATTAAAAAATAAAAGCCAATATACGTTGGTCTCAGCATTCTCGATTTGTATACTCATTGTCATATAATTATTATTATCCACTTTCTCTTTCTCCATTATATTAAAATGTGTCTAGCTGTTAGTAGTCTCCGGATATAAGTTCACTTTATCCCTAAAACTACCCTTTCTAAGGTGTTAGGGTAAACCGGAAGTTGACCAGAAGTCGACCGGAAGTAAACCGACCGTCGACTTAGGTCTGAGATATTATCTGAGTAATTGTAATACAGTATAAGTATGCGTATAGAGATCCTTAACTTCTATGTACGCGTTTTGGGTACGGCACCGCGATAGTACAAAGTACGAGTTAGAACTATGATAAAACTTTAAGAAGCGATCTTGACAGAATGAACTCTGTCGAACTAAAGAGACGCCCGCGCTGGCCATCGATCCCTTTTTAACAAGTTTAGGGTTTCCATATTTGGCTTATCGTAAACTATTAAGAGGTCAGAGTTCGCTTGCCTGAAATTGAATCTAGACCAGTAAACAATACATGACGTAGTGTGACTTTGTTACACGTGTCGTTATTTGTTTGCATGTACTACTTGTTGTCTCAAAGATCAATGGTCGTGGCGTGAGTTAAGTGCTAGCGATTAAATTATACAGGTGATGTATGGGATTATTATAGGTAAAAATTGAAATTATTGCGGAATATCACACATAAAAGAAAGGTCAGGTGGAGGAGAAAGAGGAGAAATAGAAGGAAGAACCGGATGATAAAGCGAAAAAAGAGGAGACGACGGAGAAAGAGAACACGGCAGAAAGAGGTAAGGTAACGAAAGAGGAGGACAGAGAGAGAAGGAGGAAGAGAGGAGAAAGTGGCACGGTCGCGAAACATGAACGAACTCAATAATAATCAGATGGGATACAGAGATCAGAAAAGACATAGGAAGAGGGGAAAAAGGGAGAAGAGATAACAGAGGAATATGGAGAGCTCAGAAACAACTAGTACTGACGAAAAGTTTTACGAAAGAAGAAAAGGAAGAAGAGAAAAAAAGAAGAGAAGCCTGGAAGATGAGAACAAAAAGAAAAGAGAGATAAAGGAAGAGATAAAGGAGAGAAGCCTATTTGAAAAGAGTATTCTAATACCTAGAGCACCAACAAATAAGGAAGAGAAGAAAGGGGAGGAGAAAGTGGAAGAGATGGAGGATCTTAAAAAGATGTCAGACAAAATATTGGTGTCGATGAAGGCAGAGAAAAAAGAAAGCAAGGAGGAGGGAATTGGAGGGAACGGGAAAAGAAATGAGAGACCATGGAAAAGAAGGTTAATGAAGGACTAAAAGGGATTGGCCTAAGGCTCGAGATAGAATGCAATTGAAAGAAAAGATAAAGAGACTGAAAAAGAAAGAAGCGCAAAACAATGAGGATCTAAAATAGAAAATTGAAGACAAGGTAAGAAACTTGGAAGAAAAGATAAAGGAGACACCACAGATTGAAGATAAGGAAGTAGAAGAGCAGAAGACAGAAAGTAAAGAGAAAGAGGAGAAACAACTACAAGAACTATAATGGAGAATAGAGGAAGGCAAAAGAGAGATGAAAAAAACGCCGTAATATCAGGAGTAAAAGGGGAAAGATGGGATGAAAAGAGTCTAGGAACATGGATAGAAGAATAACTAAGAGTAAAAATAGAGGTGAAAAGGACATTGATGATTAGAGAAGGGAGCGGAAGCAAAATAGTTGCAGAATGCAGAGACAGGGAAGAGAAAGAAAAGCTTAAAGCAGCGAAGAAGAGACTGAAGGGAACGAAAGTGGGGAACGAACAGCATCACATTTTGGACGTATTTGACGTATGAGGCCGCATAATTCATGCGTTGCAACAGTAAAATCTTTACTTTTTCCATCGCTAACAGATAACGTTGCAATGGCGTACGGCCATGAATGTGAAGATATAGCACGAAAAGAATTGAAAACAATAACAAAGAAGGAAATGAAGATTTGTGGATTATTTATAGATCCAAAAGATTCACGTTTTGGTGCTAGCCCTGATGGCATAATAGATGACGACAGAATTGCTGAAATTAAAAATCCATATCGTGCACAGAATTTAACTGCAAAAGAAGCCATGGAAACATTTTCCGATTTAAATTCCGTTGACAAGAAAACGAATGGCATGAAAACTACACACAAATGGTATTACCAAGTACAAGGTCAGGTGCATGTAACAGATCGAAGTTATTGCATTTTTGCATTGATAACGCCTAAAAGTATGGAGATAAGAGTAGTGAGGAGAGATGATGATTTCTGGAAATCGAAATAGGGGCCTTTCTTATTGCGATTCTATGACAATTGTTTGCTACCAGAAATTTTGGATTGTCGGTATCTTCGAAATATGCAAATAAGAAATCCACGTTATATTTTAGATGCAAAAGAGAAGCAGAATCAAAAAACTATTAAAAAAAATTCAGAAACAGCAATGTTTCGAAGTTAGCGAATCCTGATGATTTATTGGTTAAATTATTTAAAACCAAAACAGAAGCAGATCATACGAGCGTTGTATTAACGACTGATGATTGCCATATGAATAACAAATTATTACCTACATTACAATCAAAGAATGATAAACGTTCTCAGAAAGCAAAGAAAAGATCCAGTAACTCTATATTAAAAGTGTAACAATTGATTTGAAAACAACTAATGATACATATAACGATACAAATGGCGATAGCAATAACGAAGTGGTATTCGTTAGTTCTAGCAATAATGAACATGTTTGGAGTAAAAAAGATATTTCAAATGTTACAAGTTATTTCAAAAACATATTTAAAAGCTATTTGCAGAAATGTTTTATCCGACGAGTGGTTAAGTGACGATGATATCGAAGCTTTTCTTGGTGTTGTTAGACAAAATCATCCTGAGTTTGAATTACAAAGCGTAATGTATTTATATTATCCTAATTGCGTTGAACCAGTATAAACAAATGAAAGTGTATTCGTTACCGGAAGTAGATGTCCTAAACACTGGCGTTTCGGTTATTACAATGGGCATGCAGTCTATATGTATGATTCCCTTCCTAACTACACAGGTGGAAAACTAGTTAAGAGAAAAAAAAATTACATCATGCTTCGTTTTATAAACATCAAAGAAAGTGATATCAATTTCATACAAATAAAGACAATACAACCGGATAGCAACAGTTGCGGATCTACTCGGCAGCGCAATTAACTTCTTTAATCTTTCAAGGAGACCCTTCAAGTATTACTCTGTCGGGAGATGTGATTGTTATGAGAGTCTTAGAAAGAAATTATGTAATGTAATACAAAAAATAAATTTTTTGACACTGTGTGCGAAAATTGATTTCTCCTAGCTGCGTAGCGTGGAGCAAAGCAGCAGTTTTCGTAGTTGAAACTTGGAATTATTGCCTGATCGTAGCGTACACAAGTAAGCAAGTTTTGTAAGTGTCTTAGATTATAATTTGTGGTTGAGACCCCTTTCTAAGCTATTGTGCATTTATCCTTATTCATTATCGCGAGTTTCTAGTCAAAAGTAAAAATAGAAAAATAAGCAAACGTTTAACAGTTTCTAGGTTTCGAGATAATGTACAGTTGAGTAAATCACCAAAGCTGATCATGTATTTTGACCTTCTGATTAGGAATCGCGTATGTGATATGCCAGAAAATGCGTCTAAAGAAGATTCTCTAAAAAATGATTGTAAAAATGTCCACCCATGCGCTCCAAAAATAATTTATTTTAATTTGTTTGAAAAAGTAAAGAATAAAGAGTTCTACTAAATTTTCCCGTAAAATGCATTGTTTCTCGTTGAAAAATCATTGAAGTTAACCTTTTTATCGTGAGTTCTTTTTGGTAAATTCAGCGATTTTTCTACAATAAACAATAGATTTTATGAAGAAACGTCGTACACTTTTGTCTTAAATTTGTACATAAAATTGAAGTACAATGTTTTGGAGCTACAAAATAAATATTTTCCAAAACCTACTACGTGATTAATAATCAGCAAGCCAAAATTTGCAACGTGTGGATCAGATTTTAATCCTTTTTATAATCACGTTAGTGATGCTATTTTTCATCATTATTCAACAAATATCAACATTTTGTAATATTTTTTAGATATTGTTCTTCCTATTTCATGAGACGAGTACAACCCGGATGACTGCTTCAATTGGCACAGTTTACCACTATTATTGTATCAAGTGGCGCGGTAGCGCCACGAAGGCGAGTTTGAGAAGCAGACGAAGCCGCGGCGCCGCGACACTATTTACTTCTATATTGGTGTTCGGATTTTTCATTATACAAAAAAAAAAATACTTATCATTACTGGTGGTAAGGTTTTTGGACTCATTAGAATGTTTTCTGAGCTAAACTATGATTTCCAACAAAAATATTAGTGAAAAGGCTGCTTATCTTTATAATATGTGAGCGTATAATCCACATATGCTAAAATCACGTTTTTCTTCTTCAGCCCGAAATGTGAAAGGACCGTTAAGTTAGCCGCAAGAATTGTTAGGACCGTGAAGTTGGCCGCAAAGCTATATACAGATGGGGATTGATTTCTCAAGAAAATATAATACTTAATATATTACGATATTTAGAATAAAGAGGTTGCCGGTGCATACTCTGCGTTCCGGAGCTGTAACAGTAACTAGCTTGCCAGGGTAGCCGATGACAAGGATCAGGATGTTTTCAGTGACAATGAATGATTTTTATACCAAGTACTGTGTCTAGATGTACAGGGTGGCCGATGACGAGGTCTAGGAGGCGTCCTCCGTGGTTTTTTGTGTCTAGGTGTAAAAATCATTTGAACGTAGCGTCCAGGTATACAGGGTGGCCGATGACGAGGTCTAGGTGGTGCGCTACGTAGTTTTTGGTGTCTAGGTGTAAAAATCATTCAAGGGCGGTGTCTAGGTATACAGGGTGGCCGATGACGAGGTCTAGGTGGTGCGCTACGTAGTTTTTGGTGTCTAGGTGTAAAAATAATTCAAGGGCGGTGTCTAGGTATACAGGGTGGCTGATGACGAGGTCTATGTGGTGCGCTACGTGGTTTTTGGTGTCTAGGTGTAAAAATCATTCAAGGGCGGTGTCTAGGTGTACAAGTTGGACGATGACGAGGTCTAGGTGGATGGCCGATTACGTGGTCTTGGTAGTTCGCACCGTGGTTTTTGGTGTCTAGGTGTAGAAATAAGTCGAGGGTGGTGTATATCAGAACAATCAGTGATTTCATCTTAGTGATAAAAATGTTACCAAAAAGCTGTGGTCGAAAGGTGCTAAAGATGCTTATATTTTATTTTTACTACGTTGAATATGAAATACTCAAAAAATGTACTAAAAAGGATTGAAATCTCTAAAAAAGTTAACTTTTAAAAAAGTAAAAGACCATAAGTATAATGAAATGGTCATGGCAAGTTACTTAGTAATTATCTTGAGAGTTATTCCTTGCTTCATTACGATTAAATATAATAAACTTGACTTTGTTTGATTGATCTCAGTTCTTTTCTATCTGTAATTTTGTCGCGGAATATATCAAACTCGCCTAACCTTTTACTTTTTTAAAAGTTAATTTTTTTAGAGATAGGTAAATTTATAAGTGTATTATACAGAAGTACATATTAATTGTTTATCATTTTATTACAAGTAGCTAAACAAACGTTCAATGATAATACAATCTTTTTATAAATTACACTATTACATGCACATTTCCAATATATTTTCATTTGTAGGGCAGAATATCAGGGTTATCAATCAACTCTTACATGCGGCAAATTACCATTCACCTAGGTGTCCAAAAAATTGTGTAATGGAGCATACCACCTTTAAACAATAAATTAAATAAATTAATATTTAAAATATAGTAATGAAGGTAAACGTCAAACAATAAACCAACTAAATTATACTAAAAAACAGTAATTTTCTTGTTAAAATTTTTCTACATATATTCCAATTTAATTTCCTGATTTCATACGACAACTAATTTATTAAAAAGCTACATGCTTAAATTTTGAGCATTTTAAAACATTTTTTAACTCTGCACAGAAGATGCCATCCATAATGAGGAATATCGAATTTAAGATATAACCAAGCAATTAGTATGGAAATACTGAATTTTGTGTGTACTTTTGAATTAAAAACAAAGAATTTTCTTCAGACTGATTTATGGATTCAAATGAAAATTGAATATACCAATATCTCTCAGTATGTATTGCATGCTGGGTATAGAGTTTAGAAAATATTTTTAGAGTGAGAAGTTGTTTTTTCTCTAAAAAGTCACTTGTGCGCATGGGAATTAATACAAAAAAGACCCTTCTGCGCTCTGATAATTAACAAAACTGTTGATTCACCATGAACTACATAGAGAGGTGTAGGAAATCAAGTTTTTATATCCAATCAATCATTTAGTGTGAAAAAAATATTGAACCTGCAAAATGCGCATAAAGTGCATTATCTCCTCACTGTTTGGATGTTTAGAGCTAAAACTTTTCTCGTGAGCACGAGCGACTATTCGAGCTAAAACCAACTCCCAGTCTCTGAATACCTTCCAAATTGTACACACAACATACAGTACATATTGACGAATAGTATATCAAATTTTAATTCAAATCAATCAGTCAGTGTGGAGAAAATCCTTTATTTATTTGAAAAATACACACAAGATACAGTATTTCTATACTGTTTCATTTTTTGGATCTTAGAATTAATATACTATGCCTCAATGTGTACTGCGTGTTCAGTGTAAAGTTTAACAAATATTCTGAAAGTGGGAGGTTGTTTTATTTTGAAAAAGTCGCTCGTGCGCATGAAAATTAATACAAAAAAGACCCTTCTGTGCTCTGATAATTTACCAGACTGTGGATGCACCGTGAAGAAGAAAGGTGTAGAAAATCAAATTTTTTGGATCCAATCAATCAGTCAGTATGAACAGAACAACTTTTCAAATTAAAAAATGCACATAAAGTGCATTATCTCCACAATGATTGAATGTCAAAAGCTCAAACTTGAAGGTGCTTATGGTGATAATTCACATTCACACGAGCTACTTTTTCAAGAAAAAACTACTTCATAATCTCAGAATAAACTATACACACACTGTCTAACAATACTAAATCTAGTAATTTAGTAAAATCAACACCTGAACTTTTTTGAGGGAATCTCAGCTGAGTTTGGTCCCGTGAATCCTTTGACTTTGAAAGCGGTAATGTAATAGGATACATCTGCAGCTAATAATGTTTACAATACTGTAAAAGAAGAGTTCGGTGAGCCAGGGACTTGTTGATCAGAAGAGACAGTTACTGACTGATTTGCAATACCATCACTCACATCCATAACTACCGCCTTAAAATTCTTCTCGTAAACTAAAAATTAAAAGATATATCGTTTTAAATCCTAGTAAATCCATAAACGCAAGAACACACTCATCTCTGTAGACATATATAGTTACAACAAATAGAAGTATAATAGTGCATTTTACAACTGGAAAAGGTATTCTGCACTGTCGAGATGTCATAGAAGCTAGAAGCGACTTATGGCAATTTAACTGTATGAGATGTCTGATGCCTGCACCATTGCTAGTCTACTTGGAGATTAGAAAAAAAAAAAAAAAAAGAAATGGCATTCATCTCTCTTCTATCTGGTTAGTTTCGTGAAAATAGGAAGCAACAATGAATTAAGATACTTACCTGAGAGGTGGTGGAAAGCTGTTTAGCAACGCTGATGGTAGTAACCGTTGTGTTCTCTCATAAACTCTGTTTTCCTTATCAGCTGTCATACGTAGTGCTGCAGACGGCAGTCTGCGATTTCTGGACCTCGGGTCGTATTCAGAGAGACACATCTTCTATCTGATGTTGCTGTTTCGGATTGTTACCGGTACGATCGCGTTCGACCATTGTCTGCTGTATATATACATACCTAAGGTGCACAAAATCTACTGTTTGGTAGTACCAACAGTGAAATGTACTATACCTATATATATGAGCCTATATTCGTACACCCGACATGAATATAACCTAAACTAGCGTAACCATTCTGCCAGTCACGAATCTAGCGTACTCTGCGAGCGAGCACATGAGCGAGACAGCCAGAGTCAGTCAGGCAGAGAGCTTGTAGCGCCATCTCTGCAAGACGTCAAATACTCAGCTGATGCCTACACGAAATACAAAGAACATGTTCGTATTTCAAGACTTTCCAAAAAAATGCATACTTGCTATTACATCTGATAGGCACGACGAATACCTGATAACCATAGCAATGGCGCTCTGGTATTCTAAAATAATAAAAATACATATTTCTTTTATTATTCATAAAATTAAAGTTGGAATTGCACATTTCTGCCTGATGCCAGCGCCACCAACGTGAACTTCCGAAGCTCTTGCTCCCACATTCCCTTAATTATAAACAGCAATCATTAACTCTTTTAGAAGCTAAGTAAAAGCCAAAGAAAAAGTAAATGCTAAAAATCAATCAGAAAATAATATAAATAATAAAATAATAAGTTTAGCTGATAAAACAACTAATTATTGTAATCATTATTTTTAAAGAATCATACTGATGGATGTGAATAACAATGACATTGTAGATTTATTAAATCAAAATAGCAAAAAAAACTTCATTAAAACGAAAAAGACCCCGGCAAAAATGATAGGGAAATTGGGTCCCGGTAAATTTAGACATAAATATAACCAAGTTGTAGCTATCGGTTCCGCGAACAAAATTCCCCATGGGCCCAAGTCTCAGAAAACCACCGTTTTCGAGAAAATAATGATTTTATGCGCCGATTTTGGCGAAGGTTAGAAAGGCCGGCGCATAACTTCAGACGATCTCCAGGCGCAACAGGTTATTGTTGTTGTTTACTTAACCCCCTATTAATGTGTATTATTCTCTATCGGCAGCAAGAATTCGCGCGCAGTCGCTGTAAGTAATCCGGCAGCCTTAAGGAGTAATCACGGAGTCTCGAGAAGTTTCAAGAAGTAACGTTGAAGTGTGCAGTGCGCTAATACTAAGAGTTGCAATGCGGATGATGGATGTAGGAACAAGCAAGCGCGTGTAAGTAATTATATTAAAATCATATGATACTTGATTGATTACTTATTACTGGCTCGCGCATCACCTGCAGAAGTTTCTCGCGACGACTCTAGCCGGCGACTAATGCAACGGCTTGGCCGAGAAGCGCAAGCTCTGCGAGGTGCACAAGAACCTACAGACCGACCAGCAGATGCTTATCCTGATGGTTCAATAGGAGGAGCGCCGCGACTTCACGATTATGGAAGAGTCTAATGCCCGAACTGCAACGAACCTGAACAACGGAAACCTCGCACGTATCATGGAGAGGTACGAAGCCGTGCAGACCGCCTCGCCGCCTAGAGGTGCAACAGGATCGATCAAAGCAAGCTACTCCCCTAACCTATTACGGATGTCGACCGAGAAAGGGCTCGAGACGAGCAAGGCCATCAAGTAGTCAGCTATCAAGAGCCAGTTGGACTCGACGCAGCTGCAGAAGGTCAGTCTCGTAAACTGCACGAGCTAGCTCAAGGTGCGTGGCGTCACGGCAGGGCAGGGGCGCGCGTGCCTCAGCCCCTCGGACATAAAAAGCTTAAACCAACAGGGCTTCTTCCTCCATCAACAGCACGGCGACTGGGAACATGAGCTGGCTGAGCGAGCGGTGCAGTCCGCACTCGAGGTGGGAGCTGGTGGAGAACAGGTCGGCTGCTAGTCAGGATCAAGGATACAGCGAACTTAGAAGAGCCGAAGAATGCGTTAAAGCCACCCAAATATTTTGCGAGGATAGAGAAATACTCCAGAGTATTTCTGCGATACTGAGTGGGATACTGTGCGCAATATTGTGTGCGATACTGGACGCGATACTTTGTATACGAGACTGTGCGCGATACTTCGTACGATACTGTGTCCGATACTTTGTACGAGACTGTGCGCGATACTTTGTGCGATACTGTGTCCGATACTTTGTACGAGTCTGTGCGCGATACTTCGTACGATACTGTGTCCTATACTGTGGCATAAGATATCGCACATAGATAAACGTCATGTCTGCAGGATAAGTATAAAATTCACTGAATTGAAAGTGCTCGCTAAAAATCCCGGTAAGTGTTTGATGCAGCATGTGGTCCTCGCTTTTAACGCCTTTTCGGCCTAAAGATATTCACGTTGCAGTCCTGATAATAAGTCCACAGCTCCGGCAGCCTCGTAATGTTTTGCTCTATTCGATCGATGGCTGCAGGTAAGTCTTACTCAGAGCCAGCGTCCTGGTATCAGTCTGGTGATTGCTTTCGCGTCCTGGTATCAGCCTGGTGATTGCTTCTGCTGTGTTCACGTGCCTGCGCCGACAGATAAAAGTAGCCAGAAGATATCCTTGTCGAATTTCTCGCAGGCGTTGTGCAACACGGTCCGGTCGCAAGTAGTTTTCGAACAAATGTTCGTGCCGCAATTGATGAGCAAAGTTAACACTGCTTTGCTTCCGTCCATGGCTGCCGTGTCTAGTGGTATCCGGCCCTTATTTTCAGCGACGTGGACGTCGGCTCCACTTTCGAGGTTGATCCTTGCTCGACCAATCCCCGCTGCGTAATGCAGGGTTGTTTCTTCGCGGTTTCGAGCTTGCACGTTTGCTCCATGTTTCAGCAACAACAATTATAGCGCTCGTGAGTTCTGCTGTGACAGGCTCCTACATACTTCTACAAATATCGATACTTTGGACGATACTGTGTGGGATACTGTCTCAGGTACCGTGTCCGTTACTGTGTCCGATACCGTGCCCGATACTGTGTAAGATACTGTGTGCCATACTGTGTGTGATACTGTGCGCGATATTGTGTGCGATACTGTGCGCGATACTGTGTGCGATACTTTGTACGAGACTGTGCGCGATACTTCGTACGATACTGTGTCCTATACTGTGTGCGATATTTTTAGTGATTTTCTGAAATATTTAAATCGTTGGTATAAGATATCGCACACAGTATCCTGAAACGTATGTGTATACACATCAGGTATGTAGGATAAATAAATTCTTAATGAAAAAAAGCGTATTAAATTAGGCTGCGTGCAAGATTTTTCAGCAGGTCCGACAAGGCGCTTCTGTTATAGTTGCACACTGCTATGTATGCACGTTTGTGGCATATAGTACATTTGCCTGTTTTGATTTTTACTGACCACAGTATATTTTTGAGTGACATTTAATATATTCATTTACGGTAACATTATTTCGAAAAAAATTTAACGTTTTAAAATTTATTATATATCTAAAGATACTTTTCTGGCTGATTTAACGGCATAATAACACAGGTAAGTCTGCGGTTTGAGGAACATCGCTGAAAAACCGAAGTATGATTTTCTACTTTTTTTTTCGTATTTTTGTGATTTTTCTTCGCTAATGCTTTGAGTGAACAAAGAGTAACCATCACCATATAGTTGGTTTCTTTTTCATGTGGTTTGTTTAATGATAATGAACGATATAATACTATATTTAGATAGCCGCAAGTTCATTTGTATTTCGAATAATGCGACATTGCGTTACTGTGGTAACTTTTGTTAAATATAAATTCAAGGAACTGTTGACATTTAGAGCATCGATAACATAATAGAATATGCCTAGTTATTGCAGACCAGAAAAAGGTGGATGGTAATAAGTGGCAAAGCATATGTAAAGCAATATTTTATTAAAAAATCCCACCTGCATGAAGTGATTTAATTTCAACCTATATCATCTAAACTTCAGGTATTATGGTGCACAAGTTCTTTACTTTTCTAACGTAAGGTTAGGTTATTCACTTTTTCGCCTGTTAAAAGCTAGTACAGAGCTCATACACACAAGCGCACATGTACTGCAATCACGCATTTGTGCATACACACGCTTACGCAAACCAATGCATTCGCTCACATACACGCGCCCACGTACAGCCACACGTTCGCTCATATACACACGCTTATGCTAACAGGCCGGCCTCTCCCCCTGCCTCGCGAAAAAAGCTCACATACACACGCACTCACGCACAGCCACACATTCGCTCATGGTTCGCTCACGGCTCGCAAACAAAAGCAGACATACACACCGCGCACAGCCATGCATTCGCTCGCGATTTTCTAGTTCAGAGAGGCTGGCCTCTCTACGTGGCTTGTAAAACAAACGCACACACACCCCTGCACACCCCCGCATTAAATCGCACACGCACGCTTATTCACACTTCCCGATTTGCCCACGATAAGACAGTACGAACAGGCCGGCCTCTTCCACTGCTTCGCGAAAAAAAGCTCACGTATATACTCTCCCACGTACAGCCACACGTTCGCTCATGGTTCGCTCACGGCTTGCAAACAGGAGCACACATACACACCATGCAGTTCTAAAAGGGCTGCATCTCTTCCTCCCTTGTGAAAAAAAAACTTACTTCTACACTCACGCCACGTCCGCATTCGGTCATATACACGTTCATGCACACCCCCGCATTTGCTTACATTTATACGCACAGGCACACAAACTTGCTGCTTTCCCTAGCTTGCAAATGAAAAAAACACATACAGGCGCCTACGCACAGCCACGCATTCGGTCACATGTAGATCCGACGCATTCGCCCACAGTAATTCAGTACAGAGGCCAGTCTCTTCTATTACTCGGTGCATAAATAGGCATATTATTATTCGGAGACCGTATCTGCAGATTTTCTTGGAGAAAATGAGAAATGCTTTGTTGCAAAATAAGAGAATTAGTGATGTTAACGATTTCACAGATGAAGAAGTTCACACACTGACGAGCCTATCGAAAGATCAGTACAATGAACTCTTCAATTATTGCGACAGAGTATCTGCTGGACAAGTCTCTAGAAAAGATTTACTCATGTTTTTGTGCAAGCTATGACAGGGACTCTCGGATGAATTTCTTACACTACTATTTCAGTACAATGATAGACGAGCTACAAGTGCTGCTGTTGCGAAAGTAAGAGAATCGTTGATGTTACGCTTTGTCCCAGAAAATATTGGACTAAACGCAATTACGAGAGATGAGTATATTCGGCAACACGTTACAGAATTTACTAATGTAATGTACAATCCAGAACCTGCTAACCCTGTAGCCATTACATACGTAGATGGAACGTACATCTACTGCCACAAAAGCAGTAACTTTAGATCTTTGCGACAATCATTTTGTCGGCATAAAGGACGGCATCTGGTGAAACCAGCGCTTATGGTCGCTCCAGATGGCTATATTCTGGATATTCATGGTCCTTATTTCTCGGATTCTCAAAATAACGACGCAGCCATGCTTCGAAACGAATACTTTAACGATGAAGATACCAACAACTGGTTCCGCGAAGGAGATATAATCATTATTGATAGAGGTTATAGAGATGTAGTACCATTATTGGAAGATCATGGATTGCGTTGCAGAATGCCTCCCTTATTGGAACCCGGACAACGCCAACTATCAACAGAAGATGCAAACGAAGCTCGTTTAATCACAAAAACAAGATGGATTGTGGAAGCAAGGAATGGACACATCAAGACAATATTTAAATACTTAAATAATGTCCAACAGATTCACGTACTTCCCAACAATGGTGATTTTTATCGAATCTCTGGTGCAATTATAAACAGGTAAATTAATCATCCCGTCAGTAAATTAGAAGCATTATGTAACAAAATTATCATTACCTATAACATAAATTAGGTTTCACCCATTAATAATAATGCAAAACGTCAATGCTGCGATTGCTAGACAGAGCACTGCAAGAGAACAATATAAGCTGAGAATATTGCCAATCGACAAGCTCAAAGGTGTGTATTTTCTAATATAATCTGCAATAAGAAGCGTTGCCTGTGAAGATAAATCAGTGCAGAGAGCCCGGCCTCTCCCCCTGCCTTGCGAAAAAAAGCTTACGTATACACGCGCCCACGCACAGCCACACATTCGCTCATGGTTCGCTCGCGGCTCGCAAACAAAAGCACACATACACACCACGCACAGCCACGCATTTGTATGTGATAAGACAGTACGAAGAGGCCGGCCTCTCCCCCCGCCTTGCGGAAAAAGCTCACATACACACGCGCCCATGCATAGCCACACGTTCGCTCATATACACACTAATGCACACAGGCCGGTCTCTCTTCCTACCTTACAAAAAAGCTCAAATAATACATGCACCCACCCACAGTCACACGTTTCCTCTTAGTTTTCTCACAGCTCGGAAACAGAAGTACACATACTCATACTTATGCATACTGACGCATCGACCTGCGGTAAGGCACTACAGAGAGGGCAGCCTCTCCCAGACCTTATGCGTGCAATGGACGCCTTTGGATCGACAGAAGCTTTTACATACATATATAGGATTCGCGTTTCTGCATTGGTTTGAATTTGCTTGTGCATAGACACTATTACATTAGCATGCTTTACAGACACAGACATAAGCTTTCGCATTTGAAGAAGCTTGTGCAGTTACTCGTGTATTTATATATACTGCATTTACAGATGGATTCGGATCGATGCTGATCAGTTAGATGATTTTCCTGAATTAACAATAGAATATTTGCAACAACTAACAGTAGGAATATATCAAGTACAATTAGCTCCAGGTTACATACAGGATAACTTACAAAGAGAAGAAAATGACGAATTACAAATCGAAATGCTAAGAGATGGCAACAGACTACCAGAACCTGGATTATTTAGAGCAAGGATTTTTTCACGCCATCGTAATCGCGTGAGCTATCAGCTATGGATTGCTTATGTACCTCATGCTAATGTCAATAATGAACCCGTGAGAGGTTATTATTGTACCTGTAAAACTTGTGCACGCACCTTAGGTACGCTAAGGACTCGCTACGCTCGGGCGCTTACACACGCCGTGCCGTAAAGTACGACTTATGCCACTAGTATCGTAATGTACTATAATTTCATGTGAGTATATTAATTCTAAAATTATATTTTTATAGAAACAACTTGCGGATGGATACGATGTCTTTATTTCAATAAAAGAGTTGTCATATATAGAGGAAAAATGGATTAAGAACAGCAAGGAAATGATCAGAAGTTTAATGAAATTAATTATTGGAAAATCTCAATTAAAGCTTATGACGCCCACTGGTAGAAATAACTATAGAAAAATAACAGAAACACTATACAACGCCGTTTTCTGAGAGATATGCATTAAATTAATTGACTTACTGATTATTGACTTGCTAAATAATAACTATTAAATATAACTTGTTATTTCAGATTACGTTAACAGAAAAGTTGAAGTAGAACACCGGCTCTCACCATTAGACTATCGCCGATGTCTTACTCTAATGTGCAATGGGTTGAGAAATCCTAAAAACTAATGCAATTCTGTTGATAGCTTTCAAAATTCATGGATCTAATTTAATAAATTTTTTTTTTCTCACTACGAATTTATTTATTCTACAAACATGACGTTATACTCATACGTTTTGCGATACTGTGTGCGATATCTTATGCCACTATGTAAATACCGCAGAGAATCACTAAAAATATAGCACATAGTATCGGACACAGTATCGTACGAAGTATCGCGCACAATATCGCGCACAGTATCCCACACAGTATCGCGCACAGACTCGTACAAAGTATCGCACACAGTATCGCACACAGTATCGCGCACAGTATCGCACACAATATCGCGCACAGTATCCCACACAGTATCGCCCAAGGTATCGATATTTGTAGAAGTTTTAAGAAGCATGTGACAGGAGAACTGGCAAGCATGCAGATGTTGTTGTTGAAACACGGAGCCGACGTGCAAGCTCTTTTTTTTACAACCTCTTTCTCACTACGAATTTATTTATTCTACAAACATGACGTTATACTCATACGTTTTGCGATACTGTGTGCGATATCTTATGCCACTATGTAAATACCGCAGAGAATCACTAAAAATATAGCACATAGTATCGGACACAGTATCGTACGAAGTATCGCGCACAATATCGCGCACAGTATCCCACACAGTATCGCGCACAGACTCGTACAAAGTATCGCACACAGTATCGCACACAGTATCGCGCACAGTATCGCACACAATATCGCGCACAGTATCCCACACAGTATCGCCCAAGGTATCGATATTTGTAGAAGTTTTAAGAAGCATGTGACAGGAGAACTGGCAAGCATGCAGATGTTGTTGTTGAAACACGGAGCAGACGTGCAAGCTCTTTTTTTACAACCTTTTTCTTACTACGAATTTATTAATTCTACAAACATGACGTTATACTCATACGTTTGGCGATACTGTGTGCGATATCTTATGCCAACTATGTAAATACCGCAGAGAATCACTAAAAATATAGCACATAGTATCGGACACAGTATCGTACGAAGTATCGCGCACAGACTCGTACAAAGTATCGCACACAGTATTGCACACAGTATCGCGCACAGTATCGCACACAATATCGCGCACAGTATCCCACACAGTATCGCCCAAAGTATCGATATTTGTAGAAGTTTTAAGAAGCATGTGACAGGAGAACTGGCAAGCACTGCAGATGTTGTTGTTGAAACACGGAGCAGACGTGCAAGCTCTTTTTTTACAACCTTTTTCTTACTACGAATTTATTTATTCTACAAACATGACGTTATACTCATACGTTTTGCGATACTGTGTGCGATATCTTATGCCAACTATGTAAATACCGCAGAGAATCACTAAAAATATAGCACATAGTATCGGACACAGTATCGTACGAAGTATCGCGCACAATATCGCGCACAGTATCCCACACAGTATCGCGCACAGACTCGTACAAAGTATCGCACACAGTATCGTACACAGTATCGGGCACAGTATCGCACACAATATCGCGCACAGTATCCCACACAGTATCGCCCAAGGTATCGATATTTGTAGAAGTTTTAAGAAGCATGTGACAGGAGAACTGGCAAGCATGCAGATGTTGTTGTTGAAACACGGAGCCGACGTGCAAGCTCTTTTTTTTACAACCTCTTTCTCACTACGAATTTATTTATTCTACAAACATGACGTTATACTCATACGTTTTGCGATACTGTGTGCGATATCTTATGCCAACTATGTAAATACCGCAGAGAATCACTAAAAATATAGCACATAGTATCGGACACAGTATCGTACGAAGTATCGCGCATAGTCTCGTACAAAGTATCGGACACAGTATCGTACGAAGTATCGCGCACAGTCTCGTATACAAAGTATCGCGTCCGGTATCGCACACAATATTGCGCACAGCATCCCACTCAGTATCGCAGAAATACTCTGGAGTATTTCTCTATCCTCGCAAAATATTTGGGCGGCTTTAACGCATTCTTCGGCTCTTCTAAGTTCGCTGTGTCCTTGATCCTGACTAGCAGCCGACCTGTTCCCCACCAGCTCCCACCTCGAGTGCGGACTGCACCGCTCGCTCAGCCAGCTCATGTTCCCGCTCATGGCACGCGCGCCCCTGCCCTACCGTGACGCCACGCACCTTGAGCTAGCTCGTGCAGTTTACGAGACTGACCTTGTGCAGCTGCGTCGAGTCCAACTGGCTCTTGATAGCTGACTACTTGATGGCCTTGCTCTTCTCGAGCCCTTTCTCGGTCGACATCCGTAATAGGTTAGGAGAGTAGCTTGCTTTGATCGATCCTGTTGCACCTCTAGGCGGCGAGGCGGTCTGCACGGCTTCGTACCTCTCCATGATACGAGCGAGGCTCCCGTTGTTCAGGTTCGTTGCAGTTCGGTCATTAGACACTTCGATAATCGTGAAGTCGCGGCGCTCCTCCTAGTGAACCATCAGGATAAGCATCTGCTGGTCGGTCAGTAGGTTGTTGTGCACCTCGCAGAGCTTGCGCTTCTCGGCCAAGCCGTTGCATTAGTCGCCGGCTAGAGTCGTCGCGAGAAACTTCTGCAGGTGATGCGCGAGCCAGTAATAAGTAATCAATCAAGTATCATATGATTTTAATATAATTACTTACACGCGCTTGCTTGTTCCTACATCCATCATCCGCATTGCAACTCTTAGTATTAGTATTACTCCTTAAGGCTGCCGGATTACTTACAGCGACTGCGCGCGAATTCTTGCTGCCGATAGAGAATAATACACATTAATAGGGGGTTAAGTAAACAACAACAATAACCTGTTGCGCCTGGAGATCGTCTGAAGTTATGCGCCGGCCTTTCTAACCTTCGCCAAAATCCGCGCATAAAATGATTATTTTCTAGAAAACGGTGGATTTCTGAGACTTGAGCCCATGGGGACTTTTGTTCACGGAACCGATAGCTACAACTTGGTTATATTTATGTCTAAATTTACCGGGACCCAATTTCCCTATCATTTTCGCCGGGGTCTTTTGATTAAAACAGTATAATATGTTATAATACCTTATTGATGAATAAATGGGATATTATAAAATACACAGATAATAGATCAATAAATAATTAATTTGTTCTTTTTCATATAGCATATAATTATTATTCAAATTTAACTGTCACATTAATGTTGAAGTGTATTCAACTGTATACGGTGTTAAATATTTCGGTCACTTCCGTCATTTTTTTTTCGATTACTTTCGGTCAACTTCCGGTTCACCCCAACCCCTAAAGAGGGGTAGTTTTGGGGATGAAGTGAACTTATATCCGGAGTTTACCAGACACATTTTAATATAATAGAGTAAGAGGAACTTTGTGGAATATATATATTAAAGTATTACACTCGGTTAATACTTTCCTGCCGTGTTATAACCAGGGCCAGAAGGGCCCTGTTTATTGTAAATTAACGTCGGGCGTGCAGAAGGCACGGCTCGGCCGAGTCAGATCATGCACTTGTTTTTACACGAGCCCGCGGAGGCGGCGTAGGTCGGGTCGTAAGAAATAACACACGAGAAGTTTAGATAAGGAGATGTATATTCAATTGTAACTATACACGGAGGTGCAAACGCCGCAAACTTCGACGAACGATAAAGAGAGACGAGAGATATTACCCTGTCGACGTGAGAGAGTGAGAGTGCAGGTACTTACAACTCAGTAGTGGCAGTAGTACTTGACGCAATGGACGTGGTCCAGTCTCGGACGTGGGGATGTAACAGTTCGGACGGGCGTCGCAGCAACTCGTCGGTAACGCACGGACGAATATCGTTCGCTCTCGGGATGCTCGCAGGACTCACAACAAATCCGCGTATATAGTAGCGCGAGCTACTCGTGTGGATAGCGCAGCGAGACTAACTCTAGTCGCGGTTCTCCCGGCCGTCGGCACATCGTTGTCATATCTCGCCAACGCTGTGCGGCCAGGCGGCAACCGCGCTACCTATGCTCTCACTTTCTCTGTCTCTATCTTGCCTCGTTTCTCGTTCTCGCTCGTTTCGGCGCTCGTTGGTAGCTTGCTGAAACAATAATCTTATTACAATTAGTACATGATTAGCCGTTAGACATTTGACGTGCACTCGGCCGTCACAACATCCTCCCCCAGACGCTGTGTACCCTGCCAGGTGTACCAGCTCGCACTCAGTCATGTTTAACTGGGTTATAAGAACTTGTAATAAATATCAATTTTTACAAGGAAAACTTGACTTTTTATTATCATCATTAATTAGATAATACATATAATGAAAGAAGTAAAAAAATAGTTCATTTTTAGTCTCTCGCCTCTCTTTTTACATACGGCCGTTGGCCAGTACGGCAGTCTTTTGCCTCTAAAAAAAAACATTAAGAGAGAAAGAAAAGAAATAAGAAAAAACAAAATGCTTCATTGCACGGGATTGAGGTAAGGTACAGGAGGAAATGAAGTGGTTCGGCCGTTAGCCTGAGCTTCTTCTTCTACTTCTTCTTGTACTTGTCGCCGTACGTTAAGTCCATTCCATGGACGTTGAAATTGGGGCACTCGTCCAATCGAGCAATACCTCGGTATCCGCAAATGGGGCATTGCGGTCCAGGTTCGGTGTAAGTCGGCAGCCTGTTTTTCGCTCGACGCTTCAATTCACGGTTACGGTCGAACTCTTTGTTCAACTGTTCGTTGGTTAGAGTCGGCCGTTTCTTTACGGCTGTTGCTGCTGGAGCAGCCGTGGTTTTCGACGTCGTGTCGGGCTGATGGCTGGTCGAATCTGGCCTTACGGCTGTTGGAGCCGTCTTCGGGACAACCGGTGGTGCTGGCAATGGTTGCGGCTTCGCTTTGCATTTGGTCTTTAGAAATGCTACGATTTCTACTAGTGTTGTGTCTCCCTTTCTACTAGTGTTGTGTTTCCCGTAGATCCCTCCCTGTGATGCCGAGATCCCTGAATTAACCTCGGGGTCAGTACGGATCTCGCTTACTGTTCCCCTTTGGCTTTTCGTTTGATGACATGTCAGTACTTGTGCCTGTTGCGCCATTCTGTTCAGTGAAAAGATATTCCTCTAGTAACTAGACTGTGGTAACGTATACGGAGGCTGAATCGGCCGTAGTTGGCCAGGCGTATGGTTGTGTGGTCTCGACTGTTGACTTAGCCTTCGCTGAGGTTGCTGGCATATGTTGCTATCTTCTAATTCTGAAGTTGAGAGATTCTTGTTTGTTGGTTCGAAATACCTATTTGAGTACGTGTCATTAAAATCTACGTGTTTACTCTTGGTCTCTGCTGATGGTGTTGCATCTTCTTTCGACCGTGTAAATTCTGATGTTCTTAAACGGGTACTACACGCCGGAGGCTCTCTCTGAGCGCTGTTAGCTATGCGTAATTTCTTTATATATTCGCACGCCTCATCTCGTATTTTCTTATACTGTGCGATTTCGTCGTCTTTCTTTAATAGGTCGTCGACGACTCTTTTCGGTAAATTATACGTGCAGCCGTCGCTGGCTAAATACATCAGGAAATCGACGTTCGATGTTCTCTCTTGTTCATCCGCTAATTCTGGGGGATTCACGTCTATTCTTATTTGATCTGGATTTTCAAGGCTTTCCTCAACAACGTCATTCCCTACCGTGCTAGTATTATCGCACGGATTACCACCGAAAATTGTTGCTAACGGTTGTCGAACCTGTTCTCTATGTAGTGGTTGACCGAACCCTATTGTTACTGGTTCCAACCAGCTGAATTCGTTTTCGAAGCCACTTGGATTGCTGCAATCCGTAGGCTGATACGCCTGTTGCTCCTGACTTTCGGCATCAGGGTTGCTGATTGCATTTCTTTAGTGCAAAATTCTTAGACTTATTTGATTCGCGTTCCGCTCTTCTTCTTCAAATATGCCGCTGACTTCCTGAGGGATATAATTCATTATTTACGACGCGCGTCGTGTCGCCCGCGACCTAAATAACTCCTCCGAATTTAACAGGGTTAGCGACGGACGGAAGTCTTCTGGCCCGTAGTCAACTGCTAGGCACCTAAACAATCGACGCATTCTCTCTTCATCAGCCCCCCTATCCTGCAAACCTAATAAATCTAACGCTTGACCTAACGTGTTCGTGTCCATCGATCTTACGTGGTCTTGTATCGCTAATTAAGTCTATGTACGAGCCAGTTAAAGACATTGTGCTCGTTGAGTATTCTGACATTTAATAGAAGCAGAGCCGAGTCAAATTCAGCACCACCAAAAAAAACTCAGGATTCAACAATCCAAGTTACTCTCGAAGTGAATTTAATACTTAGTTGTCGACACTGGAACACACGTTTGCTTTTTCGATTAATACGTGTGATTTAATTTTAATCGCTCAATTAATTTTATATAACGGTAACAATAATTTGTTTTTGAACCGCGATAAATTGCCTGACAGAGGAAGTAATCACGCACGTTTTGTGCTACAAGTTTGAAAATCTGAGAAAGAGAAAAAAACTTACTAATTTGTAAAAAAAACAATTCCACTTTAATAAATTATTTGTGAATTTAAATGTTACTAACTCCCTCTATCATGCAAAAAAAAATTTTTCTACGTGAATTCGAAAAAGCAGTTATACGCCGGAGCGGCTGTGTGTTGATTGTATATGTATATGTATTCGTACGTTTCTGTACTCAACTACACAGCTATTTTTTTCACAAAACCAGGCTCAAGATCTCGCGAAATTTTTCTATATTATTATCGCGATTTATGCCTTAACATTCCTAATAACACAACAATTTGTTGAACTGCGAGATTACGGCTTAAACAGTAGTCAAGTATAAAAATTGCATCAGAGTGCAAAAAGAATTCTCAAAAATCCATACAATAGTTTGAATTCCTATACTGACTATAGTTCATCCGTCTCACTCGCCTAACGGGCGACACTGTAAGAATTCGAGCTCTCGGTTCGCGGTACGCGATGTAAACAATGTATACGCTCGCTGTCGCTGGCCGCTCGGTCATTGACCGTTTCGAATTTTGAAGGCTGATGCCTGCCGCTACAAAGTTAAACTGCGCGTATTATTCGACGCTGTCTAATACTTTCTACCGTTGCGGTCAGTTTTTTTTTCCGAGTCTCACTTACCTCTACAATGTGTCGACACTGTAGCACGAGTAGCCGCTATACAATTTTTGTACACTCGCGAGTTAAATAGCTTGATCTTGACACACGTTTTGGGGCGCCATTTATAACACTCGGTTAATACTTTCCTGCCGTGTTATAACCAGGGCCAGAAGGGCCCTGTTTATTGTAAATTAACGTCGGGCGTGCAGAAGGCACGGCTCGGCCGACTCAGATCATGCATGACGAATATCGTTCGCTCTAGGGATGCTCGCAGGACTCACAACAAATCCGCGTATATAGTAGCGCGAGCTACTCGTGTGGATAGCGCAGCGAGACTAACTTTAGTCGCGGTTCTCCCGGCCGTCGGCACATCGTTGTCATATCTCGCCAACGCTGTGCGGCCAGGCGGCAACTGCGCTACCTATGCTCTCACTTTCTCTGTCTCTATCTTGCCTCGTTTCTCGTTCTCGCTCGTTTCGGAGCTCGTTGGCAGCTTGCTGAAACAATAATCTTATTACAATTAGTATATGATTAGCCGTTAGACATTTGACGTGCACTCGGCCGTCACAATACATATATGTATATATATATATATATATATATATATATATGTATGTATATATATATATATATATATATATATATATATATATATATATATATATATATTTAAAACTTGAATCAATGTTGTTCATGCTGTGTGGGTATGTGCGGGCCTATCGCTTTGCTGCCGCAGCCACTCGCTGAGTTACAAATATAGTTATAAAGCGAGCGTATTGCTACATATATATATATATATATATATATATATATATATATATATATATATATATATATATATATATACTCGCGCGCCCCTACTCTGCCACTTTACTCTAGTTTATACTGTTGCTGCCGCTGGCTAGTAAGGCCGCTGTTCTTCTGCTGCTACTATCTGCTCAGCTGTGGCCCGGAGTCTTGACGTGTAGATGTCAGAATGCAAGTTTACTTTGGCATTTTATAAGATCGACATCATCCTGCTTCCTGCTGACAGCAAAATTGATACTTACCATCATACTGATGAATAGCGTGCTACTATCGGACAGTCGCAGCTGCGGCATCGATGAAATTCGCAGGGGTTATCCTCGTCGCTGTTCTTGGAATCAAACGTATGAGTATCTATGGGGCTGGCGTAACATCAAATAGTATCTCAATCGCCGTGGTAAAAGAAAAAATAATAATGCGCAAATGGCAAATCAGATAGACGAAATGCTCAAGGGCAAGGTAGACTGAGATTCTCATCACAATCGTAGGATCATAGAGATAACGTAAGAGAAAGTTAATTTTTACTAGACCTAGTTTCTTTTCAGTCACGGATATTTTAGGAAATACCTTTTTATGATTAATAGAGAAGATACACCCGGATGTGAATACACATCCGAACAGGACAACGTCAGGCACACATTTTTTGCTACCCTTACCGAGTTGTAGGACGTAGAGTATTGGAGTTTATAATAGGGGTGTTCACGGCTAATACAGCAGATAAAACAATGCTTGGCGATTCTCTGCACGAAAAACAATAACGGATATTCACAAGACTTATTACCACCAGAATAGCATAAAAAAGGTGACCCCCCAAATCAATGCGAAGGCAGCTACCGAGGGGACTGTCGTCCTACACGCGGATAATAACCAAAAAACAATAAAATTAGAGTAATACATAAGGTTCAAGTAAGCCACGAGCCAAAAAGATTGGCAGCATTTTACAATGTACCTGCGGAAACGCTTTATAATGGTAATAGGCACCTTAATAGACACTAGTATACTATAGAATTTTTGTAATAGTATTGTAATAAATAACGTACTCGATTATATTACCTTTATACTAATTTTCTTTGCTATTGCTTCTGCTCCACTTATTAAAGATTTTGGAAGGGATGACATTCTAGCGGCTGCGATTCCATAATATTCGACGTTAGAAGCCCCAATTTTTAATTTATGCGTATATATTAAATTGATACTTGTCGAGATTTTTGGGTGGCAATCAAAATGTAAACTGCAAAAAAAAAAATAAAATTTTTTACTTAAAATAGTTTTACAGTAAAAAGTAATGGAAATTAAGAATAACTTAATTGCTATAACAAAATTTATAGCAATTAATAACAATAAAATTTTACTGTAACAATTGTCTTAGCAGTCGTTATAGTATATTATATTATATCGCACAGTATGCAGTAAAATATATAGCGGATGATAGTCAAGAAGTTCAAAGGAGCACAACATTTTATAACATTAAAACCTTTAATGAATCATAGAAAACCGATTTTTTTATCGCTTATTTTGATCGGAAATTAACCGCCAATGTTCTTATCACCGTAAAATGTTTCGTGTCCAAGTGATATGTAGAATTCTGAAATAAGATTTTAAAATTAAAACTTTTTGCAAGCTTTCGTCTATTAACTTAAAATTAGTGTATTTGAAAAAGAGCTAACCGACTTCGACGTACAAAACAAGTACTATACATTTTTCACTTATTTTACTTTCAGCACATGTACTTACAGATCTTTTTAAGAATACACACGTGTTTTACGTATCGTTTACTTTGAAGAGAAAAGTGTTCTATTAACCCAACTTAACCGAATTGTTCCTAAGATCCAATAGTCAAATTTGATCACGTTAAAAGTGAATCATTTATTAGTAGTAGAGGACGAGAGTTAACTCAGGAATACTGTGAACACTATCAAACAAAGTTTATAAATACCATTGTCAGGTACAATAGGTCCTCAAAGGCCAAAAATCACAATTATCATTATTTCAGCTACCGCAGACTTACTTCAGTTTTGGGCTTCATAGGACACTTTTTTCTTAATGGATCTACTTTAAACACATATGTTTATGGAATGAGTGTGGGAATTTCAAAAAATTTTAATTCAAGAAGTTGTCTACAAGTTAGACGGTTGAGAAGAGGCTAGTCAACGGCAGACATAAGGAGACGCTAACTCCCATAAGAAGAAGAAAACTGAACCATCGCCTGGTTCTGGTGGCTACTTTTGTTAGTTAGAGTCAGTAGGATTCCATTTTTCTCTCTCTCTGTCTCGCTCTCTCTCTCTCTCTCTCTCTCTCTCTCTCTCTCTCTCTCTCTCTCTCTCTCTCTCTCTCTCTCTCTCTCTCTCTCTCTCTCTCTCTCTCTCTCTCTCTCTCTCTCTCTCTCTCTCTCTCCCATCTCATCTACGCGGATGACTTGCAAAGGCTATAGCCGGGTTACTATGGTGAAATGGCCCCCTTGGAAAATGTATATATGTTATATACCATTCGATGGGGGATAAAAAAAAACTCCCATAGCCAAATTTTTAGCTCTCTGCCTAGTGCGCATGCGCAGTAACGTCGATAAACGTGTTTTTTTGATTTTATTTTTTTCTGAAGTCCCTATAGGATAAAAATTTTTTTAAAAATTCACATTGGTGTATTTTTATGTCATGAATAACTGCAATTTGGGATTACATAACCTCAAATATCGGATCTAAAAAAATTATTAAAGTTTTCAATCGATATTTTGACCCCCTTGTTTTTGAGGTGCAACTTTTTAAGTAGACTTTTTTTGTGTACTTTTTCTCGTTCTTTACGATGGCACTAACGTTTTTTCCTTAAAAATGGTGGCACAACTCGATTTGAGCCAAAAACTGATTTTTTTGCCATTTTTTCACGTTTTTAGCTGGTTATGTTACAATTTAGTTACTAAAGTGACTCCTTTTGAGTAGTTTTGCATTTCTTCCCATGAAAACATAATCAAATGAAATATTTTGTTCGCTCCAAGCCGTATTTTTTATATTATCTTACGTTTTCAATGATGGTCTTATCAGAATTTGAGGTAATAAAGGGTTTCTCTCTATATATAAAAAGAATATCGCCTCTGTCAGTGTCTGCTTTTCTCTTTAACCTAAAAATGCCCTCATTTGAGTGATTTAACGCCGAAAAAGGCCATTTTTGGTACCATGTAACCCAAAACTAACCTAAAAATGTCATAATGCAAGGGTTTTCACGCAAAAAAGCCTGTTTTTAGCTAAACATAGCCTTGAAATCGATCGTTTGAGGGTACTTTTGGCGTCTTGTGGTCTTAAAAAGGCCATATTTTGCTTATCTGCCTCTACTTAATTGATTATTCAAAATCTATTGACAGTAATAATTATCAGGTAAAAAGGAATTGAAGTTAAGTATGTTCAATTCGTACAAAGTATAATTTATTATCTTCATAGGCTATTTAAAATAAATTATGGAACGTATACAAGTAGCTTTTTAAAAATAACGAATGTTCACAATAGAAAAAATGATTCACTCATCATTGTCACTATCTTCATCAATACACACTTCAATTTGATCATTAAGAAACATTTTAGACAGAATTTCAGCTGGTCGTATGATTTTTGATAAATATCTTCCATGTGAAAGATAATAGATTATGGCAGCAATATGCGCACAACATCCTATAGTACGGTTACCGTTAGCACAATCACAACAGTGTCTTAAGATGCTAGAATAACCAATACCATTTGGTTTATACTCAACGAAACATTTGTATTGTTTTCTGTTAATATGCCTGGATTGAACTTCAAGTTTGAGAATATTGTTAGTCTCTTTTGAATATCCAATCTTCAAATTATTATCTGCGTCAAGCATTTCCGCTAAGTAAGATATTGTCTGTTTAAGCTGATATGTTCCTGTAAACAGAATTTTCAAATCTTTTATTGTTAATTCAGGAAAGTCTGGTAAATCATCCGAAGTTATTATTTTAAATGGTAGTTTCCGACGACTCCATCTTTTGTCTGCTACTAAAACTGCTAATGTATTTTCAACATTTTTTCTAGATTGCATAGCACTAAATATTTCATCTTGCATGTCTTCATCAGAATCTAGGCGTTTGCCAAACAAGTTATTTAAGTAGCAAGAAATTTTACAATAAGATCCAGTATTTTTCACCATTTTATTATCAAGTTTGTGATCTAATAACCTATATTTTTTCTTTTGAACTCCGTGCACTGCTTCAACAACCCATCGCAGTTTTGTCGTGAATCTTGTTTCATTTGATTCTTGCGTAGAAAGTTGAGATTTTGAACCTTTGAGTGCAGGCATCAAAACAATATAACCCATATTTTCTAATTTTTGTTTAATGTCCCTGAAACCTCTATCCAGTATAAAAATGTCCCCTTGGCGAAGAAGTTTCTGTAAAATATTCTGCTTCTATTCCAATATTTCAATCAGTATTGTAGCATCATTTTTATTTGCAAGATATGGACCTAACTGGTCAACAACATAACCATTAGTAGTACATATAGTAAATGGTTTAGTCAGAGGAACTTTTTTTTGGCCTGAATAAGATTTTCTTTGGTACTCGTTATTAGAGCTTTTTTCATGCCTTATATAAGTACCATCAGCAATCAAAATAAGTTGTTTACCAGGATGTAATTTCTTTGCCATATTAGAAGTTTGATTTTCAATCAATTCATTTCTGTCTACATTTTCTAATCCAAAGTGTTTTGGTAGTAAATCTTTTTCGAAAGATAATAATACTGATTGACAAAAACGAGATACTTGTTGTTCGCTTTCAATGTCAAATATTGTAGAGATGAGCGAGTTAGAATTCCCAGAGCGCATTTTGAATAAAAATACGACAATGGCTTGTGTCGCTGTCCTTACACAGGAATTCTTCAGAGAAGTGAGTTGATCTTTAAGATAATTAATATTTTCCCACGTTAATCCCGTAAAAACTTTCAATTTTTTTTCAGGCATGGAAAATTCAGCTACTGTATCTAATAAAGTTTCGTCTGCTTTCATTGATAATTGACTCAAAAATTGTAGTAATTCATCAATATATACCGTACTTGTAGTGGAAAAAATATTAATTTTATTTAGTTCATCTTCATAAAATCTTTTTTTAATTAAATGTGTGCAACAGCATCTATTGCCATGTGGAATAAAAACATTCATTTTACTATAAACTTGAATTCGGGCCTCTAAAGGAACTAATATATTATTAGTCTGTTTTTGGTACCCACAAACAAAGCAATATTTACGTGCCGCAATCGTCCTTTGAATAAGTAATTCCGTGGTTGCTCGTACTTTTTGTTCCTTTATTGTGTATACAGATGATTGTGTACTTTCCTGAGATGATGAAGTGACAGTTAGCTGAGAAAATGATTCAGAAACATTTGAATCTTGAGACGAAGCAGTTGCTGGAACATTAACCTTTTTAGGTTTAGAGCTTGATATGTATTTGGCTAATCGCTTTCTACATGAATCACAAATTACATCATGGATGTAAATATCTTTATTTGATAATTGTTTAGCATATTCGATTTCAACTTCAGATTCGATTTCCTTTTCTCGACCAATTGATTTTCTAATATAAATATTACACATGGCACATCTTCGATCATCGCGTTTCCTGATGTTATCTGACTCTTCATTACTATTAGATGCCATATTTATTTAACCATGAGACAAGAAGATCACTTCTGAAATAATAAAATATAAATATTTTACAATACATTTAAAAATGCTGTTAGTTAGTTTTTAAAAATCTAAAAAAATTGTTTGCCTTTTTTTAAATTAAAAACTAGAATGAATAATAAATATTACAAAAATATTATAATCTAAGTTCTTGTATAATCCAGTTTTCTCAGTAGCTTTACATGAAAAGTAAAAAAATAATATTGCCTAGTAAAAGTGAAATAAGTTGTATTTCATTTATAAGTTTTTTAAGCAAATAATTTTTTTTTGTCATAAAAACTGTATTGAAGTGCTTGCACCTAGTGATTTTATAAAATCAACAAACCTATGAAATTATTATATTCAATTTGTTTTTTTGTAAAAATATGTTCTTGTATCTAGACATGAATAATAGTGTATTTTAAAATAAATAAATAATGTTGTTTTTAATGATGTTTCATATACGTATGTGTTTAAAGCATAGGTTAGCTTGTGTTTACTTTATTCATTTTACATTTTTTTAACTTAAAAGTTAATTGACAATTAATAAGTTCGCATCCTATTAGTTCTATTTTTCATTTTTATTATTTCTCATGTATTGTTTTTATGTAAAACCAAATATTTTTTCTCATCTCATAATAATTAACTATAGTAAAAATCACATCATATATAGTCATATGCAGATATTTATGTGCATTTTTTATTATTTTGACAGTATTTTATACATAAACAAATTAATTATTGTTCAAGACTTTCTATATTTTATCAATTTAATCATACTTGTATAATTAATATACCGCATTACATCAAAACATGCAACTCATCAATCGTCAAATCCGTTTCTAGCAAAAGTTTATTGTCATATTTTATTCAAATGTTTTTCCTTCTTAATTTTATTTAGTTAATAGTTTCAACAAGTTTATGTTTAACTAATTTCTCATTTTACTTTATGTGATTAGCCTAAATTGGTTAAGTTAAATAGATAAAGACTCGTTCCCCTTACATGCATTGTACGTATATCTATATCTATAGGATTGAAAATTCATTTTTATTAATTACTTTTTTGTTAGCTTATTGATTTAAAATCTGATTGCTATTTTTGTTTGAGGATATGATCGGATCTTTATGCGAGTACTAAAACAGTTTATAATTTAATGTTGGTTTAAACTTTTGATTTTATGCAAGAATTTAATAACGTACACAACATGTTTTTCTTATTTAGCGTATAAAAAGGTCTAATAATTATCTGTTATTATTATTACATTATTATATTATTATATTATATTATTATATTATTATATCATATTATTATATTATTATATCATATTATTATATTACTATATTATCTGTCATTATTTTTGATACAATTACTCTTAATACTACAGAATTTATAATAAAAATTTTATTTTTCTACCCATTAATAAGTCTTACTCTGCATATACCGGTAAAATACAAGTGTATTTATTATAAATACATGGGAGATTTTTTATTTATCAGTAGGTTGGTTACAGTATTTTTTTCAAAACTCAAAGTGTCGGCATAAAAATAACATTTTAGATATTAATAATAGGTTTTGATTTTAAAGAAGTTATTTAACAAAATATTAATTTATTGTGTAATATGTATTAGAAATACATATAACCCTAATATCAAAGCATATAATCTGTGATGTCAAAACTTTTGAAAAACTTTGTTAAATCTTCATTTTTTTAAAAGATATGTAAAATATATAGTACTCACTTTAAATATACAAGATTGTTAGTTTTGAAGTAAACAGCAGAAAGATTTAAAGTAGCCGCGTCAGCCTTCGGTTCCAACTAACTCCAATGTATTTGAAAATAAATACTTAACTACTTTATTATTTTTTCTAGTATTGCTATCAATTATCAGTCAAAAGCCGAAATAGTAAAAAGAAAAATCGAAACAATTTTTATTTGCTAGATTTTAATTTACTTTAAAAGTTATAAACTTATACTAACAGCGTTTTCACCATTCACTTGTATTAGTATATTATGGAGAAAGTACAATTGAGTCCGTCGTCCCGTACCGACCTCGGGACATACCGTCTGAAATAAGCTGTTTTTACGCGATTGGCTAATTCTGTATCGTCGATTGGGTTATCGAACAGAATTAGCCAATAATATAAAAGTGACTTATTTCAGACGGTATGTCCCGGGGTCGGTACGGGACGGGACGGGACGTATTGTACTTTCTCCCTTATATAGACAATTGTAAGAAAAAAAAAAAATTAGTTTTGAATAAAACAATGTTGGCCATTGGTTTGCGCATCGTTTAATTAATTAAGAAATCAAAATACTTTATTTGTTTATGCTCCTGATAATTCTTAATTTTATGATTGACCATTCACTACGCAGATCGTCTGCATTGCAGCCGCCGCGTCAACCGCGCGGCCAAGCATAACCTTTTATTATAAATAAAAATAAACAATAAACAAAAAAGTGCGACAGAGACAATACTTTCGACCAATCACAGAACGTTTAAAAAGAACATAACATTAGCCATCAGTTTTATAATAAGGTGATATCACAATTCTGATAAGACCATCATTGAAAACGTAAGATAATATAAAAAATACGGCTTGGAGCGAACAAAATATTTCATTTGATTATGTTTTCATGGGAAGATATGCAAAACTACTCAAAAGGAGTCACTTTAGTAACTAAATTGTAACATAACCAGCTAAAAACGTGAAAAAATGGCAAAAAAATCAGTTTTTGGCTCAAATCGAGTTGTGCCACCATTTTTAAGGAAAAAACGTTAGTGCCATCGTAAAGAACGGGAAAAAGTACACAAAAAAAGTCTACTTAAAAAGTTGCACCTCAAAAACAAGGGGGTCAAAATATCGATTGAAAACTTTAATAATTTTTTTAGATCCGATATTTGAGGTTATGTAATCCCAAAAAAATTGCAGTTATTCATGACATAAAAATACACCAATGTGAATTTTTAAAAAAATTTTTATCCTATAGGGACTTCAGAAAAAAATAAAATCAAAAAAACACGTTTATCGACGTTACTGCGCATGCGCACTAGGCAGAGAGCTAAAAATTTGGCTATGGGAGTTTTTTTTTATCCCCCATCGAATGGTATATAACATATATACATTTTCCAAGGGGGCCATTTCACCATAGTAACCCGGCTATAGCCTTTACAGTCAATGCCACCTCGAAGAGCTCGATTCTTTATCAAACAAGATGAGTGCCAATGCTGAGAGGATTACTGGTTGGGCTGCACAGAATAAGCTAAAACTTAATGTTGCTAAAACTAAAGCAATTGTCCTGGGCTCTCCCTACTACATAAACGCATTACCCTCAACAGCTAACACTTTCATTAACATACGGGGTGCCCAGGTCAGCTTTGAATCTTCCGTGCGTAATCTGGGATTGGTGCTCGACTCTAAGCTTACGTGGAGGGAGCATATTACACAAGTGTGTAAGCGTGCTCACACGCTAATGTACAGGCTTTACTTTTGCAGGAAAAGCACCAATCTCAGGTTGCGCAAGCACTTAGTGCAGGCCCTCCTGTTTCCTCTTATAGACTATTGTTCTCTCGTATACTGTGACCTGACGCAGGGACTCGACCTAAAACTTCAGAGACTCGTGAATACAGGAATTCGGTACATCTATGGTGTAAGATGAGATGAGCACATCTCCCCATACAGGCGGGAGTTGCAGTGGCTAACCACTGCCGGACGCAGAAAGTATTTCACTGCTTGTTTCCTAAGAAAAATCTTTAACACAGCCGTACCATCATACGTACTGGCATACTTTGACTTCCGCGTGACACTTCGGCCTGTTAGGGGGGAGGTGATACCTCTGGATATTCCGACATTCGCGACGGAGACGCTGAGGAACTCGTTTCATATCAGCGCCTCATACCTATGGAACAACCTACCATCTCACATTCGTAACACTACATCTGTCTCAGGTTTCAAGAGACTAGCTAAAGAGCACTTTCTCGAGCTTGAAAATACAAACACTTGAATCTCTTGTACACATTCACGCAAACGCACACACTCACACACTCTCGCTTAACCCATCTTCACATTATCATACTATCACAATACACATTTTTGCTGTACTACTACTCCTGCTGTACAACATATTGTACCCCAAATAAATCTAATAAATCTAAATCTAAATCTCTCTCTCTCGCATTCTCTCACTCTCATTGGGCATCCGTGACCACTTTTTAAAGAAGCAATGGCTCAGACCGATGCGCATCTGGTCGATTATGTTGATTTTGCTGTTGGCGTTATTCGTTATTCTGCATCTGGCTTGCGATTGCCCTAAAATTCTATTCTTGTATGATGTAATTGAGAAATTAGTAATAGAAATTTTTGCGTTCCTATTGCATCAGTAAATGTGCTGGTCGACGCTCTAGTTTTTCATCCGTATAGGACTCTAAAGTTTTTATTTTCTTCACTAGACTTAAACTTTGTTCCAATGGCAGAGCTGATAAAGATGTTGTACAAGGCCAACTTAATTTATAATTACATCGTAACAATAAAAAATTCGGATTGATATTCTGGATGGGCATTGGAACGAGTTGGCATTGAAGGCTAGATTTATCCTAGTTATTTCCCGTCGCGGTGAAAACATTCTTTTATTCTACCCACCCTAAAAAAGGGGAAAACTGGGAAGTAGCAAACTATAGACCGATCTCAATGATTAGCTGTTTACCAAAGCTATTTGACGCTTTCTTATCTAAGGAATTGGCGTCGAGAATTGTTTCCAGGCTGACCCAGCAGCAACACGGTTTCATGGCAGGCCGTTCTACTGTAACGAATCTACTGGTTTTTAATGACTTTATCTCAGAAGCTATTGATAAATATCTTCAGGTGGATGTCGTTTACACGGATATGTGGAAAGTGTTCGATTTCGTTAATCATAAGCGCCTTTTAATAAAGCTTCGAAACTTTGGTGTAAGCGGCAACCTATTGCTTTTGATACAATCGTATCTAGCGAATCGCTCGCAGGCAGTCAGATTTGATGAGTCAATATCTGAGTCGGTTGTGGTAACGTCAGGAGTTCCTGGGCCCTTTGCTTTTCTGTATTTATATTGACGACCTCGTTCCTTTAATAAAAAAGTCAAACATTTTGCTTTACGCTGACGATGTAAAAATTTATTGTATCGTTGGATTGGATAAGGATGCGATTGGCCTTTAGAATGATTTGGACGCATTGTCTCGCTGGTCATCGGATAATGGGGTAGATCTTTATGTAAATAAATGATCTGTTATTTGGTTTTCTAAATGTACGTTTCGTCTGATCGCGAACTATAACATTGGTGGCAAAGATCTTCCTAGAGTCTCTTACGTAAATGACTTAGGAGTAATATTTGAAAGTGCTCTTACGTCTAAGCAACACATCGAGACAATGGTGTTCAAGTCCTTCAGAATGCTCGGTTTTGTTAAACGTTCAATGGTAGACTTTAAGAATTGTGACTCTATTAATCTATATCGTTCGCTGGTCCTCTCCAATCTGATGTATGCTCCTCAAATATGGCGTCCTCACACCAAGATTTTGATGGATAGAATCGAATCTGTCCAACATGCATTTTTGAGATATGCTGCATACAAACTGGGTAGACCGTTGCACAGATTCTGTCATAAGTACGGTCATATTGCCGAAACTTATCAGCTCCAAACCGTGAGTTCTATTCATTAAGTTCAAGACTGCACGATAACATTTAAAATCATTCATGGTTTAGTGGATTCCAACAATCTGCTGGGAAGATTTTCGGCACGATCTTTGAATTACTTAGGCGTTTTAGGAGCCTTCAGGAGGAAACTTCGACTGTCCACATCTAATACGGGATTCTTTAGTTTCATAAATTGTATAAGACGACAGTGGAACCTACTTCCTCAAATGGCAAGCAACAACTACGCGCGTTTTTCTTGGCCTATCGCGTTTACATGGCGCATCAACGTTTACATTAGGATCATTTGATTGCGCATTATCGCTAGTAGTTTTCTCTTAAAGGTCTTCATCGGTGGGTGATTTTCCTCCATCTCAGTAGCATTTCAAGTCGACGACTTGGATCTTCTCGAACACCTCTCAAGTGTTACTTTCGAGTCTGTAGATATCCTGACCCAGGCGAGCAGTGATTTCAAACAGTCCGCCATACTTCGGAGATAACTTGGTATTAATGCCTTGAATGGCTAATGACAAAATGCGATTACGCTTCTAGACCAAGTCGTTGATTTTAAATTCGACTTATCGGCGTCTCGCGTTATAATATTTCGATTGTCGTTCTGTTACACGTTGCGCTCATTTTGGGGTAATACTTGTTCAATATGGCATCCATGTGTGGAAGCGAGTACACACGTACAGTCAGATTTCCGCACCATGACTACTGGACTAGACCAGTCACTGTTGGATCTTTGTATTATCCCGGCCTCCAACATCGTTTGCACTTGAGCATGCATTTCTTCCTCTAGCTTCTTTGATACTGGATAATATCGTTGTTTAATAGGCCTCGTGGACCATACATTTATAGCATGTTGAATCAACGTCGTGCAACCAAACACTGCGTATGGGTCACGTCTGCTAAACCGATGGCCACAAGGGCATTAGTCACTCCATCCGTAAGAGTGGGAAGTTCTAAAGGGACTGAGTTCTCTATTCTCTCAATCTTTAGTCGATTTTCTCTAGGCAGAAGTATTGCATTGAACACCCGCATAAAGTCAGTCCCAAGGATACATTCTGAGTCTATCTGACTCATAATCATGACTTTTAAGTAGCAGCGATGCCTAAGGAGATCAAATGGCAACTCTACATGACCGTAAATTGGAAATAGATATCCATTTTCGGGCTTCGCACATAGCCCTGTATACGGAATCATTGATTGGCCAGAAGCCGAAGCTATACCAATAGGGCCAATAGCAGTGCAGGAGGCCCCTGAATCACCGAGGGCGCGCAGTCGAAATCCACCAATTCCAACTTGAGTTCACCAGCGACTACAGTCTATATCGGAAGAGGAATTTTTTTTTAGCAGCATAACTTCGTTACCTCCCGTCTGCCATGAAGATGAGTTTGAGGTCCCTTGGGTGTCCCCGGGAAACGTAGAGACCCCTTCTACTGTTTGCCTTGACTGTTGAGCTTTTTTCGCCTTCTGCGATCATTCTGGACAGAACTTCTTATAATAACCGGGTCAGCCACAGCAATAACACTTGACTGGAGGCTTGGCTGGACCGTGGCTTGCTTGACTCGCGTTGTAATTACTAACGGGCTCATGTCATGGTTTGCTTTTATCCGGCACTTCTTAAATGATAACCAAGGATGTACTTTTCGGCGGACTGAATAATCTTGTTTTGTGTAAGTCAGGACGCGATTAACGTCTCTGTCGTGTACATCGTATGAAAGATCCCAAACTTCCGGTTCTATTAGTTTATATTAAATTAATGTTAAGCTAGATTTGATGATTTATGATGCTAAATATGTGTAAATTGGAAAGATCCCCAAACTTCCGGTTCTATTAGTTTAAATTAAATTAACGTTAAGCCAGATTTGATAATTTAGTAGCTAAAACAAACGTCGATAGTCAACTAATCCGTTAACAGATGTTTTCGAATGCAGACTCTAGATGGAGCTGCCTCGACCTTGATATAACTATTGCGGATTTGCCCGAATCTCAACATGCTGCCGTCTGAATGAATATTTTATATGTAAGTCAGCACGTTATTTAGGTCTCTGTCGTGTACATCGTATGATAGATCCCAAACTTCCGCTTCTATTAGTTTATATTAAATTAACGTTAAGCCAGATTTGATAATTTAGTAGCTAAAATAAACGTCGATAGACAACTAATTCGTTAACAGATGGTTTCGAATGCAGTCTCCAGATGGAATAGACTCGACCATGAGATAACTATTGCGGATTAGTGCGAATCTCAACGCGGAGAAGGACTGAATAATCTTTTTATGTGTAAGTCAGGATGTGATTCACGTCTCTATCGTGTACATCGTATAAAAGATCCCAAACTTCCGGTTCTATTAGTTTATATTAAATTAACGTTAAGCCAGATTTGATGATTTATGATGCTAAATATGTGTAAATTGGAAAGATCCCCAAACTGTCGGTTCTATTAGTTTATATTAAAATAACGTTAAGCAAGATTTGATAATATAGTAGCTAAAACAAACGTCGATAGTCAACTAATTCGTTAACAGATGGTTTCGAATGCAGACTCCAGATGGATCAGACTCGACCAGGAGATAACTATTGCGGATTTGCGCGAAACTCAACATGTAGACGGACTGAATAATCTTTTTGTGTGTAAGTCAGGACGTGATTCACGTCTCTGTCGTGTACATTGTATGCAAGATCCGCAAACTTCCGGTTCTAATAGTTTATATTAAATTAACGTTCCGCCAGATTTGATGATTTATGATGGTAAATATGTGTAAATTACACATGTCCCGTATGCTAAGATTTCTCAAATATTCCGTAGCTAAAAGAAACGTTGATAGTCAACTAATCCGTTTACAGATGATTTCGAATTCAGACTCCAGATGGAACAGACTCGACCAAGAGATAACTATTGCGGATTTGCCCGAATCTCAACATGCTGACGGTCTGAATGAATGTTTTATATGTAAGTCAGCACGTTATTTAGGTCTCTGTCGTGTACATCGTATGATAGATCCCAAACTTCCGGTTCTATTAGTTTATATTAAATTAACGTTAAGCCAGATTTGATAATTTAGTAGCTAAAACAAACGTCGATAGTCAACTAATCCGTTAACAGATGTTTTCGAATGCAGACTCTAGATGGAGCTGCCTCGACCTTGATATAACTATTGCGGATTTGCCCGAATCTCAACATGCTGCCGTCTGAATGAATATTTTATATGTAAGTCAGCACGTTATTTAGGTCTCTGTCGTGTACATCGTATGATAGATCCCAAACTTCCGCTTCTATTAGTTTATATTAAATTAACGTTAAGCCAGATTTGATAATTTAGTAGCTAAAATAAACGTCGATAGACAACTAATTCGTTAACAGATGGTTTCGAATGCAGTCTCCAGATGGAATAGACTCGACCATGAGATAACTATTGCGGATTAGTGCGAATCTCAACGCGGAGAAGGACTGAATAATCTTTTTATGTGTAAGTCAGGATGTGATTCACGTCTCTATCGTGTACATCGTATAAAAGATCCCAAACTTCCGGTTCTATTAGTTTATATTAAATTAACGTTAAGCCAGATTTGATGATTTATGATGCTAAATATGTGTAAATTGGAAAGATCCCCAAACTGTCGGTTCTATTAGTTTATATTAAAATAACGTTAAGCAAGATTTGATAATATAGTAGCTAAAACAAACGTCGATAGTCAACTAATTCGTTAACAGATGGTTTCGAATGCAGACTCCAGATGGATCAGACTCGACCAGGAGATAACTATTGCGGATTTGCGCGAAACTCAACATGTAGACGGACTGAATAATCTTTTTGTGTGTAAGTCAGGACGTGATTCACGTCTCTGTCGTGTACATTGTATGCAAGATCCGCAAACTTCCGGTTCTAATAGTTTATATTAAATTAACGTTCCGCCAGATTTGATGATTTATGATGGTAAATATGTGTAAATTACACATGTCCCGTATGCTAAGATTTCTCAAATATTCCGTAGCTAAAAGAAACGTTGATAGTCAACTAATCCGTTTACAGATGATTTCGAATTCAGACTCCAGATGGAACAGACTCGACCAAGAGATAACTATTGCGGATTTGCCCGAATCTCAACATGCTGACGGTCTGAATGAATGTTTTATATGTAAGTCAGCACGTTATTTAGGTCTCTGTCGTGTACATCGTATGATAGATCCCAAACTTCCGGTTCTATTAGTTTATATTAAATTAACGTTAAGCGAGATTTGATAATTTAGAAGCTAAAAGAAACGTCGATAGTCAACTAATCCGTTAATAGATGGTATCAAGTGCAACTCCAAATAGAACAGACTCGACCAAGGGATAACTATTGCGGATTTGCCCGAATCTCAACATGCTGACGGTCTGAATCAATGTTTTATATGTAAGTCAGCACGTTATTTATGTCTCTGTCATGTACATCGTATGAAAGATCCCAAACTTCCGGTTCTATTAGTTTATATTAAATTTACGTTACGCCAGATTTGATAATTTATGATGCTAAATATGTGTAAATTGGAAAGATCCCCAAACTGCCGGTTCTATTAATTTATATTAAATTAACGTTAAGCCAGATTTGATAATTTAGTAGCTAAAAGAAACGTCGATAGACAACTAATTCGTTAACAGATGGTTTCGAATACAGACTCCAGACGGAACAGACTAGACCATGAGATAACTATTGCGGATTTGCGCGAATCCCAACGCGGAGACGGACTGGATAATCTTTTTATGTGTAAGTCAGGACGTGATTCACGTCTCTGTCGTGTACATCGTATGAAAGATCCCAAACTTCCGGTTCTATTAGTTTATATTAAATTAACGTTTAGCCAGATTTGATAATTTAGTAGCTAAAACAAACGTCGATAGACAACTAATTCGTTAACAGATGGTTTCGAATGCAGACTCCAGATGGAACAGACTCGACCATGAGATAACTATTGCGGATTTGCGCGAATCTCAACGCGGAGACAGACTGAATAATCTTTTTATGTGTAAGTCAGGACGTGATTCACGTCTCTGTCGTGTACATCGTATGAAAGATCCCAAACTTCCGGTTCTATTAGTTTATATTAAATTAACGTTAAGCAAGAATTGATAATATAGTAGCTAAAACAAACGCCGATAGTCAACTAATTCGTTAACAGATGGTTTCGAATGCAGACTCTAGATGGAGCTGACTCGACCTTGAGATAACTATTACGGATTTGCGCGAATCTTAACATGCTGACGGTCTGAATGATCGTTTTATATGTAAGTCAGCACGTGATTTAGGTCTCTGTCGTGTAAATTGGAAAGATCCCCAAACTGCCGGTTCTATTAGTTTATATTAAAATAACGTTAAGCAAGAATTGATAATATAGTAGCTAAAACAAACGCCGATAGTCAACTAATTCGTTAACAGATGGTTTCGAATGCAGACTCTAGATGGAGCTGACTCGACCTTGAGATAACTATTACGGATTTGCGCGAATCTTAATATGCTGACGGTCTGAATGTTCGTTTTATATGTAAGTCAGCACGTTATTTAGGTCTCTGTCATGTACATCGTATGAATGATCCCCAAACTTCTGGTTCTAATAGTTTATATTAAATTAACTTTCCGCCAGTTTTGATGATTTATTATACTAAATATGTGTAAATTGGAAAGATCCCCAAACTTCCGGTTCTATTAGTTTATATTAAATTAACGTTAAGCCAGATTTGATAATTTAGTAGCTAAAAGAAACGTCGATAGACAACTAATTCGTTAACAGATGGTTTCGAATGCAGACTCCAGATGGAACAGACTCGACCATGAGATAACTATTGCGGATTTGCGCGAATCTCAACATGTAGACGGTCTGAATCAATGTTTTATATGTAAGTCAGCACGTTATTTATGTCTCTGTCATGTACATCGTATGAAAGATCCCAAACTTCCGGTTCTATTAGTTTATATTAAATTTACGTTAAGCCAGATTTGATAGTCTAACTTCACAGTCTAACCACTCGGTCAAACTGCACGCAGCTAACTTAACGGTCTTACCACTTTTTGGGCTGAAGAAAAATTAAGCAAGTGATTTCAGCATTTTTGTTCACCTGCATACTTGTTTATTATGTTAAAGCTGGTTTATTGCTGATATTTTGGTTTAAAATCATAGTTTGGCATACCAGTATAAACATTTATCAAAATTAGCTGGTTACATGAATGATAAATAATTTATTTCCTTAATTGAAAATTCGAGAGACCAATATAGAAGTAAATAGTGTCACGGGCGCCGCGGCGTCGTCTGCTTCTCAAACTCGCCTTCGTGGCGCTCCCGCGCCACTTGATTAGTTTATCAAACTCTTTTGCGTTTTGTAATAAAATTTAATGTTGTCAAACTTGGGAGTTTTTCATTGTTACAATTATTTCTTAAGCCAAACGTTTTTTAGATGAATTCTCGAAGTAATGATTATTGTATCTATAGTAACATATTTACAGTCTGGAATTCCATTATAATACTATTTGATACGATTTAATGAATTTATCAAAAAATCTAAATTTAATAATAAATATTATTCTAATTATTATTATTATTTTTCATTATCATTGCTATTATCAGTATTACTGTTATTATTGCTATTGCAATTATGCTTATTCTTATTATTATTATTATTATTATTATATTACTATGATAATTTTTGTTATTGGTAAAAATACATAAAAGAATATTAATACTCGAACTTCATTTGCAATTAAAGAACACGTTGTTATTGAAAGGGAATTTTATATGCATTCATTAGTTTAATGAATGTTATCGTACATTCAATGATAATTCCACAGATAAATGTCTTTCACTCATAAAAGTTGTTGACAATATGTACGAATCAGTATGTTCTTTTTTTAGATTGTTTTCATCGAGTGTTTACCTCAGCTGCCTGTGTTATTTTTTAGGCAGTGAGTGAGTTTTGTGGATATTCTAGTTCGATGCCGGAAAGTACGAATAGTACGTCTTTTTGTTTGTCAGTGGTATCATACAGTTGTAGAAAATTTTCTTTAGTGATTTTATATAGATTTACATTATTCAATTTCAAAGTGAATAAAAGTTGAATAAAACCAAAAATAGAGTTTTCCGAACATCACAAAGTGGAACGAGAATTCTTGTCCAATGCATAAATTAATGATTTGATTCAATTTACATTCACTCGTTTTATTCTGGTAGAAATGTAGCAGTCGTGCCTTACATGCAAAAACACAGCTTGTATAAATTTTACCGCTTGTTTTCATTTTAGATTGAAAAATGAAAATTAATCCGTTAAACGTTCTAAACTTATTATTAGCATACTTTCAAGCGTTAAACATACCAGATAGTGTCACGAATTATCACGAAACAGAGTTGGCCGAAAAAATAAAAGAAATTTTAATAGATGCAACACATGATTTCAACGATGTAGAAATGATTACTGATGACTCTTTGGATTTTCAAGAAGAGTATAAAGACCATAATGTGGAAATAATTGATGATGAAGTGCAACATCATTTTCCTGATCCGGATATAGCACCAACAAATCAATGTACAGCAGATAATGAAGAACTAGATTTTGAATCCAAAAAAAGAGCTGTAGAATTTTGGAGAAGTAGCAAAACGAAGCAAAATTTAAGTCTCAAAACAGTGCAAAACAGATTCAAAAAAGTATCATCTATTAGTCAGCTACGTCGTTGGGCTGATTCAATTAATAAAGGTGGCACGTATAGAGAAAAAGTAGCACAAATTTGTCAGTATACCCTGGATAATTTTCAAGCAGCTCTCGACAGTGGTTCAATTATCCATGATGAAGATATAATTCGATGGGCCTTACAAGCTAAAAAAGAAATTGGTTTTGATGATATTAGATTCAAAGCTTCTAAACATTGGTTACTCAAATTTAAGCAAGCACACCGAATAGTTTCTAGGAAAATAAATAAGTTCATAACAAGAAAAACACTAGAAAGTAGTGTAGAACTTACGGCTAAAGCTGAAGCATTTATCGATGACGTTAAATCGTGTATACCAAGGATTGGACTCGAAAATTTGTATAATACAGATCAGAGCGGATTTCAGCTAGAAATGCATTCTGGAAGAACATTAGCAGTAGAAGGAGAAAAGTAAGTGCAATGTCTGGTACAGTCAATTTCAGCAACAACGCATAGTTATACTATACAGCCACTAATATCAGCTACTGGACAACTGTTGTCACCGCTATTTCTTGTTTTAAAGGAACCAAGTGGCAAGTTTGGCCCTATTGTAGAACAAAACATATTTAGACCAGAAAACGTGTACGTGGAAGCATCCAAATCTGGAAAATTAACAACAAGTAAGGGAACTAATAACAATTTTTACATTGTAATATCGTTGATCAATTAATTAGTAAGTCGCTTAATTGCAGATCACTTCAAAATCTGGTTGGAAAAAATATTTTATCCCTATGTAGGCCATCACTCAATACTATTACTTGATTCTTGGAGTGGTCATTGTGACAAAGTTATAGAAGAAACAATGCCACAAAATAAAATTATTAACATAAAAAAATTCCAACTAGAACCACAGGAAAAATACAACCACTTGATGTATATGGATTCCGTATTTGGAAAAACTTTGTCCGAACATTTTCTGATAATGTAATGTTAATGGATCATGATATGAATTTACATGTGAGAAATAATATAATTAAACTTCAATCATTGGTTCACAACCAACTGTCTTCACCGAGATATATAGATTTGTTTAAATATTCCTGGTATAAAAGCGGTTACGTCAATGAAAAACCAGATAAATTTGATAATCCTATAGATTTCAGTTTTGGAAAGTCTTGTGCAACACATTGTGAAATAGAAGGGTGCACAAACATTGCAATTGTACGATGTGGTTGGTGCAAAAAAGCATTGTGCTTTAAACACTTTTATGAGGACTACCATTATTGTAAAAACATCGTAAAATAATATATTTTATGCTCAATACAAAAAATGCACTATGGCAAAAGATAAAAGATTGTAGATTATTATTATACTCTAATATTATAAACAAAAATACATTATAAGTTGAATTTACAATAAAGGAATTTCAATAACATTCTGATAACAATTTCTACGGAAATTATAAAACTGCTTCACACACAGAATTTTCTTGTTTACAAATTTAGGAATTTGAGGTGGTTTGGTTAAAAAGCACAACCATTTAGCCTATTTGTTCTTTAGGGGTTTAGGGTTTAAGGCTCTTTAGTTCACATGTACAGGCTACAAAGATAACACATTTATAACAAGTTTTTATGAAAGTTAAATTTTTTTTTCGACATTTTCGTCCACCACATTGGTTCCGCCATTTTGAATTTTCAAAATCTGATATCAGATTTGCAAAGAGCGATCTCGAAAACCCTTATATACAAACCTTCTACAAAATATTATGTATTGAAGTATACTTATAGTTATTTTGTGTTAGGGGTGGTTTACCCCCTAAAGGGTAGTATCTATGAAAAAATCGAAAAACTTAATTTGTTTATTATAGATGTTTACAAATTTTTTCCAATTTTTTTAGTCGTTTAAAACTTTTTTATTATATAAAATTTTTTTTCGATATTTCCGTCCTATTGGTTCCGCCATTTTGAATTTTCAAAATCTGATAACAGATTTGTAATCAGCGACCTCGAAAACCTCTATATACAAACTTTCTACGAAATATTATGTATTGAATTACATATTTACAGTTATTTTGTGTTAGGGGTGGTTTACCCCCTTAGGGGTAATATTTATGAAAACACCGAAAGACGTCAACTAAATTTTGTTATTAAGGATGTTTAAACATTTTTTCCAATTTTTTTTAGTCGGTTTAAACATTTTTATTATAAAATTATGCCAAAAAATATATGTTTTCAACCCCTAAAAAATAGGGGATGCTACTCTTACTCTTCAAATCACCATGAAATACTTGCTCTTTTTGTAAGAAATAACCTCCAATTTGTTTCATTGAAAAATATTCATTTTAAGCCGAGATATTTAAAAAAAACGCTTTTTGGGGGTTAACTTTAGGGGAGGTTTTTACCCCTTAAAAGTGAAAATTAGCCGATAAAAAAAATACGTGTCTCTTATTTTTTTATGTTCTACAACATATATGAAAATCATCAAAATCGGTGAGTTCGGGTTGGGTACCTTTCCTTGTTAGACTTTGTTATCGGCCAATCTGTACAGCTAGACACCGCCATCAAATGACTTTTACACCTAGATACCGAACACGCGGAGTGCACAACCTAGAGCTCAACATTAGCCACCCTGTACACCTGGACTCCGCCTTCAAATAATTTTGACACCTTCACACTAAAAACCATCGAGCGCACTACCTAGTTCTCGTCGTCGGCCACTCTGTACACCTGGAAACCAGCCTTGAAAGATTTTTACACCTACAGACTAAAAACCTAGGAACACACTACCTAGAGCTCGTCATCGGCCACTCTGTACACCTAGATACCGCTCTAAATAGTTTGTATACTTAGACACCAAAAACCACGGGGCGCACCACCTAGGGCTCGTCATCGGCCATTTTGTACACCTAGACACCGCCCTTGAATGCCTTTCACAGCTAGACACGAAAAACCACGGAGCACACCACCTAGTGTTGGTCATCGGTTACCTATTACACCTAGACACCGCCCTTAAATGATCTTAATACCTAGACACCAAAAACCACAGAGCGCTATACCTAGACCTCGTCATCGGCCACTCTGTACACCTAGATAACGCTCTAAATAATTTGCATACATCTAAGTAGTGAGCTTCGTGGTTTGTTATCGGCCAATCTGTACAGCTAGACACCGCCATCAAATGACTTTTACACCTAGATACCGAACACGCGGAGTGCACAACCTTGAGCTCAACATTAGCCACCCTGTACACCTGGACTCCGCCTTCAAATAATTTTGACACCTTCACACTAAAAACCATCGAGCGCACTACCTAGTTCTCGTCGTCGGCCACCTTGTACACTTAGACTCTAAATCTTAGGATTTTTATACCTAGATACCACAAACTATGAAGCGCAGCACTTAGACCTCGCCATCAGCTACTCTGTACACCTGGACACCGCTCAAATGATTTTTATACCTATACACCAAAAATCACGAAGCGCACTACCTAGTCTCTCTTATCGGCCACTCTGTACACCAAGACACTTTCATACCTAGACTTTCATACTAGACACCAAAAACCACGAAGCTCACTACTTACAATTAGACTTTGTACCTGAAGGATTAGCCCGCGCGCTCGCACTCTCTATCCCTCTATCTCCTATTGCCGAATTCGCATGTGTTTTCTTTCGCGAGATATATAAGATCAATCTCTAAGGCAAAAGTAGTTTTTTAAAAGTGAAAACCTCGACAAAAAGAAAGACTAATAAAAGTAGCGAAATCTATAAATATAAAAATGTCAAGTAAATGTTTTTTATTTGCTAAACGCATTTAGATATTTTTCTGGGAAGCTAATTTAAACTTTAATTTTATCTTAGCACGTATAGCAAAAAAAAAAAAGAATTACTTGACATTTTTGTATGTATTGATTTCGCTACTTTTATTAGTTTCTTGCCTACGTTTTTATTTATTTATTTATTTTTTTTCAAATTCTATTTAGGGTCAATGATTAACACTTAAATTGTGTCCGGTTATAGACTTCTTCTCATTTGTAATTCCGGCACTTTTGTGATAATTTTCAGCCTTTTCTTAATTGTCTTAATGTAAACTTTTGTAAAATGTGTTTGATTTTATTGGTTTGTAAATTCTGAGCTTCAAAATTCGCTTTGTCTGCATGTAATGAGATTGATCATAAATGCAAAGAAGAGTTTTGTGAGGTTAATTTAAATTCTTTTAATTACAATAAAAAAAAAATAATTCTAAAGATGATTTCACAGTGAAATTACGTGTTTTACGTTTTCTTTTGTTACTTAGTGCCAAATTCACAGGCGTCAATCTGATTTTTTTCGTTCCTAGGCGTGTGATTTACTTGAAATTTCCTAATGTTTATTGTTTTAACGTGGTCTAATGAATAGTTGACAATTTTATGCAAATTAATTTTCTTTATAATAATTTGAGAACATTCATGTTCTTATTGTGAATCCTTACACATGATTTTTAATATAAAAAGATGTTAGTAGATTTAATGCAATTGACTTTACTCCGCTTTTGTTGTTTGGGTACACGCCTCTATGCCTTTTTTTGATCTTACAATATTAAGACTTTGACACTGATGTTTAAAATAAAAGGATTTGTTAATGTTTGTCTATTATATTCACTATTAATTTAAATATATTCGTGAACGCTTTGAGTGCTCTGAGCTACACCTCTGCTTAAAAGTTTTCAAATATTATAATATTCTTGTGTTGCTTTTACAGAAGTTGTGAAGGAAATCTGTCTCGAATCTCTCAAATTATGTTCTATCCTGGGAGAAGTCAAACTCCAGCACTCTGGAGCAGTGTCGATTACACCCTAGTTCGACCCTGGCAACTGTTCGTCAGTGCACTACAGTGCTCACTCATCAACTAGATTATTTTAAGGATTTTTGTGGATATTAATGGTTTTTAAAAGTGCAAATTTTCTAACTAGCCCACCCCTAAGTGCTTTAAGAGCGATTTTTGTTTGTGTATAAAAATGTGGTCAAGGATATTTAGTATAATTTGAAAAAGTGAAATGTTGTGACTTAGTGTTTTAACGAAAAATGTACACAAACACGAATCCTTAAAATGTTTGTGGAAGTAACAGTGAAGTGGGTATTAGTTTTTTCTGTGGTTTTTTTTGTAAAAAAAAACTTTTGTTTTCCGGACAAGGTAAAGTGTAGTTGTTTTCACTTGGAATCGACAGGGTGTTTTTAGCGTTAGATATTCGAAGTTCAAATCCCGGAGGGGTATCCGAATTTGTTATGGTAATTTGATCTACTGAATTCTTTTAATCGGGTTTTCTACCTTGTGCTTCCCTACGGGTGCGGGACAGTGGTGAAAATAAGACACTACTTGTCTTCTGCCTGGATTTAGCAACATTGTAAATTCGTGGATTTCGCGAATAATCATCAAAAGGTGAAAATCTATGATTGTTTATTTATTTATTTTTTTTTTGTTGTTCGTCCTGATGGGCGTGGCACAAGCTTCGAAAACCGCCACGCTTTGCACGTGTGCTCCAGTAAGGCGAAGAAAGTTGCTTTGGTTTGCATTCCTCAGGACATTTCATATTTATCCGGAGGAGTTACGGTTAAGTGTAGAAACTTCTCGACTATTATTTTATAATCTATAATATACTTTTGTTCAGTGATGCTTCGTCACTTAACAGTGTATAAATATTATTCGTTATAAATAATATCCTATATTGAAAACGGATATTTGTTAATAATTATCTATGCTCATGAATGAATTTATGATAATAAGTATAATATTAATTAAATATATAAATCACGAGCGTTTCTTGCTAATATATAATTAAAAATGCATAGATAAAGGCAAGATAGTCAGTTATTATGGCGTACGCAGAAATGCCTAGTGTTTTAACAAGGAAATTATTAAGGAAATTATAAGGAAATTATCAAGGAAATTATTCTTTCAACTTACTTTCAAATATTTTAATTAATTAAAAAAATTTAATTTAACGCTAATTTCTAAGTAATCGCTCTTAATTAATTTTTTTTATTAATGGTAATGAAAATAAAAATTCATTTAAATTAATGCATATTTCATTACAATAATTTCAAACTTGAACGTATTGAGAACTTACGTTGTAAAAAGGATTTTAATTGATTTAAATTGCATCAATCAATCTTTTTTACTAAAAGTTTTTATGTTAAAACGCCTTGCATGTTTTATCTGGCCATCAAATCATGATAATATTAGGTGTATAAAAGAAATTAAAATTACGTACTTAGTGACATTCAGGAAGCTTTCTGAGATTTTAGTCAGATAATAATGATGTGTCGAACAAAATCCAAATGCTTTTGTGCTTAGTATTTTGACGCAAATTGATACAGCAAGACTTGTTCCTTCTTGAAAGTTAGTACTTACGCAAGGTTCATCAAGTCCTATTAATGCATTGTGCGTGAGAGAATCTATGATTAACTTTAGGCCGCGCATCTGTAAATATTTAGAAAGTATAAAGCAATTAATTATTTATGGGTTGCCTTGAAATATTAGATTTATAATTAATTGGCCACAATAATTTCTAACCATGCAGTACTATAAACTAGAGAAAACTATCTATGCAGTACTATAAACTAGAGAATATATGCAGTACTATAAACTAAAGAAAACTATCTTAAGCGTCCATTTGCTGCTCTATAAGTAAAGCAAGCATGCACGTTTCGCTTTTTATATGAGGCACTCGCCTATATTCTAAACTTAGATGAAATACATTTAAAAAATGGTAGAAAATGGCTTAGACATAAAGCTGTCTTTATGGTGAATAGTAAGTACAAATAGACTTAAATGGATTAACAGATTTCGTGAAAATTGAGAAGACGTATGGGGGTATTGAGCAAAAGAGTATGTACAAATAGTTTGAATGGTCAAGATCCCGTTCGAATGGGAGAATGTCGGCGAGAAGTCGATTACAAATTTTTATGCGATTTTGAGGTCACAATGACTTTATGGCTTTTATTCAGCCGGATATTATTCAGCCTGATTGACATATCGCAAAAATCTAGTATATTGCATATATAATTTATGTGGTGAGTTTCGGTAAAAAAATGTGGCTGTTGGCTCTCAGGGCCAGCCGATAAAAGTAAATACCTAAATATGTGTGTTGTAGACTTCGTTTTTTTCTTATTTTTAAATAGGTAAAATAATCAAAAAATGAATATCCCCTTTTCACGTAAAAATGTCAAAATTTCTGTAAGCATGCTTCCATCGTCCAAATCAACGCATGTCATAATGACATGAGTCCATAAAATAAAAAAGTTATCACGTAGAAACTTTTAATTACATAATGTAGTGAAAATTCCAATATGCGGTATATAGCTTTAGGTGCACATACATATCTGGTGGAGAGATGTTATGATATTTTATCATATTTATATGTATCGTTATTTTCGTTTACATTGTCTTCTTTACCTGGATTATGTTCATTTACAAGTTTCACAAGAGCTGTATCAGGACCTTTATGAAAATATTCAAACCATCAGGATTATGATGGGTTTGATTGACACACACACACGCGCGCACACACACACACACACACATATATGACTCTGAATCCTCTGGCGCTGCGTTCTTAATCTAGTCTGACTTGGCCTATAGGCCGTAAACATTTTTCAGTATTATATACTCTGATACTAAATGTGCAATACGGATAGGTCTATGACCAAACCTCACGTGTACAGCGTAAAGATAGAAAGGTTTATTGTGATATTTAATATCACTAAATGTGATTTTTTGTGATGGTATTTTGACCAAAGTATTATTTTAATCTGTGTAGGACAAACACTTTTACCTTCAAAATGCTGTAAATATATTATTATATTCTCTTTTTGTTAGTTTGAATGAGACCCAGTATTATATGATCTCAACGAATTGTATTGTTTTTTACTTTGAGCAAAATAAAGATCTATCTATCTACCTATCTATCTATCTCTCTCTCTTACTCAACTCACGCGCTTACACCGTCGCGACCCGCTGAACAGAATTCGAGCTCAACCTGAGTAAGTTTAACTTACAGGTCGAACAAAAGACGCTGGCTTCCGGCTGCTTACGGCTCTGTCTTGGCGCTGCTCGTCCCGTCTTCTTCCTCGCCTCGTCTACTTCCTTGCCTCTTTTTCTTCTGTACCTCCCGGTCCAGGACTGGCTCCGCGTCAATGGGTCGATCTCCTCACCGTCCTCGTCGCCGTGGCCTGGAATGGATGCGAGATGGTCGTCTTCTTTCTCTCGTCTCTTCGCTCTCCTTCACACTACCACACACCCTCACTTTCGCTCGACTCCACGTATCACACACGCAAACGCGCTCTCTCGAATAATCACGATTTCACACCTCAAATTCGCGATGTACAGAAAAAACTCGTACGACTGTTACACCGACGTGCGTCTTGGGCAACCCGCTTACACACGCTACAATTTTCTGCGAATTCTCCGGACGCAGCCAGAGTTACAAGGATTCCGCGAACACTCTTACACTCTGTTTCTTCTTCTTCTCCTCGAACTTGCTGCTTGCATTAATCCTCCGGCTTTCTAGACTCCTAACCAACAACACTCGCACCGAAAAGCAGAGAAACACACACGAGTTAGCAACAATTCGCGCTCACGACACAAATCACGCCGAAGGACACGGCGCACGACGAGTCGCCTCCTCGCAGATTTTTATCAATTACATCGTCCCAACGTACATTCTAAATCGAAACACTTTTCGCGAAACTAATAGATTTTATTTGTTTCTTCATAACAAATGATTTTAATTGTTTCGAACCGGCAGTCAAATGTTTAGTAATCTTAGAGATGCTTTTGCGTTCGACTTCCTGTAATATTATAATAAAGTGATGTTGATTACTTTTTGGCATTACTCTTAATTCTCCTGGGGACAAGTTATGTAATCGCGGTAGCTTAACTTGATCTGCCAAGAGTCGTGCTCTCTGATCACAAGGCTCGTTCGTAGAAGATAAGAAGTAAAGATAGTTATCTCACCGCACAGACAATTGTTCACGACTCTCTGCAAAAATTTTACCGTAGCCCTTGCGACGTTTCTGAAGATAACTATCTAAATTCATTTCTTCACGCGCGGAATCATCGAAAACGTTAGTTTCTTTATTTATGGATAATTCATTGTCGTTAATATTTTCGGTTTCGATATTTTCTGAATCACCAGGCTCTTGCAAAACTTCTTCCCCGTTTGGAAAATCATTAACTATCTCGCTTAACTTAGAGTTTGCTCTCGTTTTCCTACTTTGCTTATCTCTTTATTACTTTTTTCTATCCCAACCTTCCCCCTAAGTTCCTTTGTCCCTCCGGTTTTATTGGTAATTTTTCTCCGAATGTCTCGATTGTCCGGCCTACTCAATTTTCCTGCACGTGATCGTGTCATTCGACCCGTCGTTATTCCGTCCGTCTCGGGTGCACTGGTCTGTGGAGTCTCTCGCATAAATGTTTCGACGTTAATGTCCGCGTTTTCAATAATATGCATTACTGATTCTGTAGTTTCATCTATCGGATTCCGAGAAAGAGCGTTAGCATTAAGATTGATTTGACCTGTTTATATATTATGTCAAAATTATAATCAAATAACTTTAATCTCCATCCTGTTGCACGTGAGTCTGGATCGCGAGAATCCTTCCACCAGCATAACGGCTGATGATCCGTACAAATTGTAAATTTAGTGCCCATCAAATAATGTCTAAAATGTGGAATACCGAAAACCATTGCTAATACTTCTCTGGACTACGTGTCGTAACGAGTTTCTGAGTCATTTAATACTCGAGACGCATACGCGATCGGGCGGTCTAGGCCTATAGTGCCTTGAGAAAGTACTGCCCCGACGCAGGTCAAACTGCTGCCAGCGATGGCGTTGTCGACGTTGGCACCCCCGTTACCGACCCCCTTCCATAGCTCAGAGTGAGCATCGGTAAATTACTTTATCGACCTGGGATGCTATGGATAATTTGGAATAGGATTTGTAGGATTAAAGGTTAAGATTAATAAATAAATACATCAAAATATTAATTTTTATTTTACTTTATTCAAAAAAAAGATAGGTACATAAAACATTATTTGTAAATACATATATGTATATATATATATATATATATATATATATATATATATATATATACACAGGGTGAGTCATTTTAATCTTTAATCTCAATTATCTCGTTGGAAAAGCATGCCAGCGAAAAATGTACGAATGCGTTCGATCATATTATCTCGCGTTGTTGGCCTTTGAGCATAAACAACATTCTTAAGATATCCCCATAAGTAAAAATCGGGAGGGGTTAAATCAGGTGAACGAGGGGGCCAGGCAACTGGGCCACCTCGCCCAATCCACCTGCCATTGTAGCGGGTGTTTAAATAATCACGAACAATGCGTGTATAATGTGGTGGTGCTCCATCTAATTGGATCCACATTCTTAGCCTTGTGGCTAGGTCTACATTTTCTAGTAATTTAGGTAAAATGTCTCGAAGTAATCTCAAAAAGTTTACCCCATTCACGTTCTCTTCAAAGAAATAAGGACCAATCAAATAGCTATTGATGATTCCACACCAGACCATAACACTCCAGCGGTGTTGATTGTCTATGAGCCTGAACCAATGAGGATTTTCATCTGACCAATAATGGCAATTATGTCTATTCAATTCTCCAGTGTTTTTGAATTTTGATTCATCTGAAAAAAGAACGTGCCTGAAAAAGTCTTGATCTTGTTGAATCATTCGTATTGCCCATCGACAAAAACGTACTCGCAAAATCATATCATTTGGAGGTGTTGTGTTAATGTTATGTGATAAGGATGATATCTTCTCGCTCTCAATATTCGGGATGCTGTTGATTGAGGTATAGCTATTTCTCTTTCTATTTGTCGAGTACTAATGTGAGGATCAAGATGAATAATCGCTAGAATGGTAATAACACGAGGATCGTTTTCGTCGTATTCATGAAGACGGCGTTGACGAACAAAAGCTCCATTTCGAGCTCTCTGAGTTAAGGTTTGAATAGTAACATTACTTGGGTGTCTCCTATTGGGATAGCGTTCAGCATAAAGTCTGGCAGCTGCTGCATAATTATTTCGACTTTCTCCCAAAATCATGATCATATCAACGATTTCGTTGGGACCATAATCAGCCATGATCAAAATCAAAATAATTTGTTACAGACCAGTAAACAGGGAAACAGATTTTTTTCAATAATAATTATCGATTTACAAGAAGTAAAAAACACGATTAAGCTTTTCTGCACTAAATTGCTATCTACATAACTGTTAAGAGTAGTTCACTCTCAAAAATTGACACTAATACAAAATAATGGAATGACTTAACTACATCAAGAATTTTGAAAATTGACACTAATACAAAATAATGGAATGACTTTGAAAATTTTTGAAAACTGAAAAAATTACGAAAATTTTAGAAAATATTGAAAATTTTTTCATTTTTGAACGCATGTCACTCTCTTTTCATTTATGGGGCTAAAAGTAGGGGTTTCCATTTCAAAAAATCAACTTGACCTTGAAATGCCCTTGAAGATCCTGTTTAACGACAGGGTCAAGATGACCATTCGTCAGCCGGGGAGAAAACTGAAAACTTTTGTGGGTAACATTTTCTCCTTGAATGCATTCGAGTTCAGCTAACCAGTTGTACTGTTATCGGCATGACCAATGACCTTGACCATTGAATTCAAGGTCAAGGCAAGGTCATATAAAATTTCCCGCTCTTTCCATTTCTGGTGCCAAAAGTAGGGGTTTCTATTTGAAAAAATCGACTTGACCTTCAAATGACCTTGAAGGTCACGCTCAATGACATTGTCAAGGTCATCATCAGATAGCCAGGGAAAAATCCTAAAACTTTTAACCGAAACTTTTTTCGCTGGCATGCTTTGCCAACGAGATAATTGAGATTAAAGATTAAAATGACTCACCCTGTATATATAATAGCGCTAGAACCGTTAGAGTACATTATAAACTTATGTGAATCTAATAGTAATTAAATTGTGATTTATAAATTGAATAATATGCAATCTTAAGCTAAAAATTATAAATAGCGTTAGAACCGTTAGAGTACATTATAAACTTATGTGAATCCGATAGTAATTAAATTGTGATTTATAAATTGAATAATACTGTGTATGTAAGATGTTACCTTTTACCCAAACAATCACGTTTCTTGTCGGTGATAAGTCGAGAAGGCTGGAGTAAACTTCAGCTACCTTGTCATACGGAAGGTCACCATCGTTCCATTTTAACCCATGGAAAGAATACATTGCTCGGCAAGTTGTAGCAACAGTGCGGTGGTTGAAACATTGCTAGTTGAGCTACTGCTGCTGGCTCGTTGGGATCAATGTAGGCCAACTCCTTGATTATATATTGACCGTTTTGTCCCTTGAATCCCTGAGTATCAACAATCAAATCCATTTTATCTATGAAAATATTACTTATTATTAAGAATAAATTTATATATGAAATAATAAAATATTTAAAATATACTTACAAATGCTACAGCAAGCTTTCTCAACTAATGTAATGTAGAGCACAGTATACTGCTTGAGTACACTCGAAAATGAGTATACAAATACGGAACAGAGGACTGCTTAAATATACTCGAAATTTGTACCCCTTCCACTAAAAAAGCTTCTCAAGCTCAATTCATTCACGCTTGCAACGTGCAACGTCTCTTTTCTTCGGACGGTATCAGCTACCCTCTCTCTCATACGTTTAAATGCGTTTCCCATAGTCCCCACTCTGGCGTATTTTCGGTGCATTGATTCTCTATAGCGCGCTCGGTGCAGCCGAAACAGCTAGATCCTAGGATTTTTTCCACTACCCCGTCTCTCGTACTTTTAAATGCGTTTCCCATAGTCCCCACTCTAGCGTATTTTCACTGCATCGATTCTCTACAGCCCACGCAATGCAGTCGAAAAAAGCTAGCTCCTCGAATTTTCCCTCTACCCTCTTTCTCATACTTTTAAATGCGTTCCCCATAGTCCCCACTCTAGCGTATTTTCGATGTGTCGATTCTCTACAACCTACGCGGTGGAGTCGAAACAGCTAGATCCTCGCAGTTTTCTTTGAGCACATACAGCTACCCTCTCTCTCGTACTTTTAAATGCGTTTCCCATAGTCCCCACTCTAGCGTATTTTCACTGTACCGATTTCCTATAGCGTGCGGTGCAGCTAGAGATTCTTTGCAGGACCAAATATTTGTGTAATGCGTTTTATATTATGAAAATTACCCCCACTCTTTCAGCTATTATATTATTTAAACCAAATTGCGGACGATATGTATTTCAGTTGTGTGAAGTTGTTTTGCTGCACAGATTATTATCATTAATTTATTAGTTTAATTGGAGGAAGCATCTTAAAATAGAAAGCTGAGACTTTACTGGTATAAATAACATTAATTTTACCTTAAATTTAAAAAAATTGAAGGAAAGAAACACTTGTAGGAAAAGCAGCGCGTCAAAGAATTCTACCCTATAGCTTCAGATTTCTTGAGTTTTCCCATCCCTCGAACTGATACTGCTAGTTTATGCGACAATTTTTGCTTCCACATGCAGCGTCGCGTCAGAGAAACCTACCCTGTAGTCTCACATTTCTCGAGTCACTCACATTCCTCGAGCTGATAAGGTTACTTTATTTGATAATTATTGCTTTCACGTGTGCAGAAGGAAGCTCTTCGGGCACACTTGCTGACCCGTGGTACCATTCGAATCCAAGCTCTCAGTGCAGTAACATCGTGTATTGGTGTCAGTGATTGCATAGATTAAAAAAGTTTTTAAAAATACTTAAATTTTAAGAATTTCTGTTTATTAAAGTGTGCGCAAATAAAAAGTGCAAATAATAAAGCGAGTACTATAACGTGTGCTGAAAATTACAAGATCATCTTCATGGAGAATAAAGTGAGTTAATTCTTTTTTTTTCATTATCTATTCAGTGTATCTCTCTCTCTCTCTCTCTCTCTCTCTCTCTCTCTCTCTCTCTCTCTCTCTCTCTCTCATATATATACTAGTCAGACTGCTCTTGTGCAGACGTTCTCTCTCTCTTTCACGCACACACTCAAGCTCTCAGATACATTTCTCAACTAATGATTTTCATAAACACAACAGTGTCATATTATACTATTAAGTATTTATTTATTTATTTTACTGTGAACGTGAAACAACCCTATCTATTAATCTATTTATCTCTCTCGCTACTATATCATAAGCTTCATCTGTTTCTTCTATGCAATATTGATACATTAACCAATTTCATTCTTAATTTATTGCAGAATAGCTTGACCTATACATTAGGATTGGATTTCCTCCTGAAGGATGATGTAATGCTAAATAATGAAATTGGAATTATAGACATGGTAAGTTTATGAAAATTTTTAGTATATGACAATACTAGTGGTATCACTCGTACTTTACTGTATAGTGTTTTACCACTCGGCGCTCTCTCTCTCTCTCTCTCTCTCTCTCACACACACACACACACACACACGCATATCAGTTTTTTTATGTTTGCATTCATATCAGCAACATCAGCAACATCCTCAATTAGATGATATGATTACTCTTGATGAAATACTTGGAAACGACTGCATGAATAAGGAGGAACTATCAGCGATGTACGAAGAGTTAGCTGTATCATTGGAGAACGAGTATCAAATAAATGAATTCGAAGAATATCAGCAACAAAAACAACAACAAATAGAAGAGCAAAACAAACAACGACAAGAATAGGAAAAGCATGTTGAGACGACAGATTTGACTGAGTCTCAAGTTGAATTAGTTCAAGTTATGCCATCAGTCAACATCCTCCAAACAAGTGATGTTATAAAACTCATTGAAGTTATATTAAAAATAATGCCAATATTACAACAAAATGTTGAAATAGTTAAACAGTATCATCATGATACTATAAATGAATTGAGAAATCTATCACAGCAATTCGAAAACTTTTCCAAAACCTTTTCGACATGAATGCAACCTCAGCAGCAAATGAAAAGAAAGAAAACGGCAAATGCTGAAGAAAAAGAAGTGAATTCTAAAAAAAAGAAAATTGTAAAAAAACCTAAGAAAGAGCCAGTAAATGCAACTATTTCTAAACAAGTATTGGAAGAGTTGCAAAAATTAAATGTAATAAATAATGAAAATATTTGTAAAGTAAAAAAGAATATTAAAAAATAAATTTTAATAAAATATTTGTAATTTTTTTAAATTATTTTTTCCTCTGACTACCACCACTACTCGAGTGCAAATAATCCTCTCTCCCTCTCTCTCATGCATAGCGTTCTGCAGGATACAGTCCTCGTACTCACTCTAGATACACACACACGCACGCACACTCACACGCACACACACACGCGCGCGCCCACACACAAACATACACACACCATTATTAACGACCGCTCTTACACTCAAGATCATTCGAATTTCTTTTACGTTAGTCACATTCATGCAGTCGCATCCGCAGGTGTCCAGTAGACCTCTGTTTTACCACTTGGACCAATCGTTTCTCTCTTACGCTAGTGACACAGCATCTCTCTCTCTCTCTCTCCCTCTCTCTCTCACGCTAGTGACAGACATATCTCTCATACACACACACACATTGACACTGCTCTTGTATAGAAGAATCTTACGCTGCCAATCATTTGCGGTATCTAGTAGGTTCCTGTTTTACCAACTTGTTCTCTTACATTATATATAGCTCTCTATATTAAATGTTTTATAATTTTTTAAAAATATATATATCAAACATTTATTGTCGTATAAATTAAAGTATTATAATTTTTATTTGTTACAAGTAGATATCAACTTCAGTAAATGGCGTATATTATGGATGAATGCTTACAGCAAGTTAAGCTGTTAGAAGAGGTTGAAAAAATATTATTTTCCACTACTGCTGCAGTCGATTTATCCACCATAACACGATGGAAAAACCACTTTCTTCTATCAATAAAGACTTTTCAGAAGGTTTTAAGGAATAACAAACTTTCAGTTGCACAAAAACAAAGTATCTTATGTACTTTAGCAAAAGTAGAATGTATGAAGGCTAGACTTGAAGTTATGGCTAAAAGAAAAAGTGGTGCTGGAGTACAGGTAATAAAGAAGAAGAAGAAGCAGACTATCACTGATCGTATGCGTTGGATTGATATGGACAACGCTTTTAAAAATCGCATGAGGACTGTGGTTATCGCAAATTTAACACATATTGATGTACTTATAAACAAATATAAACAAACATATAAACAAATTTAATCCAATGCGTGTCGGTAGCTCTTATATACCATTACCAGCATTCATAGAGAAAAGGAAAGCATGCATAAATGTTAAAAATTATGATAACAAATGCTTTATATGGGCAATTTTATCTGCATCATATCCTGTAAACCGTAAAAATCATCCCAATAGATTGAGTAATTACATTAAATATGAAAACACCTTGGGTATGAAAGGTATTGAATTTACTGTGTCATTGAAAAAAATACCAAATTTCGAGAAGCAAAATACTACAATCTCAATAAATGTATTTGGCTTAGACAATAAAAATGTAGTGCCTCTGTATATAACATCATGTAAAAAGAGTAATCATATTAATCTTCTTTTACTCATGAATGATAATTTAGATGATGATGAGTTTGCAACAAAATCACCTTATGTATACATAAAACAGCTATTACGTTTGCTTAGTAATGATTTAAGAAAAAATGGTAGAAAACTATTAGTATGTGATAGATGTTTAAATTTTTTTTACACAGAAGATAATTTAACTAAGCGTGAAGAATACCGTAAAAAGTTGAATAACTGTAAAATAAGACTTCCTACTGAAAATAATAATATTATAATGTTCAAAAATCATTGCTATAATGAAAAGTTACCGTTTATAATATATGCAGACTGTGGGTGTTTATTAAAACCGATAAGACAAGATGTGAAAACTAACACTCGACCAGTACAGAGTCATGAAATTTATAGTATAGGATACTATCTTAAATGCAGCTATAATGACTCTTTATCAAGATATGACTTTTATAGAGGTCGTGAAGCATCAAAGTAGTTTGCCGAACAGTTAAAAAATATTGAAGAAAAAATAAGTGCTTTATATGCGAATCCTTTACTTATGCCTGTTCTATCTCAAGCTGAAGTAACAGATTATTATAATTCAAAAACATGTCATATTTGTAAAAAGAAATTTAAATAATGATGTCAAGGTACGCGATCACTGTCATCTTACTGGAAAATATCGAGGACCTGCACATACTACATGTAATCTAAACTATCAAGACTCGAAAATGTACCAGTGGTGTTTCATAATTTAAGTGGCTATGACACTCACTTTATTATATCCGATATATCAAATCATTTTCCAGGACAGATTGATCTACTACCTCTGACAAAGGAAAAATATATTTCATTCACAAAACATGTAGAGTATAGTAAAATTAAATTTAGATTTTTAGATTCATTTCGGTTCATACCTTCTTCTTTGGAAAAATTGGTATCATATCTACAGGACTATAAAATTATTAATAAAGAATTTAATCATTATAGCAGAGAACAAGTTGATCTATTAACGAGAAAAGGTGTTTTACCTTATGAGTATATAAGCTCATGGGAAAAGCTAGAAGAGTGTAAATTACCTGAAAAAGATGATTTTTATAGTATGCTTAATGATTCACATATATTTGATAGAGATTATGAACATGCACAAAATGTGTGGAAAACATTTAATGTTAAAAAACAAGGTGAATATTCTGACCTTTATATGAAAACTGACGTCTTGTTACTAGCAGATGTTTTTGCAAATTTTCGAGACCAAAGTATACAAGTCTATGGTCTCGACCCTGCTCACTATTATACTACTCCAGGCTTTTCCTGGGATGTAATGCTTAAACATACAGGTGTACAATTAAAACTTTTAACAGATATTGATATAGTACTTTTTATAGAGCGTGGAATCCGAGGTGGTTTAAGTCAGTGTTCAAATCGGTATGCAGCAGCCAATGATAAGTATATGCTTCAAAAGTATAATAAAGATAAAGAAAATGAATATTTAATTTATTTATATGCGAATAATTTGTATGGATTCGGACTTTCACAATGTCTTCCATACGATGAATTTGAGTGGTTTGAAAATTTCGATTTATTTTCTATCGCATCAGATGCTTCTCATGGTTATATTTTAGAGGTTGATTTAGATTATCCTAGTGAAATACATGATGAGCATAATGACTTACCGTTTTGTCCGGAACATGCAAAACCTCAGGGTTCTAAGCAAGAGAAACTTTTAGCTACACTTCATCCTAAAAGAAATTATTCACTATGTAGCTCTAAAACAGGCTCTCTCAAATGGTCTTCGACTCATTAAAATACATAAAATTCTGAGATTCAAGCAGTCTCCATGGCTCAAATCATACATTAATTTGAACACTAGTATGAGAGCAGTAGCAAAAAATGAATTTGAAACCAATTTTTTCAAGTTGATGAATAATGCAGTATTTGGCAAGACTATGGAAAATGTAAGAAAAAGAGTTTCAGTCAAGCTTATGAGTAAATATGATGGAAGATATGGCGTAGAAGCTCAAATTTCAAAGCCAAACTTTCACAGTAGTTCAATATTTAATGAAAATTTAGTTGCCATACAGTTAAATTAGACTGACATATAAATATAAATATAATACACTTATAAATAAACCAATCTATGTTGGTCTCACAGTTCTAGATCTCTCCAAGACACTGATGTATGATTTTCATTATAATTATATGCGACAAGTGTATAAAGATGATTGTAAATTATTGTATACAGATACTGATAGCTTGATCTATGCTATTAAATGTGACGATTTTTATGAAGATATGAAAATAAATATTTACATGTTCGATACTTCAGATTATTCTGCAGATAATATATTTGACATGCCACGTGTTAATAAGAAAATTGTTGGACTCATGAAGGATGAGTGTAATGGTCAGATTCTCACTGAATTTGTTGGATTGAGAAGCAAAATGTACAGTACACGTGTTAATAATCAAGATAGTATGAAAAAAATCAAAGGTATTAAGGCTTCAGTTGTAAAGAAAACCATTGAATTTAGTGACTACTTGAACTGTCTACAAAATTCATGCATACAGAGTCGAGAGCAGTATGCTATAAGATCAAAACTTCATAACGTCGAGACCATTGGACAGAGAAAAATTGCTCGTAGTCCTTATGATGATAAAAGATTCCTTCAAGAGAACAGTACAGATACACTTGCCTGGGGGCATTACCAAATACGACGACAACAACAACAACAACAAAATGGGTAAGTTCAAATTATAACTATACGTTTTACGCAAAATTCAATTTAGAAACGTTTAATTCCAGCAAAGAGAAGTGTGTACGATTCAAGGAAGAGCCTACCATTCACTTGATGTATACATGGAGATTTGCGCATCATCAAGCTCGATGTGGGAAGTAGGAGGAGGCTGCACGTGATCGAGAACGTTTCAGACGAAGAATTGTGCAGACAAATGAAATTATAATGCCAGTACTTTTGAAAAAATTGAAGGAAATGTAAAATAAATGAACAATAAATAGTTATTTAATCATAATTTATTTGTATGTGTTTACATATCATTCTTATTTATCCAACTATTGTGAGTATTTTCAAAACCTAACCATTTTACATAAACTCTATTACCACTTTTTTTCAAAACTTTCTCAATCAAATAGATATCTGAATATTTAGTTTTGAGAAGTTCTTCCTCATAGAATCCTCCAGCTATTGGCTTGTCTTGATAGTCCTTTAGATGATAAGTGTAGGGCTTCATAGGTGAAACTCGGGTTATTGTAAAGACTTCGGTTGACCAATTGGGTGTATAGCATTTGTCGAAAACCTCCTTGTTTCTACTCACACGAACTTTATCACCAATTTTATATTTAGCTCGCTTAAACAGATTTCTACTGTTCAGCTTTCTAATTCGATTAAAAATGTGATTAACTTTGTCTCTATTCACTTCTGCAGGCTTCATTCCTATTGTTCGATGACGACTATTATTATACTGCGAAGTTAAATCATGTAAGATATCCAACCATTTGTAAGTGCCACGCAAACTAAATAACTTCCACATCTTGCTTTTTAGAGTGCGATTAAAACGTTCACAAATTGATGCCTTAAGATTACTGTAGGTAGAGTATAGATGAATTTTATAACTTTTCATTAGTTTGTCAAAATCTTTATTGTAAAATTCTTTTCCACGATCTGTTTGCAATTCTTGGGCACTCCTTTTTGCAATAGTATTGATTTCATCGCTTGAGTTACACATTTTCCAGTTTTTTGTTTCACTGGCACAGTCCAAGCATACTTTGAGAATACATCAATAACTGTGAGCAGGTACTTAAACCCTTTATTTTGCTTGGCATATGGAATCATTTCAACAAGATCTACTTGCCAAGTTTCATCGATATTTTTGCTGAGAAAAGAACGACGTGGATAATTACGTCGAGCAGGTTTATGAAGTTCCTCCAATAGTCCTGCTTTCATTATGATTTACAGGTTTATTTATTCTAGAATCCAAGATTTGTAATTTCTCTTGCATATCTGATAGTTTGGAGTATATCCTAGAAAATTCAGCCTCAATATTTAAAATTTTGTCATTCACTACACTCTCCAATTCCTGCACAATTATTTCAGCTTTTTGTTTAATCATCTTTTTCACAGACTTTAAATTTACTGCACCATCTCGATCCGTAGCATCTCCAACATTACACAGTTTTTGGTTCTCTAAATCAAAATTTACATCACTGGTTAGCTTGAATCCTAGTCCAGGTGGTCCTCGAGATGCGTCTGCATGGATCAGTTGACGTCCAAACACATCGATGCTCATTTTGATACTGAGTCAATAATTTCAGCTTCACGAAGCTCCTCAATGATTGATTGTATTTCATTAATGTGATTGTTATTACCTGCACTTGTTTCAGCTAAAAGTAATCTTAAACGATCGTCAAGCTCGTTTGGATCATCCCAATAAATGTAATCGATATGTGTATTATTATTATTATTATTACGAACAATCTTATATTGCAAAGCGTCAGAGAGTCCTTTACCACTTTTACTCCGCGGAATCTTGAGAATTTTACTTACAAAATCAGTATATTTCTTACTTGAATTTTCACGAATACTCTCGTTTGCTTTATAGTATTTTTTATGTGCATTTGTATCTTTTAAAATTTTAGCATAATTTTTCTCATCAATATCAGTGATTAAAGTATCATCAGGATATTTCTTAAACAGTACCTCAACTAGTCCAGTAGCTTTTTCATACTCTTTATTACCAACGATAATTTTATCTTTTTTAAAACTTATAGGACTGTCTCCATTCATCAATGAATCATCACGCATTTTGTGCACACCATACACTGTATCCAATGTTTGTGTTTGTCCATTAAGCAGCAATTGAATATTTTCATCTACATTACCGCTCCTCACTGTTTGTTCATGTTCTGAAATATCTGAAAAATCTTCGATATCATGCTGATCTGACTCAAAAGCTGATTCTCCAAGATCATCGTCAGGATCATCAACGTTATTATTGTCAATGTAGTCGTCGTCGTCGTTGTAGGCATCGTCATCATTTTTTTTAATCGGTCTCAATTTTCTCTTCTTTCTCTTTTCCATTTTAATAGCTGGTGGCAAATTTGTTTCTTGTTTTATTCTATGCTCACTTACATCGATTAGCTTTTGTAGAGGTTTCAAAATCGGTTTGAACGAATCATTCAAACTTTTTTCCGCTTCTAATTTATTAAATTTTAATAAATCATACTTTCTTTTCACAGCGTTTCGAGCTTTCTCAACTTAACGTAGGACTGCAGTTTGTTGATTAAAATCAGACATCTTGATAGTTTAGAGTCTCACAACTGAATGCTAAATTTCTCCCGTATTCTGTATATTTATTACAAACTGATCAAAACCTTTTCTGTAGCGACCATCATGAATATGACGATCTTTGTCTATGACGAGAAAACTATGATTGCCATCATTCCAGCACATAGAGCAAATATCTTTGAAACGTTGATATGTCATATCCGTATTAACGTGATCGTTGTAAACATGTTTCAAATTCATATCATCTTGACGAAAAATTACTAACAAATTGACGTTGTCACGCACTAAATGTTTCGGTACTTGTGCATATGACTGACACAAGTAAAAGCAATCCACACTTTTATGTCTACCCATACAGTAAAAAGCTTTGACATTATCCTGTTTTTCACAAGCGATATCATCAAAGACAAAAATTGAATTGGGTCGAGCTTCATCAGGTGATACGACAAGATCGTGTTCACCGAAAGGCAAGTATTCAATACCTTTTAGAGGTTTAACAAGTTGCTGCAAAAATTCATATTTTGTCTGATTCAGAGATTTCGAGTAGACGTAAATATTTTCAAATCTCAGACCATTCGGATGAATGATTAGAGATAAGAGAGCGTTCGTTTTACCACAATTGGATGGACTACAAAATACTGCTCTTATACTGCTAGGTAATAATTTTCTATGACGTGCTTTTTTCTGCTGTTGCTGCTGTGTCAAAAGATCGAAATTAATCACTGGCAACTTTGCTGACTGCTTCTTAAGATCCATCATGCTTCTATTTCATATCACGACTGACCTGTGATAATATAAATATGAGCTTTTATAGTTTTTCTCGGTTAGTCTTGGATGAGCTTGCTAAGAGCTAGCATCATGCAACGAAAAGCAGGTTCAGGATTAGTGAATACACTGATTAATAAATTACCTGTTGAACTTCATGTGCCTGGTTATCAGTACTGTGGTGCAGGTACTAAACTTGCTAAACGTTTAGCTCGTGGTGATTCAGGAATAAATCCTCTAGACGCTTCTTGTAAGGAACACGATATTGCCTACTCAAAAAATCCTGGTAACATTCAAGAGAGAAACGCAGCTGATCAGATTTTAGCAGAGAAGCCGTGGCAGAGAGTGAAATCTAGATACGCTGGTTTGAAAGAAAAAGCGACAGCTTTCGCTATAGCAAATACCATGAAGTTAAAATCAAAGCTTGGTTTGGGTGTTGGAAGAGGAGGAGTAAGAGGAGGTGGCAGGCGTAGATCTAATAAACTTCAGAAAACGATTTCAAAGAAAAAGATTACACTGAAAAATTTGATCAAGTCAATGGGAAAATCTATCATTCCTGGCAACGATTCTCGCTCTATGATAAAATCAGTACTAAAGATGGCTCGAGAGCATGTGAAAAATGTTGGTGGAAAAAGTAAAGTTAATGTTTCACGCATATTGCCTGTTCCCAGCAAAGTAGGTGGCTTTCTTCAAGCACTTATCCCACTTTTTGCTGGTCTCAGTGCAGTAGGCTCACTTGCAGGAGGAGCTGCGGGAATCGCTAAAGCAAAAAAGACATAATGAAAAAATTGAAATGTTGGCACTCGGTAAAGGACTGTTTCTAAAACCTCATCGTAAAGGTTTCGGCATCTTTCTGAAGAAGAAGAACAAAAAGTGTAAAGGAAAAAAAAAAAACTTCGATGAAATAAGATTGCCTAAACGTGCACTTACCGACTACGATCTGCTCAAATATGTAAACCTAATGAATATACCAAATTTTCGAGAAGTTTTTATGAGAAATGCTCTGCCTTCAAACGGTTGTCGAGCCAGAGAATCAGCAGTCATTAATGTGGATGATGCAAGTGGACCTGGCACGCATTGGGTAGCTTATCGAAAAATTGGTAATGAGGTTACTTACTTTGATAGTTTCGGTGATTTACAACCACCGCGAGATCTTATGAATTACTGGAAAGTATCTCAAGTTAAGTACAATTACCAGAAGTATCAGGAATTTTGAACTTTCATCTGTGGTCATCTCTGTCTGAAATTTCTCTGCAATCAGCTCAATCGTAAAGATAATTTTTGTCTATATAAAAAGAAATCTACATGAATGATTTGAATTAGTCTACTCAAGATGGTTGTTGAATCAATGACTCTCAGCCTTTCCGGCACCTCCTCAATCCTTGAGACGCACTATTTTCCTCCAATAGAACTGGATTCGGATAAGCAATACAGTCTTGGACTTGTTGAGCTGCTAACTTTTAATTCTATACCGAACGTCGATGAAAACTGTAATAAATTTTATGTTGGTCAAGAAATAATTGAACTACCTACTGGCAGTTATGAGATTGAGGATATTGATCGAACTCTACAAGGTATCCTCGATACTCGAGGTATAAAAGTTAGTATCAAACCAAATAATAATATGTTACGAAGTGTTATTATGTGTAGTGTGACGGATTGATGGATGGTGGGCTCTCCCTGAGAGCAGAGGGTTGGCGAGAAGAGGAAGACTAAGTGGTGGTAATGCTCTTTATTCTGCATAGAATGAGAGCTCCGCACTGGGTCGTAGTCGCCGGTGATCTGCCCGCTCCGCCGTCGATGCGACTGCTCGACGGCGAGCGATCGCGCGTGCAAAGGTGCATACGCTACACCTCTGCAGCGTGCGAACTCTCGGCAGCGGCGTTCCCTGCTGACGATGCGCTCTAAGCATCGCCAGCGGTGGTCACCGGAGATGCTACGTGAGATCCTAGAGCTCGTCCGTGAGACGTCCAAGGCCGCGCGGGCGGACCTCGACGCCTCAAAAAAACAGGGCCTTTCAGGGTAGCCGTGCCACAGAGTGCTGTGTGCTTAGGTGCTGGGGCGCGCGAGTGCACCCCGCACCTGAGTGTATGTGCACGCGTGAGCGTGCTGTTTGATTCGTCTGTAGTACAAATGTGTGTGTGTGTGTGTGTGTGTGTCCTGGGATGCCAGTGAGGGTATGGCCTCACGACCTCGTGAGAGGTAGCGCATAGAATTTCTACCATCCTTGTCGTGTAGGGTGACTGTGTGCATGTAGCGCGGATGTTATGTATGTGGGCGGCCACTACTGCTCTACAAAAAACGCTTGCGAAGCTCTCTACATTATAAGAAAAAAACTCGAGAAATCCGATGATTGTGAAAGAGATATCAAATATAGAAATTTGATTGGTGCTTTGTTATATATAAGTTCGGCTACAAGGCCTGATATAAGTTTTGCAGTAAATTACTTGAGTAGATTTCAAAACTGCTATAATAATACGCATTCTAAATATGCTTTGAGAATTTTAAAATATTTACATGTGTCTCGAGATTTAAGTTTATCTTATAATGGAAATAAAGTTTGTGATATACTTGATTGTTACGTAGATGCCGATTGGGCAGGCGATAATAATGATGGAAAGTCAACAACCGGCTTTGTGATACGATTATTCGGTAACGTTGTGTATTGGAGGTCAAGAAAACAAAAGTCTGTTACAAAAGTGTCAACATTTGCCGAATACGTTGCTTTATCAGAAGCAGTAACTGAAATTAAACTAGTCACAGAGTTATTAAAATGTTTTAATATTAAATGTAGAAAACCAGTGAATATATATGAAGATAACACTGGAGCAATTAATATAGCAACGTACGGCAATTTTACTAAAAACTCTAAACACGTAGAAGTTCATTATCATTTTGTACATGAGAGCGTAAATGAAGGTAAAATAAATATTGTAAAAGTCGATACAAATGAAAATATTGCTGATATATTTACGAAATCATTAAGTAGAGAAAAGCATGAAAAATTTTGTAAAAAGTTAAATTTGAAATAAATGATAATATTGTAAAATAGCACAAATGTAAGGAGGCGTGTTAAGTATAAGTACATTTATGCTAGTGCATGAGTCAGCGGTGTTCGTGTGAGCCCGTGATGTATGAGTGAGAGAGAGTGGAAAGGGAACTCTAGTTCCAGGGCGCTCGCTTGAAAGAGAGTTGTCAGAGACTATATAGAGTCCTCGGTAGTAGCATCACGCTTAATATAATTATTATCTAGTCTTACGTTTTATTATATTAAATTACACTTAATAAATACTTAATAGTGTATTTATTTTCCACCACTTTATCAAAAATAACTTTACTTTATTATATTACCATTTATGGCTTGCCCTTGAAAATAATTACAATTATCTTAACTCGACGATGACGCATTAGTACTATTATAAAAGTATTACAAAAATACAAAAAGGTTCGTCGAATATATAGCTGGATATCTAATACTAAATTCCGCCTGGCGTGCGGCGGTGGCCATGTGCGACCTTGGTTTTTCTTGCCGATTTCTGTAGCTTGGCTTTTTTCCTTTTTTTTTGCGTGACGGTTTTGCTATTACTGCCGTGAGGTGGGAGCTACCGCGAGTGCTTGCCCGATACTGACCGCCGATGACTCGCTGCGGTTGGCTTAGCTGCGATACGTCTGCAACTAAGTTGTTTGCTGCATTCTTCTGCGCCGCCAGGCCTGTGTCATCTCTATCTGCATCATCTCACGCTGCTGATTGACCAGGTCGCACATCGGTTGCCCGGCTCGGTACCGAATAAAGCACCAAATTAAACAAATTACAAACGCGAGCGTCGCGATCATGGACCAGGACGAGTATCCGAAAATCGAAGCATACCCGCTCAGATCTCTAAGCTCGAACTCCGTCGCCTTTCTTTGAGCGATTTCGCGCGCTTTATTTGCAATTTCGTGCAGGCCCGCTCCTGCCTCTAAATTACCTAAATCCGTGCCGTGTAAGTATTTGGCTCGGCTCGCCGCTACATCCGCGATTGCCTGCTGAATATCAGCAACCGTAGTAAGAGAACCGTTCAGTTGCGCCACGATTCTGGATGCGTTAAGCTGAATTAGCTCGAATATCATGTCGTTTAGGTGGGAGACCAGTGATCGAGAGGCCGTGAGCCGCGCGTTTGCCGTTAGAGCTGCGCACCCTTCTCGCAACTCCAGAACGCCCGAGCCTGTGATTCGCGACGTCACCTGATCTGCGCGCTGGCATTGGATAAATAGGTTTTCCGGCCCACTCGCTGAGTAGATCCACGTGTTGGCTCTATGCAATCTAAGCCAAAACGTGTCTCGCATCTGCTTATGTCGCAGTTGCCCGCATTTTCGATCGGCCGTCCCGACGCAACTTTGATCTCGCACGCTGTGTTTTCTTCGATCTCGCGTACCGGCTCCGGGTTAACCGCGATGCGTACGTCGCCTAGTCTCCGCAATTTCGGGACTCTTTCTGCAGGCACGGGTATAAATGTCCGGTTCGACTCGCTGATTGCGAAGTAGCGGTGCTCGGGCCAAATATAAGTCGCTATATTAGTGATATTTAATATGCGCTGCGCGGTCGGTACTGGCGAAGCTCTGAGCAAGTTAAATCTCTCTATGTCGAGGAGGGGAATTGCCACCTGGTAGACAAGGTGACCTTCGACGAATAATATCGAAATTTTTGACACCTCCATTATCGGAATTGCCGAAAATCCTCCAGCTGGAATCGGAAATTTCGCATTTACTACCGAATTTTTTACCGTTTCGGCCGCGCGACTAATCGTGCTCAGCGGCATAATCCGCGGATGGATTAAACCTTTGACCGCGAATAAAATTGCGTCAGTCACTACCTCCGTATCCAGTCTGAATTGCGCTATAGACGCTTTAGCGTTCTGCACCGCGTTATGCGTGACGATAGCATTCCGGTTTTCGGTCGTTGCGTTGACTAAGATTTCAGATGCGACCTTTAGTTTTAGCATCCGGCTGCTGAGATCTGATAGCTCGCACTCAACGATCTCTGTCTGATTAGCCAGAAGGGCCGCTGTTTGGCGAGTGTCATCTTGACTGCCGTCTGAATTTCCACTAAATCGGCCTCGTCTAACGTACCCCACAGAAATCTGTGAATCTTGCCGACGAATGGCACGAGGGAATCTCCGTGCGTGAGGATAAGGTCAAGAACCCGCTCGGCCTGGCGCGCGGCCACGCTCGCTTCCTCGACTAACTCTTCGACGTCTTGGCAACGCTTGACACCTGCTCGACTAACTCCTCGCCCGCCCTAAAATAGGGGCGAAAGTCGATTTTCTGGATAATTCTCCAGTCGACGCTGGAGGTCGCCAAGGGTGCAATTTTTTCGGTTATTAGCACTAAATTTTCTCTTAAATTATTTATTACGCGATCTGGTCCATATAGCGGCCCTATCCTGATGCCCTCCTGTTGGCCGAATGCGCACGTCCTGAAAAATATTTCAAGGTTAGGCTAAGGCGATATGGACGGGGCAGCATGGCTTTCCGTTGTGCGTTGCAGGCTGGGACGTAAAAAACACGTCCTAGTTCTCCGGGTTTGTATTCGCGTCGGTGGCCTCTCTCGCTAGAGCGCTTGGCCTATGCAACTAGTCGATGTGAACAACCTTAGTGAGTTCTTCGTTCTCGATTGTAGCGTTGTTATTTTCCCGGTCGACCTTAATTATTTTGAAAGGGCCGCGATATTCCTTAGCAAATTTGCCTTTTTTAGGCTCCTTTAATAAGAAAACTAGCTCTCCCTCCCGAAAATGCTTAGCATTTAACTTGCGGTCATAATAGTGCTTAGACCGGAATTTCGACTGAACTAAATTCATCGCCGCGATTGTTTGTACAGCTGTCAAGTTAGCCGTCATTTCGGAGATGTAATCGTTATAAAAGAGATCATTACTAGCACGCGGGAAGCTAGACGGCGTTCTAGCCTTTGTTCCAAATAGCAGCTCATGCAGTGTGTAGCGAGTACTTTCGTGTTCGGTACAGTTATAAGCGTGCTGAGCAATCGCGGTCCAGTCGTCCCATTTCGCGATATTTTTTACATATTTTCGAAGGTACTCCGTTAACGTGTGGTGCCTCTCGATCGAGCCGTTCGCCTGCGGATGATACGCCGTCGTACAGAACTTTTCAATCCCGAAAATTCTCGCGAGCTTTTCGAGCACTTTATTTTGAAAATGCCTGCCCTGATCGGTCACGAAAGCGGCAGGGGTGCCGAATACGCATATTATTCTCTCCGTGAGGACGCGCGCGACCTCGTCCGCGTTGGCGTGCCTTGTCGGCGTCAGAATGACATATTTGGTTAACATATACTGGATAGACAGGATATACAAATTCCCTCTTTTCGTTCTTTCTAGGGGACCGTAAAAATCCAGCGCTATTTGTGCAAACGGCATCGACGGGGTATTGCTACCTTGCAACGGGAGACGCGTTTTTATACGAACTAATTTATTACACTGGCATGTTGCGCATCTCGCCACGAATTGTTTAACGTCGTGGCGCATATTGCGCCAGTAAAAATCAGTAGCTAGCTTACTATATGTCTTTGCCATGCCTCGGTGTCCACCCAACTCGGCCTCATGATATTCTCTTATTAATTTGAAGCGCTGTGATACTAGGGGCACGGGTAAATTGTTGTCTAATAGGACCGCGACTACTGGCTTGTTTGCGAACGCGCAATCGAATAGATCGACGAACTTCGACCATTCCGTCGGAGTTAACATAGCCAGGTCCTTGATTACCGCGAAGTTCTGTACGTTTTCCTTAGTTAACACGTTTCGGAGCGTGCGCAGGTACTTACGCAAATCTGCACGAAGCGGCCGGTTCTCAAAGAAGGATTTTATGTAAACTCCAAAGAGTTTAATGTTTTTACAATTAGTGACATTTATTTCGCCAGATTTAAATTCTTTTTCGGTTAAGTCGCTTGCATTTAGGTACCCGCGCTCGATTAGAGCCTCTTGCACCTCGGTAGATATAAACTTATCCGCCGAGATTAAATAAACTAAGTTCTCATTGAACCGGAACGGGTGCTCGGTGAGAGCCTGCAAGTGCACAAATGGCGGCGGTGCCTGACCCTCAGGAACCGACCACGGAGGTTTCTCAAGTGGAGGCCTCGCGCTGGCCACGACGTAACGTTTCATTTTGTCGTCCTTGAGCGCAGCTGATACCGCGGCAGGGGGGATTCCGTGGGCGTCGGAGCCCGAATCGTTGTCGCCACTTGCGTACCCGACGGGTGCATCAGCACTAACTGTTAGCTGCTTAGAGCCTCGCTGCGACGTGGCTTTGTCCAGCTATCTAGCCGCGGGCATCGCACTACTCATCTGTTCCTCGCACGCGTCTGCTAAGCTGTCGTTACCCCGCGGTCCGTACCGAGTGCCCGGCGGTGGCTCGATATCGTTGAAAGACATTGGAGATGTTAATTCCCGGTCTTGACTTCTTTGCTCTGCTAGATGCTCTGATGCGCTGGCTGCGCTCGGAAATACGTTGCCCTGACCAGATACCGGTTGTGCGGCGCCGCTCACGCGGCCTTTGCCCGGGGTAGGGTTCGCGGCTGCTTTCGGCGCGATTCTTTTCGATGTCCGCTTCCTGCCGAGCACAGGTGATTTCGGCTCTGGATATTCGTAATCGCTGGACGGCGGTGGGTCCCGGCCGCTCAGCGATCGCGCTGGTGCCGAAGGCGCATCTATAACCATGTACGACGTAAAGTGCAGACCGGTTAGATTTAGGTGAATGGTTTCACGCGCGTCAGCTACCAAAATGTGACAAAATACCCGTGGATTGCCCGGCACATCGTAATGGATGCAGATGTTCACGTGGAATTTGTGAGCAAAGAGAAAGGCGCAGTCGACCGAGCCGTATTCTGTGTCGGACTTTAAAATCTTTTTAGTTTCGAACGGTTCACCGCAATTCTGCAGCTCTGCCGAGGCTCACAAATGGCGCCTCAGCCACGTGGCCGATACGTTTAATTTGCGCAATTTGATCAAGGAATAAAATAAGCAATTACCCGGCGGTGAACTAGGAATATCGTCAGACCGTCGTAGGCTCGCGAGCGGCTCTGCGCAATGGCTTTTGCGTAAGTACGTGTGCATGCAGACGTTGCCGGATCTAGCCGACGAATTCCCGTTTGTAGGCACGGGTTTCCTATCATAATTACGAGGGACACCGGCAAAGTCCTCAGACGGACCCACGATATCGGGTGGCGAAGATACTTGCGATCCGAGCGCTGCAGCAGCACTTGGCGTCGGCGAAAGCTGACAGCCTGGGGTCGTCTTCTGCGGATCAACCGTTTTTTCTAGACTCGGGTTACTCAACCGTCTCCCGGAGCTGTTTTTTCCGTTGGATGCGGTCCCTTTCTGCAGACACCGCGACTCGTCATCGCTGCTTGAGTTGCGGCTCGGTGCACGAGCAGTCTCCCTTATCGCTCGCGAGTCTTTGCCACTTATACTGCGCGGTGGTCCGTCTACGCCGAGCCTTGATTTAAGTTTTTCGGGTGGAACCGATGAATTTAATTTCCAAACATCGATTTGTACGCCGCGCTTTCCGTCGCGTGCGCCGCCCTTTACGTTGACTCTAAGTTTCTTCTGAAATTTCTCTCCTGACCATGGCCAAGGTACTAATGTTTCCGGCTCTCGTGAGTCGAACAATAGACCCTTCTTTGGCGATTCATGGTTCCTATTTATTTGTCCTCTTTTCTCGAATACCGGACTTGCAGGGGGGGACGAATTCGCGGCAACTAACGAGAGGTTGGCGTTATCCGGTCTCTTGCTGGGCTGAAGCCCTTTTTCGATGTTCGGCGCCTGGGATCCGTCCAGCCGGGGAAAGCTGTACGTTTGCAACGGTTCTACCTCCTGTGCTACAACGCCCGAGGGTTGGATACGAACGTCCTCCTCGTCGTTGCTCGAGCTGCTGGGCTCGACTGGTTTCTGAGGCGCTAGCACTTGATTTTGCTTGTTACTACGCGTCTCGCGGCCCGAGGGCTCTACATAACGTAGATAAGACTTTACCTGTTGGTGTAAGTCCGACATTATGTCTGAGTACTCCGAAATTATTGATTTAACGGAGCGCATTGACTCATCGGAATCTGACCTTATTCGCCCGGCAGTTTCCACGACGGGTGCGGCTGCGATAAATTCGGTCGAGGCTATTAAAATTTCCCCGATACGCGTGCGTTCGTTTTTACTCAGTGAGTACCTGTCCTTGCTGAGCCTCCTTACGAGGGTATTGGTCAACACACATTCGTATCTCACCGTGTCGCGGTAGTCGGGGGCATAAATGAATTTGCAGCCGCGCACCTCGGTGAACCATTGGATTTTTACTTTTACGTCCCCGTGGAAGACGTCGTGTAATGCGCGACCTAAGTAGAAGCCGTTGTGCTCGTTCCTTATCGCAAGGAACTCTCCCTCCTTATAAATCAACGCGTTATCTTCGCGCTTCTTTTGCCTCGCGACGCGGCTGCCAGAGCAACTCGAATCAGACGCCCGGCGCACTTTTCTGTCCCCGTCAATTTTTCGTTGCTTTATTGCGCGTGTACGAAATATTCTTCCAGGCGGTGCACCAGCCTCTTCGTCCGGATTTTCTTCCACTTGCAAGTCGGCCAATTCGAGCATTTCTTTTCTCGGTAATTCGGGATTCGCCTCGCCGTCAGCGATTATCGGATTTCTAGATAGCGCGTCAGCGTTGGCGTTCTTAATCCCCGGTCTGTATATAATATCAAATTGATAACCGATTAAAGCTGCCTTCAGGTGGTTGAAGTGGAGGTCCGGCTTTTTAGTTGTGTGGAAGTGTTTCAGCGCCTCGTGATCCGTCACGATCGTGAATCTTCTACCGTAAAGGTAGCAGCGAAACTGCTCCTTCGCGAAAACTACTGCTAGCAACTCCTTGTCATAAGTGGGGTACTTCAACTCGCTGCCCTTAAGGCACCGAGACGCATACACGCACGGCTGGTCTGACCCTAATTTCCCCTGACGCAAAATCGCGCCAAGTGCGTAATCGCTACTATCGGTGGTTACAATAAATGGCTGAGGCAGATCGGGTGCTCGTAGAACCGGCTCGCTCGTCATTAGTCGCTTAAGCTCGTCAAACGCGGCCTGCTCCGTCACTCCCCAAACGAAATCTACGCCCTTTTGCAGTAGTCTAAACAATGGGTACGCGATTTTCGAAAAGTTTTTTATAAATCTGCGATAATAACTAAATAATCCTAGGGCTTGTTTAACCTTTCTCGTATCGGTAGGATCTCGGTACTCTGCCATAGCGCGAACTTTGGCCGGATCAGTTTTAATGTAGCCCCCGCCGACGATGTGACCTAGGACCTGTGCCTCCTTCTTTAGGAATTGACACTTTTTGGGTTCGACCATCATGTTGGCGTCCAGCAGCCTTTTTAAAACGCGGCGCAAACGCACTTTATGCTGATCTAATGTCTCGCTAAATACCATCAGATCGTCTAAATAAATTTCGACCTCTTCTCCCTGCAATCCGGCCATCGCCAAGGACATAGCCCTGGTAAAAGTGATAGTGGCCTCTTTAAAACCCATGGCCATGCGATTGAATTGCAGGAGCTGGTTCCCGTGCATACCATCGGGCGCATAAAAGGCCGTCAGATGTGCAGAGTCTGGGTCCATCTCGATCTGATGGTATCCCTGCTTGAGATCCATAACCGTTATGTACTTAGCGGCTGTTAAATGTTCTAAAATATCACTAGTGAACGGGAGCGGGTGGCAGCTGCCTTCCGTCTCCTCGTTGAGACCTCGAAAATCGGTTACTAGACGATATCTCTTATTCCCGTTCGCGTCCGGTTTTTTCGGCACGATCCATAAGGAGGACGAGTAATTTGAGTTCGATTTGACGACTATATTTTGCTCGCGAAGTTTCTTGAGCTCCTTAATAGCCGGCACGCAGTCGATCGTTTAGTGTATGCACTTCTTGGTATTTTTCTTGTTTTTTGTCCGCATCGAACATGCGGCGGAGCGAGGCTGTGAAGTCGGCAATCTTCTCAGCAGAGCCGTCCCCAGCGGCTTGATACCGCGGGTTCTCTATGACGGTCTCGCATTCAACCAGCTCGACCGTCGGAGTAGGAATAACTACCTCTTCCTCGCTGATGTTTATACATTCAGCGTAAATCGGACCGTTCCTACTTTCGGCAAGTAAATTTCCGAATCATAAATTCGGGTGTAAATCGGTCATCGGTACCCATCCCGCTTCTACGTCGTCATTGCTGACGCGTGCGCTGATTACCATTTTTACCCTGGGGGAATCGCGATACGCTCCTCGGACTCAAACGGCATAACTCTGTCGCCTAGCTTCAGAGTTTTGCTGGCCGCGTCGACGCACCCATTATGCGCGTTGATGACGTCCCAGCCGATGACCTGTATTTTCTATAGGGAAATCATTCGGCACAACCTGGACGTCACATTGCAAGCCCTATGGCTGAATAACAGCTTGTCCGAGAGTGTAAGACGTTCCGGGGGTTACTCCCTGCAGCCTAATAATTTTCTGCTTATCTATGGGATAACCGGGGGCCAAGTGGCCGATCTTTACGATCGAAATATCCGCGCCGGAGTCAGCGTAGAATTTGCCCGACCTGTCACGTAATTGGGGACAGTTGACCGAAACGATAGGAGGTTGCCTACCCGCTGTGAGGAATCTAATTGTTGCTGAGTTTTTATCTGAGATTGCCGTTTCTATGCCTGATTTTTCACGTTCGGCGCTTGGGGGGCGCGGCGAGCGTGTATCTAGTTTAAATGCCCGCTAACGTTAGAATTATTGCCGCGGTTATCATTGCGATTATCGCTGTCGCGATTGCTATCGCTCCGATTGCTATTATTATTCTTGTAGTATTTACGGTTACTATTTTTTCCGCGGTAACCCTTGTTGTTATTGTACTCGTTTTTTGAGTTATTACCGGAGTTCACGCTTTTGCCATTCTGCGCGTTGCCCTGGTTATTGTCCTTATTATTGAACGCTCTCCCGGACTTCCCGTTATTATTACGGCTGGGGTGCACGATTATTTTCTTAGCTGCGTGTTTAATCAAAATACGGCATTTCGCCAGGCCATGCCCCGGTATATCGCAATAAGGGCAGTGCTCCATGCTCTGCTCCGCGTTTTCTGGCGTTTCGCCCGATTTTCCTGCGCCTGGGTCCGGTACCGACTCCCTGAGTGGCTCGGTCTCATCGGCTACCACTCGACATACTTGAGCGGCCGGTTTCGAGGCAGAAAGACCCGTGCTGCCCGCGTATCTAGTGCTCTGCTTCCCCTCAAACTCGATAGCCGAGGTCATTGCCGCGGTTAAATATTTAGGGTTTCTACTGCGTACCTGATGGTCTAGCGGCGCTCGCAACTCGAATAGGAACTGCTCTAACACGTCCTCTTTCACGCGGTGCCTTCTCACTTTTCTATCAGCTCGTGACAATTCTGGAGCAGAATCAATTATCGTCATTAATCGATTGTAGAGCTTTTCTACCCGTATACCGTACTCGGCTACCGACTCGTTCGACCCCTGCCTGACTAGTCTAAGCTGGGTATTAATCTGGTACGCGATTCCTATGTTTGCAAAGTGCAGCGTGAGATCGTGCAAGAGCTTCTCAACCGACTTGTATTTCGCGGTTCTAGCACGGTATCCTTCCGTCGCTTTGCCCTTAAGCCTATTGGCGATATGGAGAAGCATATACTTCTCTTGTTTTGGTCCATAGGACCTCATAACTTCGCGAACCGCGTTACAAAATTGAAATAAATTGTCGGAGACTCCATCGAAAAATGGGATGAATGCCGCAGCCTGGTGAAATGGCATCTTATACTCCCGGCTGGAGCAGTCGAACTCGCTCCCGTCTCTTTTTGCCGAACGCTTGCGGCGTGAATGTTTCGCCTTGCGTCCACGCTTATCGGATCGCTCTTGCTCGGACTCATTGTCTGAGGAACGGCGCCTGTCTTTATCTTTACGCCTGCGACGGGGAGTTTTGTGATCAATTGATTCGTCGCGGTTGCCGTCGCGTTGATCCCAGCGATTATGCTTGTGACGGCGCGCTTTATTTTTCCAGGACGATACGGATGGTGCCGAATCCGCACTATCGCTGGATTCGGAGCTCAGCTCGCTTTCCGACTCGCTAGAGTACTCAGAGTCCCAGCCGCTCTCTGAACTGGACTCCGATTCGGAGTCGGAGTCTGACCAGGGGTGCTTCGCGGCCGATTTCTTGCGACGAGATGCCTCTCGGTGCGAGTGCTTACGCCCGCTGCCGCTACGTCTAGACCCGCGCGAGTCAGAGTTGGAATCCCTAAAACTAGCTGATTTTTGAACTGCGCGTCCCGGGGATCGTTTGCGCGGCGCGCCCTCCTTGCCGCGCCGACTAGTTACATTGTCAGACGTTCCCTTCGATTTACGCGTCTTGCCGCGGCCAAGGCCACTACGGTCACTGTCCGACGAACCTCCAAGCCCGAATTCGTCTGCTGAGGCCATTATTTGCTCAACTATCCTTCGCACCCGGTCCTGCATAATTCTCACTATGTTGAATTACTGTTCAACATGTACAACACGCTTCTCCGGCCTATCCCTTTCGAAATTCAGCTCTGCCGATTTTCTAATTTTCCGACGGCTGCCGCTACTTCGGTCACTGTCCGACGAACTACGGAGTCCGCGCTCATCTTCCAAGGTCCTAACCTGCTCGGCGATTAATCGACCTTGATTTTCAACGGCCCTGAGTCTATATTCGGAGTCGCTCTCCTTACCGAAGCTGCGGTTCGCGCGGCGACTCCATTTCCCGGGTTCCCTGAAACGGTGTGCGGCCGGCACATGTTCGCTAAATAAGCAATCACGCGGGCTGTTAATGACTCGTGGACTAAGCGCGCCGGGTCTCGTTTTCCCCGCGAGCATTGGCGGACTGCGTAAATACTCGGTCGCGATAGCTGGCGGGCTGCGGATGCGTTCGGACGCGTTGGTAGCCGCCTGTTGAACTCCGTATAACGGGTTCGGCACTTGCTGACGTGCACTTGCCGCTCTCTGGTGTTTTGCCATAAAACTTTTGCTTTTGCCTGCGAGAGCTCCATCTTTATTACCCCGAGCGCCAATATTTTCCCAAACTATATTTTTTATTCCGTACAAATTGTACACCCCCGCGCGGCATCTCTCGTCTATGGCAAAACGCTCCTTCACTGACAGCGGTACAGCGGACGGGTCACCCGGAATATGCTCGTCACACTTAACTCCTCGAGTTTACTTTCTATTTTTCGCAAGTCGAACTGACTAGCCTGCACCCCGGTGAACTGAGCGGTAAAATTTGCGTCGATCGACCTGGCCGAGCTGTCTGAGTGAGCACGACGTGAAAATTGTCCTTGCCCTTCCGTAGGCTCTGGAAATTCCAGTGGGTGGGTGTGCAGCTGTCGCTTTGCCTTTTAAAAGCAAAGCTTCCTGAGCCTCCGGCCAAGCACTCGTGATTCGCTTCACGCGCCGGTCGGTCTCGGAACCGTCCGTGTCTATTGCCGTCTGGCTGAGGGTTTTTCTGAACGATTTTCCGGAGCGAGGACTTATTTTCCCGTAGACTCTAAACCCTTCGCTGGCATACTTTTCCTGCTTCCTAACGTGCTCCGGGTCGCTCTCCGCGTCTCTCTCTCTTTCTTTCTTTCGCGCACCGCGATTGAGCGCTGCTTTAGCGGCGTCAATTATGCCTGCTGGAGCCATTTTGCCCGAAACCCGCACTGATTTTAAAAAGAGATATTTTCCTTTTTACGCGAGAGGAGAGAACAAATAATTGGCCAATCGAGCACAGTTGAAACTATATCGCACTCCCGAAAAGCCAAGCTGCGCGAAAATTCAGGAAATATTGGCAAGAAAAACTTACATGCTGACGAGAATGATACTTATAGCTGCGACGCGCATGTTGGCTGCTGCTGAACGAGACGAATCGTACGCGCCGACGGCTGGTCCGCGCCGGCGACTGTCTGTGCGTGGTGGCTGCTAAGCTGCTCGGCTGGAGGGCAGCTGGTCCGCGACGAAGGCTGCTATCTGGTTCGTTGGCCCAGGCGGGCTTCGGTGGTCCAAATGGACTTAGATGGCTGAGATCAGCTTTGCGGATTCTTCTTATGCGCCGTCGCTTGCTCCCCTTTTGTTGATAAGGCGGATACTGCAGCGAAATCTCGACGGCACTTGGTATATATATATATTTTTTTTAAGCTCTAACAATAGTTGAGCCTCGGCGACCACAAGTGTTGAAAACGACAGGACAGGCGGCTCTCTGAACTTCCCTCTTGTATTTCTGTCGGCTGAGTTGCTGCTGCTGAATTCGCTCGACAGTATCACTGCGAAGATGACAACTCTCTCGCTGACTCTTCTCGACGACGTTTATAATTTATGCATCGAGAGAACAAAAAAACGTTGTGATTTCAAAGTCTTAAAACGTTTGAAAACTTCTGCTGCTGCAGAGCCCCACTGTGGGATGGCAGTTGTGACGGATGGATGGATGGTGGGCTCTCCCTGAGAGCAGAGGGTTGGCGAGAAGAGGAAGACTAAGTGGTGGTAATGCTCTTTATTCTGCATAGAATGAGAGCTCCGCACTGGGTCGTAGTCGCCGGTGATCTGCCCGCTCCGCCGTCGATGCGACTGCTCGACGGCGAGCGATCGCGCGTGCAAAGGTGCATACGCTGCACCTCTGCAGCGTGCGAACTCTCGGCAGCGGCGTTCCCTGCTTGCATTCAATAATAGTGATGAAATTCGGATAGCTATACAACATCAAGATTTGTGTGTTATACCATCAAAAAGTTCTTTACATATTTGTGGAAAGATTACTAGACAGGATGGACAAGCAGTACAACACACCCTGTTTGTGAACAATGCTATTAGTCATCTCTTTAAAGAAATTCGATATGAAATGAATGCCATAGAGATTGATCGATGTAAGAACGTTGCTGCTACAACCCTGATGAAAGGTTACACATCTTTCACACCTAGTCAACTAAATCTTCTAATTCTAAGTATCTTGAAAATTCGATTTTTGGTTTCCAAATTTGATTTTTGGTTTCGCTGAAGATTATCGCGAAATCGTTGTAAACGTTAAGCATGAACGTATTCTCACAAGATCGAGAAATGATTTGAATGCTGTTTTGCAAGAGGCTTTAATGGTGGACGGGAGACCGACATTTGAAGAAATCAAAATCGAGATCAATCGTATAGAGTGGCTTATGCCCTACCTCATGCTGTCAGACCGACGAAAAATACAACTATTTAACTATATTCAAAAAGATATACCGATTTCGATGAGTTTTCGTTCATGGGAGTTGTATGAGTATCCAGTACTTCCAACAACCACGCAACATGTATGGACTGTAAAAACATCGAATCAGCTGGAAAAACCACGTTTTATCAATCTCGGTTTTCAAACAGGGAGGAAAGGTGTACGAAGACAAAATGCTAGTCATTTTGATCATTGTAATATTAGTAATGTCAAACTTTTTTTCAACTCTCAGAGCTGTCCGTATGGAAATCTGAATCTTGATATTTTAAACAATCAGTTTGCCATGCTTTACGATATGTATGCTAATTTTCAGAATGCGTATTATTCTGATAGAATTGTAATAGATCCCCTTTTAAGCAAAGAAGAATTCATTACAAATGCTCCACTCATAGTTATCGATCGCTCAAAACAAAACGAGTCACTCAAACAGGCAGCTGTAGACGTACGTCTTGATTTTGAATTTAAGCGTAATATACCCGTAGACACTACAGCGTATTGTCTAATTCTACATGATCGCATTGTCAAGTATAATCCTATAAGTGGTGATATTAAGAAACTTGTTTGAAACTATATAAAGCTTGCAGGAACAAACATTCGAATCAGTATTATCTTAAACCATCAGTCAGGATAGATATAAAAAATGAAACGAAATAGCATTTCGTACACACCTCTCAAGGAGGATAAAAGCGCTAGAAGAATGCAAGATGATAAACAATGTAATACGTATCGTGGAGAACCTTCTTCTACTCCTGTTAATAAATTTGAACGGTTAAAAAATACTTTTGAGAAATATTGCACTAATACGAAGTCCATGCCAGAACATCAAGGTTATAATAAGTTCTGAAAGATTTTATAATATACATGCATATACATGCTTCGGCGATCGTTGAGACGTGTCTGAAATTGTTACCCTTAAGTCTATGTTGTTACACAATTTATAGGATTTAAAAAAATTCAAATTAGATAAGAATTATACTAATAGATATAAATATGTCAGTTATTGAGAAAAGATATGAATCGCTCCACTGCACACAGGAATATTTAAATAATCCGAAATTATTAAGGATCAAAAATTTCAAGGTTATACATTTTAAGATCCAAAACTGTTAAGGCCCAAAAATATTAATACCCAAAAATTTTAAGGCCCAAAAATATTTGAGTCCCAAAAATTGTGAGGCTTAAAATTATATCCTAGATGTTAAGTTATTGGGAAAAGTTGTGAAAGGCTTCACAGCACACGGGGACATTAAGCACTTTAATATAATAGTAGAAGTAGATAGATATTATAAACTAATTATTTAATATTATAAACTACTTTTTCAATCATTACACTGGGCAAAACAGGGTAGTCAGTCGTCTTTTTGTAATGCAGGAATGACCTAACGTTTAACATCTCCGTCTTAAGTAGGTTATATCGGTAATGTTCTAGTCAAAATAAGTCCTTTTTTCATTCACGATTTATTCGTGTAATATACTTTGCTGAAGAAGCTATATAGATAAACTTACACAAAATAATGATTATACAATCCATTTCTACAATTCTATTTATCCTAATTATCTATGAAAAGTTAGATATCAAAGCTAATTTAACTCTTTTTTTGGGATTTTTTTAGGATAAATAATGTTCGTCGCGTACTCATTTTCAACTACAATAAATTTGAACAAAATAGTAATGTTCAATGCTTTGTAACAAACAAATAAGTGGAATGAAATCGCAATTTCCCATAAGAGCCCATGTTAATCGGGATGAAATAAAAACATTTATTGTTATAATAACACCTATATTTAAGAGAGAGAAGTCTTTTTCAGAAACAACCCATTTTTTAAATATAATAAGTTTTGTGTCAAAAGAACCCCCCAAACAAACTTTTGTAATGATTCTACGATTACTGCACTTTTTAGGCCTAAAAAATACCAATCGGATAAAAGCGATACTGAATAATTTGTCAATATCACGTTTTCAATAAAGTATTTGTTTTATTGCGTTAAGGATTATATATTTTTTAGCAATCTTTTCTACGTACTTCCTTTTCAAATGATGATTCGTTAGTTCCCATATTGCTGTAATAGCATGAATGAAATAATAATCTATCCGACAATCGAAACTCTGCATTCTTTGCTGGTACGTAACATCCAATCTGGAATAACAGGAAACTTTAAATAATATGCTAAATTTGTTTACCAGACTTAATAGATCAAATCATAAATTTAAAATTCTAATGCTGAGTACGAATAATTGAATAATAAAAGTAGTAAATAATCAAAGAAACTTCCTTTTTCTATTAAGATAATTTTCTAAACGTAAATATTACCAGCTCTATAGTCCTTTTAATTATATTAAAGTTAGATATTTTTCCCTATGAAAAATGTTTTTATTTATCTAACCAAATTTATCTTTAAAAGAATCACAGTAAATTTATGGACACAAAGTTTTCTTTCTCGAAGTAGACGGCTGGACGATGCTGCAGGAAGCAGACGGTAGGACGATGCAGAATGAAGAAGACGAGTATGATCCTGAACCCCTATTCACCCGAATAAATGGGGGATGTATGGAAATGTCAAACTTCAAAAGAGAAGCCAACTAGGCTAGTTAACAGGCCTTATGAAAGTATTGTTCGACGATAGTACCTGTGGAGATCCGGTATCAAGGGGGCACTTATACAAAGCTTGCTCTGCCTACGCCACAGACGAATAAAAAACCAGTAGTGGGGCAAAACAAAATTCGGGACCTATAGTGGGATACGGACAAAAGATTAACGTTTCTTTTTAAAGTACAGCCATGAATGGTTAAAGGGAGACATTTTATTTATTACTGAGGGTATCAACTATTTAAATAAACCTTTCAGAGCACCAAATTTAGAGTCAAATTAATTATGAAGATTTTATCAAAAATGTATTTTGAGGGTAATGGCAGGCGATCCCGAATCAGACAGATTTCACTGATTCAGGAGGATCGAATTTTGCGTATAAAAAATATATTTTAATCTACCAGCACTAAAATAATGCTTTTTAATGATAGATGACACACTAATGAATATAATTCGGGTTGTTTTTAGTGAAAAAAAAAATTATTTTCTTTAAAATTAAGTGTTCAAGTACGCCTCCCATATTTTACAGCAGGACTAAAACTGGGACACGAAAAAGTACACAAATTTGAAACGAGGTGCGAAATCGGGTAGATTCGCGCATCGTTAAATCGCGACGTTGCGCAAGCGCGAGGCAAGATTCGGGGCCTCGCGTATAAGTCGCGGTCCGTCGGACAAGGAGATAGCTTCCGACCATAGGTGCGAACGCGTCAGCTCTCGTGTGTGAGACTGACGGCATCGGGCGACGACCGATAGCGTGCGAGAGAGTGAGAGTGTGTGTGTGTGAGATCGCGAGAAGAAGACGTCCAAGTCAAGTCCAGCTACGAGAAGCAAGGACGACCCGGCCTGTCGATCAGCGGCCAAACGAGAGGACGTCAGCTCCAGCGAGTGAGCCAGCAACACCACCGGCGCAGAGTGTGTGTGAGTATGTGGTGCGCGCCTACCGAGAACGGCGACTGCGAGTAAGTGGGGCTGAGCCTTTTTTCTGCATCGCGTCAGTGGTAGCATGCGGCTACAGCTTTGCGACTTGGTGCAGCGGCACCGAATAACGGCCTTCTCGTTTGCGCGCGTAAGCTTCGCGAGATACTCTCCACGCCGAGTCGACATTGAGGTGACTCGGCGCACGTTTGTATAGAGAAAATATTGGCCGCACAATATATCATTATTTTATTTGATTTTAATTGGAATTAGATTTATTTTCCCGGCTTGTTCTCTCCCGTTCCCTATGTCCTCATCACGAATACCGTCGCCTCCGCGGGCGTTGCAACAAGCGGTTGCAACGCAAAACTGAGAAGCCGGCTCCGCACAGGAGAGTGCGGAGAGATAGCACACATGCGAACACGACGTTGGCGAAGCAGCTCTAGCGACGAGCTGCGTGCAACGCGGGTAAGTCACGGACGTTGAGAGAGTTCTCCGTCGCACCGAGAGATTGTGATCCAGTTGAATATCACCGAGTTTTCCCCCGAAAGCGAATCCCGTTTCAAATTTTATTAACAATCAGTAACTGAAAAGTATTTTTCCCCACACCACGCGTAAAGTGCATACTGTGCTTCCTCTTAACGGCCGGTAAAGTAGTTAATAGACGCCCTAATACTTTACAGCGAGAAAATTTCTAACCTCGAGCTTATCTATGTTGACATATTCATAGACTGAAGCGACTCACTATAAAAACAAACGACTCATTATACATCGCACGAATAGTTTGGTTATGTTAATGATTGGTATTGTCTAGCTTCAGAAAATAACATTTTACGAGTGAAAACTATAATGTCTTTAGGAGAGTCCTCTGATGAGGAAAATTTTGATAACAAATTGCTTATACGCAATTGCTCGTCGATAACTTGTTGCCCCAGAAATCAAAAGAAAAGTATATAAAAACTTATGATGATTTAATGTCTTGGAAACAAGTAAACGGTGCAGCATGCAGTTAAAGTGTTATGCTAGTGTACTTTGAAGAATTGCCTAAAAGAATAAAACCTGATATTTTTCTAAATTTAGTAATTTCAGATAAGTATTACAATATTATAAAAAAATATAGGTTATTGAGACCTAATGACGTACCAGATTCAGACAGATTTTTCGTAAATTACCAAAGAAGAAAGTGCACGAAGCAGTTTATTGGAAAAATTAGCGAAATACCTAGATTTCTCTACAGTGAGTAAAACTAAAATTTTTAATAATTGTTATCATTTCTTAAGTCAAATATTAATGTAGGATATTACGAGATGATTGGATAAATGAGCCTCGTGTATATTTAAGAAATGTCAAATATATTTAAACTATACCATACATCGTCTTTACTCGGGTCAGTCTACATCCGCACTCTACGGCGTCACCCTTCTTCACCCTCTTTCATACGTCACTCGCTCTCAGGCCATCAGCTGGCCCCCGCATCTTGCACACGTGTCAACCATACTCTCAGACTCTCTCTCACTCAAACGTTGCACGCGCTTGTAAACCTTAATCCGCCTCTCTCTTTCTCTCTCTCTCTCTCTCTCTCTCTCTCTCTCTCTCTCTCTCTCTCTCTCTCCGCTGGGCGCGCGTCCTTTATGATGTCCAGGCAGGCGGCAGGGTCCATTAATGATGGGTCCGTCAGCCCACGCTTCGCGCAAATTTGACACTTATAACCTAGTACATTTTATGACTACCGATACCAACATGTGTTTGTATTTTCAACGTTGAGAGCTCGTTTGTCGTACCAAGACTTCGTTTTTTCCGATTGTAAGTTAATCCGGTCTCGTGCCATTTTATGGATCTCGCTGAGTTTTCTCCGAAGCCTGTCTCCGTCTCCTTCAATTTCGACCTCCTCTAGTAGACACCCTCGGATTAAGTCCAAAGAAAGCCTCAGATCAAAACCGGTGTACACCTCAGCTGGAGTAGCTCCGGTCGTCGTATATTTGGAGGACTTGTAAGCTTACAGAAATAGTAAAACCCAGAGATCCCACTCTTTCTGATTGTCGTGTATGTATTTTGTGAGATAGTGAAGTAGTATTTGGTGTTGTCTTTCTACTTATCCGTATAATTGTGGGTGTAATGGTGATGTTCTTGTCTTTTTAATTTCTAACAACACAAGCAAATTTTTAATCAATTTCGAATCGAAATTTGTCCCTTAATCGTATTTACTTCTAAAGGTACCCCATACTACAGACAATCTGATCAACGAGAATCTTAGCAATGGTTTTTGTTCTCATATTAGAGAGAGGAAAAGCTTCAACCCACTTCGAAAAATAGTCTGTCACAACTAAGAGGTATTTATTGCCTAAAAAATAAAGTGAAAAGGGACATAAAATATCCATTTGAAGTCGTTCGAATGGAACTCCTGAATTGTAAATCTTTATCTCACCATGGCCTTTATCTGGAAGACTTTGCTTTGCAATACAAACTTCACAGGATTTACACCAATTTTCTACATCTCTTTTGCCAGTAGTTCAATAAAATCTTTCTCTAATTTTATCTAAAGTTTTATTTACTCCGAAACGTCCTCCAGATGGTGAATCATGTGCTTCTTCTGAAGAAATTTGTTGCCATGCTGGTTTTTTCTGTAATACCTTCGTTTGACAAATAAAAGAAATAGCCTCATCTTCTGCTTGACTCTTCTTCCAATCTGCTGATGTATTTTCTTTAAAATTAATACGGCAAATTGTCTCTTCATTGAATTTTTCGTCTACTCTGGAACAATACTTACATGAAAAATCTTTACAAGGGCGTCTTGAAAGTCCACCAGCATTTTCATGTGAATTACCTTTTCTGTGAATAATTTTGTAGTCATACTGATACAATTTCCCTAACCAAGGAGCTAATTGTCCATCTAGTTCTTTAAACGATAATAACCAAGTCAAAGTAATGATGAAAATGTTTTAACGATTAATTATATAATAGCGAAGAGTTCACGTCGATTGACACAATAATTTATTTCCGGTTTAGAAAGGACTCTACTATAATGACCTATGACACGTTTGATTCCATCTTGCTTTTGAGAATGAAATGACCCAATTCGATGGTCAGAAGCATCAGTATCTAAGATAAATTCAGAAGGTAGAGAAGGAAATGCCAAAATTGAAGGTTTTTTAAGAACTTTTAATTTTGAAAAGGCTTTTTGACAATCTTCTGATTATATAAACTTTGTCGATTTTTCAGTTAATTTATACAAAGGTTTTGCTATATCAGCAAATCAAAACAGAATTTTGAGAGATAATCTCTAAGTAACTTTTCCATCAAACGATGATAAATTGCCGGTGCATTGCATAATCCATATGGCATAACCTTAAATTGCCATAAACCTTTTCCAATTGAGAAAGCCGTGATTTTCCTATCCCCTTCCCAAATCTTGATTTGCCAGTATCTATTCTTCAAGTCCAATGTACAAAACCACGAATATCCTGCAAGTTTATGAAGAGTATCATCAACTCTTGGAAAAAGGTACGAATCTTCAATCGTAATTGCATTAATTTTGTGGAAGTTTATGTAACGTCGTGCGATTTCTTTAATATTTAAAAAATTTTTAAACTTTAATTTTCAAAATGCATAAATGCGTCCTTGACGCTCGTCCAGAGCAAATTCGGAGATGTGGGCCTGAAGAGAGAAAGCAAGGGACAGATAGCCCTATCGTTAACCTCTTGAGCTGCGCGCATCGACGAGAGGCATCAGCGGATGCACTACAATAGCGATAGTAAAGTTTTTCTGCGCATTAGTCGGTACGGGAAAGTTTTTTGCATGACGGATCGAGCGCAATTTTATGCCGAGCAGCTGCGTTTGCCTAAGATATCGGCAGCGTCTAAAACGACCGTAATTAAGGCAGCCTACGAGGCTCGAACCTTTTTTTATTGCAGTGACAGTTTCGGGAGATACGCACACTTGCAGCTGTGTACCGATCCCGGAATTTTCTGCTGTTTTTCAGAATACGAATATTTATTTTTGTCAAATTCGAAATATTTATTTAGAATTATTTTTTATCAGGCTGTTGTATAAACTATGCAATTTTCGAATTGCACCCGTTTGCTTTTAGCAAAATTTTTAGTTGGATGGTTCTACAGAAATGTATATAAATGCACAGTTTGTTTGCAGCTTGTAGTATAGTTATAATTTTACAAACTGATAACACGATCTATTTATTTATTATTTAGCACTAAACTGTATATTTTTTTATTTATACAGTTCGCTTCTTGTGCATAATTTATAAATGGATCAAATGTCTATTTGTTTATTTCAATTTTATCATATATTTTGTTGCGACAGTCGGCCGGTGTGAAGCTACGATTGTTGCAGTAGAGTATATCATTTTTGAAGAGTTATAATAATCGGTCGGTGTTAAGCTACGGTTGTTATAACGATGCATTGCTAATTTATTAAATTTTAAAAATAAAAAAGGAGTTAGAATAAATATTGAGGCTGTAAACAGATGAAATGTATAAATTTCATTAGTAAATTCAATAGTAAATTCATTCATTTATAATATTTTCTTTAACAAACGCGTAGAAAAGCTTTATTACAAAGTTTTAAATATAAGTTGTTTGGTATCGGTGTGTAGAGAATTTCACAAGCATTAAAATTATAATATTGATTATTTTATACAAAACTCTATTCAATTTTTATTGATGATAAATAAAATGCTTGGGAAATTTTACACAAATCGCGGCTTTCGCGTGAACCGTATTTATAGAGGAGAGGGTGTAGGCGGACCGAAGCTGCGTAGGAGTAGAGATGCGAACATTAAGCGTAAGTGAGGGAAAGCTTAGATATAACAGCTTCTCTGACTTGCTAATTTTCGGCATCTAGGCGGAACAAGACCTCAATAACATCGAGAAGGGAGGACTCTAGGCCCTTCGTGCTGCCAAACATCAGACTAGTTTATCACTCCGGTCTTGGCTCTAAGTAAGCTCAGTAGATGCTCGCGCTTGTACGCATTAGATAGAATTCGCGCTTGTCCGCACTAAGATTTATTTTCGCGCTCGAACGCATTAAGTTTTGTAGTTTATAAAATAAATTAGCTTTGTTAACCTTTTTAAATCGTGACTAAAGTTTTATATTAGTTGTATCTCCAAATTCCTGAAATATAAACTCTGTGTGAGTTTATACGACGCCTAGCAGTAGCATCAGCCAGCAGCCAGCGGCAAGAAGAAAAAAAACTAAGTAAAAATTTGTTTGAGCTGCCCTAATTTCCTCTATTCCTTCCTACAACCTATCGCTTGGATACGTGAACCGTTTAATACCGGGTCATTTATCCCTTTTCTTTTTCTTTTAGAATTTAGATTCGAATAACTCCGGGTCATTCTCTAAAATTTTTATTTTCGTTTCATTTTTTTTTTTTTCACAAACATTCAAACCACCCAGCTATTGCACGAAAGTGCAGGCTAAAGGTGTAGTTAAAAAAATATAGTGCATTAGCATCGTTAGATATTATATTAATACGAAAACGAATTTTTCCACCCTTCTTTTTCCTGGGAACTACAGATGAGCAATACAAACTATCTAATTATTCAATGACTCCTTGATAATGCATCTCAGCAATACATTCATCTAATTCCTTCATTTCATGAATAGGGGGTCTTCGAATAAGTTGTTTAATTAGTTGAATATGAAGTAATTGAATTCTGTGTTCAACCAAATTACATTTTCCAGTAACGTCATCATCTTGAAAAATTTCTTAAAATTCGTGTAGAAGATTCACAAACTCCCGACGTTGATCTTGATCCAGGTTCCATGAGTTCTTGTCAAAAATTTCTTGTAATGAGTCTAGTACAACCTTAGTAGAATCTACTATTTTTGAAATTTGTTTATTAATGATTGAACTTGGAGTATTTAAAATAATTTCAGTAATTTAATCTGTAATACTAGTTGTATCAAGAAAATCACTTCCAAGTATACAATCATCAATAATATTCCCAACAAAAACATCTAAATTAGCTACATAATCACCCAATTTTAATGACGCTGAAATCAAAAATTCAACTGGTACCTTTTCTCCAGTTGGATACTTAAGTGTTGTAAATTAATAGGAATTGTCATATCTTTTGATTCAACAAATTTTTGATTTATAATAGTCACATCAGAACCAGAATCTCCTTTAAAAATACAAGCTTCGTCATTAATTAAACCATCAAAATAAAATTTATTAGAGTTCCTATTCATTTTTCCAACATGGCAATCAATCCAATAAGAGTGAGAGTTTGTTGGAGTCTTGTCAAGTTCAGTTAAACTCGATCCAGAAAGTTTAACATAACCTAGTTTTCCTGATGTGTTGACAAAGTCGTATAATTAGACTTAAAATGTTCTTTTATACCACAATTCAACACTCTATTCCTTTTACAAAATCTTGAAAATTCTGTCTGTCTGACGGCTGAGATGACAAACTAACACTCTTTGGAAATGATGAAGATGCATAATTATTTATCTGAGCTAAATTTTGAAGTTACTTGTCCTGATCTTCGATAACTTTAACTTCCATAGCTCTTGCCAGAGCAATTTAAAGCGAAGAAATTCTTTCTAATTGAAGAATTTTCCGAATTGAGTTGTCGAAAATAGCAATTACGGATTGAGCACAGGCAATTTTATCTTGAGTTTTAAAAGAACAATCAGGATAAATCAAACCTGCTAATCTCATAATATCAACAGCTAATGTTGGAAAATTTTCATCCCGTTGTTGACGCCGTTGTTGACGCTGTTCTGAAATTGGAAATAGTACATTATTGCAAAATGTGCATCACCAAATCATAAATCTAAACTTGATTTTAACTTATCAAAATCTATTGAATCAGTATCTTTATAGATATCAAGAACAGATGTAGTTTTTCCCCGTAAAGAAGCAGCTGAAGCAACCATCTCCTAGCACTATCCCAATTATTTGCTCTAGCAATTAATTGAAAGTGATTCAAAAACTCACGCAGTGGTGTTGTACCATCATAAGTATCCGGTTTGAGATTATTACCCAAACTAATATTCTGTGTTGATTGTGTAGTGTCCAGTGGATGTACATTGTTAGACCTTAACGTATCGAATGTGCCAGTAGCTATAGCAGCATTTGTGTTCATGTTTGTGTTGTAAATATTTGAACGACTTAGCTCAGTGAATCAACGTTCGAGACCCCGTTGTTTCCTTGTCCACTCTGACCGTTCTGCGAGAAATGCCTCGTTTGACCGTTGCAGTCTCTCAATGTCTTCAACCAGGCGCTTTATTTTCTCCTCACAGTCCTCGCGAAGCCGTCTCTCGGACAGAAAATCCTGATCCCGTCGTCGAAGTTCATCGGAAAGGTTTACTTCTTTCAAAGAACGTTGAGATAAACGGACTTCCAAATCTCTTAATTGAGTATGTTCTTTTTGTAGTTGTATCTTCAAGTTGTTTATTTTCTTAATAGCAGCCACCAGTGTTGGATTTGGAACATGAGTGTGTGTAGTGAGGATTGGGGTTTGTGTGTGTCCAAAAACATTTATGTCCTTTAGATTCGTCTGCTCAAGATTCAATAAATCCACTTCTTCTCGTTAAGCATCGATGGATTGTGCTAGTGCGTCCGGCTTACGTGGTCTTCTAGGAACCATCTTGCCAGATCGAAGATGCATAAAAAGATCACTTAAAAACACTAGTATCTTGGACGAGCCCCTAAAATGTTATGACTGGGTACGGGTTAATGTAAATAACAACACATTATTTATAAATAATAAATGTTATGATTGGGTACGGGTTAACGTAAATAACAACACGTTATTTATAAAAGCGTAACTCAAACTCGAACTCTTTTTATACAAATCGTACACGACTCAGCTCATCAGCTGACACGATCAGACTGAACATAAACAACAACATTCGCGACGTCGTTAATCTCGTTGCTAAGGGTCGCTATGCGCGATTCTTGGCGTTTGAATCGCGCAACGTTCAGGCTCGGTCACAACAATATAGTGCCTGGTGGTAGATGAGCTGCCGACCGAATTAAATGATACAGGTTTCATGGCAATAGGATACGCGGACGATATCCTAATCATTGCACGCGGCCCTTTTCTTGACCCCGTAATGGAAGTCATGCGAGGAGCCCTAACATTAGTAAAAAAATGGTGCATTAAGGCTGAGCCTAAGAGAATGCAACTTTACCCTTGGGGGGCAAAAACTGCCTCTTAAAAGTCAAGTCAAATAACTAGGGGTCATCCTAGACAGCAAGCTATCCTGGAAAACACACCTTGAATACGTGATAGGCAAGGTAACAACTAACCTGTGGCAAATCAGAAGAGTCATAGGAAAGAACTGGGGCCTATCACCAGAAGCCTTCAGATGGATGCATAAGGCTGTATTCAAACCCAGACTGACGTATGGATCGGCAGTATGGTGGCTGTGAGTGGCCCTCTCCACCTCAGACATCCTCTTCGAACGGCTAAGAAGCTAAATTGTGTAATCCAAAAGGATTGGACGAAAAGAGGACTCTAAGGATGAACCCGGACGCCATGAACAAAGCCTTCCTGTTTTACAAAAAATATAAAGTAAGCATCCTATCCTGAGGAGAATAGGATGATGAAAGAATCAACATCCTGAATGGTGGAGACCTGTAATATTTAGATGGATCTAGAAATAAGGATGCTGCAGGAGCGGGGTGTATCACTGACAGAGCGGTAAAGGAACAATCCTGCCGCTAGGTTGATACGCCACCGTACCATAAGCGGAGCTGACAGCAATCATGTGGTTGGCGCGAGCGGCACTAGCTGGTAGCACGCGCCTACGGATTATAATCTGCTCCGACAGAAGCGTGCTCTCCAAGCACAAAATAACTTTACTACCAAATCTATGCTGGTATGGGACTATTTTCAGACCCTAAACAGACTAGCATTTAAGGCCAGGGTTACACTATTATGGGTTTTGGGGCACTACGGCGTCAAGGGAAATATGATAGCAGATGATCTGGCAAAGTTAGATGCAAAAAGCAGCCTAATAAGGCCAGAGCCGGCTATCGGACTTTGCCAAAGTTTGATCAAGGGGGATGGAGATGAGACAATGGGCAGTAAATAAGACAAATCAAGTCTAGAGTCAAATTGCCACGTGCGGCAAAACCAAAGCCTTCGTGATCTAAAAATGCAAAAAGCTGGTCCAGTGTAATCCTTGGACTTAAATGGGTAAAAACCAAGCAGCTTGTGCGTAATCCTCACGCATACACACACTATTCGTGCGAGTTATGCCGCTGCGTGCTTGCTCTCGTTATGTAACTATCGTACTGCCTCTGCCGCTGCTGTTGGTATGTGGATGTTGTGCCGCTGATGGCAACTCGGCTGTGCTGTTTACATGATGCAAGAGAGAGACAGCGGAAAAGTCCCGCATTTCTGAAATATAGTCTAACGACTTTAATTTTCAATTAATTTTTAAATACGCGACGGATCGTGTACGGTGCATTGCAGACCTTTAAGTTAAGCAAGAAAGATACAAACTCCAGCAGCGGAAGAAACCTCTGAGTTCAGTAATAGATTGATTGATATCAATATTATATTTTCTGCGCTCAAGAAACTTTTGATTTGCAACCAATGCCATGGTAAAGTTTAACTTCACGAGTTTGAAGCTCAAGGATTAGGATTCAAGGTAAAGGAAGTGTGCATTGAATGTGGTTAGCTGGCAGTTATCTACTCACGCAGAAAAGTTGGAATCAAAAAAAATGCTTGGGAAAACGACAGAAGAGCAGTGGTTACATTTCGTGCTCTTGGACTTGGACACGCTGGTCTATCAACATTTTGTGGGTTGATATACTGCTTAAAACCCATGGCTCAGTCTGCACATAATGCAGTTAACGACCAATTTAGTAAAGTGTGTAAAAAAAGTGATCAAGGACTCTATGAAGACTGCAATGATAGAAGAAATAGTCACTACAGAGACTGGAGCTTCTAGACTAAACATTTCTAGTAATGGTTTGTGGAGAAAAAAGGGTTTTTCATCGTTGCAAGTATTTGCAAGTATCGTGGGACACTACACAGGCAAGGATCTAGATGTTGCTATTAAAAAAAAGTTCTGCAAGGCATGCTCAGCGTAGGATAACCGTTTACAGACTGCAAAATATGAAGAGTGTTACGAAAAGCACGAACCAGACAAAACTGCAAACCACAAAGGTAGTGCAGGTAAGATGAACGTGGATAGTATCTATGATTTCCAACGCTTGGAAGAAGAGTATGGTGTTAAGTACCATTGCTACATTAGAGACAGAGACTGCTAAGTATATAAGACTGTCAGTGAAAGTGAGCTTCATAGTGAAAAATTTGTAGCGGAGAAGATTTTAGATTTTAGATTTAGATATGTTTTATTTTTGTACATTATGTTGTACACCATGTTACACGGCAAAATTTCGCCGTGTAACAACAACATTCGACGCGGACGAAGTAGAGTGTCTCAAGGCTACCTGTGTGAATGAGAGTGAACAGTGCGTCGTTTATTTTTTGACTAAACGACGAGAAAGGAGCAGTGGCTGCGACAGACGAAAAGGACAACGCACGTCGCCGACTCGTAAGTGAGAGATGCGAGGAGACGACGAGCAACGTTAGCGCAGCAGCAGCGACCTTTCACCTCGACAGGGCGTTCAAGTCGGCCCCGCGCACCGCAAGACAGACTAATTTAAGGTCAGTGAATCGTTTTCCATTTTCTCCGGTCGTATCCGTCTCGCGGGTGAACGGCAGTTCCACGTTCGGTTTCGCGAACGAAAAGGTTATCTCGCTTACGCGTTAGTTACCTCCGGATCGCTGTCTTTATCTCTTTATCTCTTTGTATTGTTCCGTCGAATAAAGGATTACCTCGTTTATACGGGTTATATTCTCGAGTAATAAGCAAAGTGTAGAATTAAGGATTTTTACGATTATGATGGAAGTGTAAAGTTATTGTGTGAAAACGTAGGTTAATACTTGGCACCGACACCTGGACGCACGAGGCGTAAGGTGGTCAGGCAATTCTAGGATAAGTCGTTCGGCATTTGCGGAATTCGCGTGCGACGTAATTGTGTTGGTAAGTGAGAGACGAAAAGTGCGAGCTAGTGTGAGTAATCTGGTTGCTTCTTGAGTCTTGAGACGCGCGCAAGTCACGCGGGATATCTTTTGTGTACGGGTATTTGCTTGTCGGACAACTATTAGAAATAGCAATAAAAGAAGAAGTGGATAGGTACTCGCCTCCGAAACCTGGTGAAATATTTCTGCAGGAAAAAGCTTCCAGACAACAAGCCTATTGGCGGAAGAGGAAGGCTTAGTGCAAAAGTGATTGATAAGTTGTCGATTTTCTATGGCAAAGCTATAACAAGTCATCCAGATTCCATTGACCATATGTATAATGCAATCTAGGCAACTTTCACATGCACAGCCAATGCTGCAATAGAGAGAGATAGAGAGAGAAAGAGAGAGAGAGAGAGAGAGAGAGAGAGAGAGAGAGAGAGGTATAAGAGTTTTATCGTGACTTACTGGCAGTCGTGTTTGTTTCACGCAATCATGGCGCTCATTATGTAATTGGGATAGGTCTTTGGCTAGCGCGAAGTCTGACGCGTCTGTGGTCAATATATACGACTTTTTTGCATTTTCATATTTAAGAAATATATTGTCATCAAGAAGCGTATTAATGTTTTCGAAAGCTTCTGGATGCTCTGCTGTCCAATAGAACAATACATTTTTTCTCATTAAGCCAAGCAATGGAACTGAACTTTCTGCAAAGTGTTTTGTGAATTTGCCATGCCCGTTTCATTTTGTTTATCGGTTAACAACTAAAATTTTCTTTTTGTGTATTAAAAAGACATACAAACACCATAAGTTCAATGAAACGGACATGGCAACTTACGTAGTAATTATCTTGAGAGTTGTTCCTTGTTTCATTACGATTAAATATAATAAACTTGACTTTGTTTGATTGGTCTCAGTTCTTTTCTATCAGTAATTTCGTTGCGGAATATATCAAACTCGCCTAGCCTTTTACTTTTTTAAAAGTTAATTTTTCTTATTGATTAGATTGATCTCTTAGAGATTGTAGTCCTTTTTAATAATTTTTTTTTTGAGTATTTCATTTTTGTCCTAAAAATAAAATATAAGCATCTTTAGCACCTTTCGACCATGGCTTTTTTGTAACATTTTTAGACACCAAAAACCACGGAGCGCACCACCTAGACCTCGTCATCGGCCACCCTGTACACCTAGACGCCGCCTCCGTATGATTGTATATCTAGCACTAATAATCCGCGCAACTTGATATGATAGAAGTGTGTGGGAAATCAATATCCAACTACAATATACATATATGTTAGATTAATCCTAGTTGGATGGTTGGTGAGGAGAACTCGTAATTAAACTAGGCACTAATATTCTGTTATAACTCTCTATTTATTTTCTTCTGATGTATAACTCGGGCGACGGAGCTGTTGCTTCGAGAGCGGTCGGCAGGAGAGAGAGCACTTTGCAGAGCACGCGTGAATACCTAGCGCTGCCCGCATGGTGGCGCTAGATTAGCCCTGTAGTCTACTATAGACGGCAAGCGGCGCGAAGACTCGCCAACAATATAGCTTATAAGTGGCAAACTTCACGGTCCTAACGTTTTTCTGTCTGGAGAATCGCAAAATCGCACATCGTTCATTATTACATAAATTTTGTTAATATTTTTACTGGAAATCTTAATAAAACATAAGCCACTTGATATAAGCTACGATTTTTGCAGCGGTTAAATGACGGAAAAGCAATAATGAATAATAAATCTATAACTATACTGCATGCGCAGCTAACTTAACGGTCCTAACATTTGTCTGGAGAATAAAGAGATGATTTGAAGAGCATTCGGAAATTACACATCCATTTATTTTGAAAATAAAACCGTTTTTTTTCCCAATATTTTTGGTAGAATCATAATTTAGCACAAAAACATGCTAATGATTCAATAATTCAATTAAAAACAGTAATAATATGCATTTTTTTACGATACTACAAAATCCGAACACCAATATAGAAGTAAATAGTATCGCGGCGCCGCGGCTTCGTCTGCCTTTCAAACTCGCCTTCATGGTGCTGCCGCGCCACTTGATTTCCAAAATCATTGTGGTGGTATATGACATTTTTTAAGCGAAAATTCTAATTTCTCTCGTTCATCCACAGTGTACCGCGTAGAGCGCCAGCCTGTCACGCAAAAGGTCGCCGGTTCAAATCCCCGTTACGTCAAGGTTTTTTAATTCTTAAATTATTTCAGGCATATTATCCATAAAATATTTCAAAATATAATATTTATAATATATTAATTACGGAAACTTGCATGTTCAAAAAAAAAAAAAAAAAAAATTAGGTTCTGTACATATTTGGAAAAAATTAAAAATTTTTGTATCAAAATATAGTACATTAATTTTTTAAAATATTTTATAAATATTTCTTCATTACTTAAGGAACTAGAAAATAATTATATGATATTTGATAAATATTTCAAAATATTTTAATAGATTTTGTAAATATTTACAAATGTTTGTCTGAGATTTGGCAGCAATTTTTTAAAATTTGACAAAATATTTTGGAATATGTTAACAATGTTTTGCAATTATTATAAAATTATATTAAAATATTTTGTTGCAATATTTTTTAGAAATATTTTTACCCTAGGACAAATGAGATTGTAACAATATTTTAGAAATATGCTTAAAATGACTGCAGAAACATTTCATTTGTGATGTAAAATATTTAAAAAATAATAAGGCAATGTCGATCAATCGCTCGTCCCATGTGTTATGGTTCTCCTCGATGAGCGCGCGCACTACGTTATTTATGGTGCGATTCACCCTCTTCACTGGGTTCGCCTAAAGGTGATAAGGTGGCGTCAACTCATGTCGCATGCCTTGTTCTCTGAGGTATTGATCAATGGCCTTATTTTTGAATTCTGTGCCATTGTCCGACAGGAATACGAAGATGCTGCAGGATTGTCTTCGCGTTCGCCCGCTTAATTGGAATGCACTGTATTCAGCGGGTGATCAAGTCTTCGAATATGAGAATATGTTGGTCTGATGCAGCTATATCTCACGGACCTTTTCGCAGTACCATTCGTCCTGGGTTTCGCTTGCCCATCCGACTGCCACGACTGGTACTGCGTCTGGTACGGCATTTACCAGCCCTTTCCTATGATCTACAGTGTAGACGCGGCCCTGCATTTCTAGTGCCCATCTTGCTAGGTGTCCGTCGGGATTATGCAAGTTGCATAGCCACCGCAAACTACTATGGTCCGTGACAACCTTAAATTGATATCTCTCAATATAAGGCCTAAACTTCCGTATAACCCAGATGACAGCGAGACATTTTCTCTCCGTGACACTGTAATTTCTCTCGGCTTTCGACATCGTCCGGTTCGTGAATTCCAAAATCCGCTCTTCTCCGTTGATTACTTGGAAAAGTACCGCGCCGAGACCGGTGTCACTGGCATCCGTCTGCAACACGAACTGTGATTCGAAATCTGGGCGATGAAGAATCGGTGCAGACGCTATCAGCGCTTTCAGTTGTTGGAAAGCGTCTTGTTGTTCCGTCCCCCACTCGTATTTCTGCCTTTCTTCGTCAGGTGATGGAGCGGTTCAGCGACGGTCGCGAATTCTTGCAAGAATTTGCGATACCACGACGCAATTCCTAAGAAACGTCTCAGCTCTTCTCTGGATCTGGCCGAAAACCATTGTGATTTACCAGGACGCGGAGGTACTTCACCTCTTATCGGCAAAAGACACTTTTGTCCCGGTTGATCGTCAATCCAGCCGCGTTCACTTGCTGGAGCACTTTCTCTAAGTACTCGAAATGCTCTTCGAAATCATCGAGATACGAGTACGCATATGGCTCGAATTCTGGGCTGATCACGTCGTCGATCATTCGCTGGAAGGTCGCTCCAGCGTAGGCTAAACCAAACGGCATACGCGTGAATTGGAATAAACCTAGCCCAGGAACTGTAAAGGCCGTCAGAGTTCTCGCCTCCGGTTTCAACGGTATTTGATGGTACGCGCTGCTAAGGTCCAACGTCGATATGTACTTCGCTTTCTGCAGTTTACGAAGGATATCATCCATGTTAGGTAATGGATATGCGTCAGCCTTTGACAACGCATTAACTTTCCGGAAGTTGACGCAAAAACGATATTGCCCGTTCGCCTTGCGCACCATCACCATCGGGCTTGACCAAGCACTGTCAGAGAGTTCGAAGATTCCCGCAGCAAGCAACTCTCGTACTTGTTGATACATCTCCTCCTCCATTTTTGGCGACACGGGATAATACTTCTGCTTTATCGGCCTGGCCGATCCAACGTGTGTCCCGTGCTCAATCAACTGCGTTCGTCCGATCGTACGGTTGGATTTGGACAGGATGCTGTCCAGCATTCTGCGAATCTGCGCGTGCTCGTCGTCACTGACGTACGCGAGTCCAACTGCGATGATATCTATCGCCCCTGCTGTAGCTATCATAGCCACCTGAAGTTGGACGATCTTTCGCTCCTTCTTCAGATACAGGACGTTTTCATTTGGATCGTGGACTGCGCCGAACAGGCGTCCGAAATTCGTCCCAACTAGACATTCATTGGTCGCTTCGGGCATGATCGCCGCCGTTACGACGCGTTGTACACCCGCGATGTCGAATGTCAAGTCCACAAATCCCACGATCGGCGCCGTCTGACAATTTGCAAACTGTGCTTGACGGCCATCGCGTTGTCGCAAAGGTCGACCGCAGGCGCTAGCGATCTGAAGACCTACCCCAGCACGGTCATAGCGGTGCCTGGGTCGTAGAGAGCCCTTACTCTGAACCCCCCGATGCCTGCCCACTTGTACCCACCAGCGCGACTCGTCTTCATTTGGCGATATCGACGGGTGGCGAGACTCGTTGGACAATAGTGCGACTATGCGATCGAAATCGCCTAAGGTTTCGCGCGAGGTATCGGCTACGCCCTCTGTCACGTGCCTCTCCTTTCGGGAAGACTCCTCGCGCGACGGTTCAAGAGGAGCAGTAACCTTGCTTACTCCTCCTTTTTGCCGTTTCCCTTACCCAAGGGACATTCTCGGGTAATGTGGCCTTTTCCACGGAATTTGCAGCATTCTATTGGCTTCTTTTGCTTTCTTTGGTCCGATTGACCGGAACTCTCGCCAGACCGCTGGTTTTTGCGCTTCGAACTAGGAGACTTGCCTCTCTTTTTCCTAGGTCCGGAGCGTCCTTGCTGAGGGGCTGACTTCTTGCTGTCTCCTTCAGTGTTGGCGTGCTTCGGCGGTTGCGCTATTGCTGCAAGCTTCTAGTCGAACAGCTTGCCTATGGCATCAACTAATAAAGGCAGGGTGTCGGTTTGCTCCGCAAACCCCATGGCTGCCACCGGCGTTATACAGCCAGTCTTCGGCGTTTCGCCCTTAAAGGCGCATTCGGGGACGTTTGCTACACCGGGCTTCGGAGATGCTCGATACGAGGCTTCGCATGCTAGAGCGGCCTCGACTTCGACTGCTGCCTCGAGCAACTGCTCCACGGTGAAGAAATATTTTCCGCTGGAGTCCGCGTTTGAGACTAGGTAGCATATTATGGTAGATTCGATTCAGTTGCTGGCTAGTGTCTAGCCAGCAACTGAACCATCATCCACATTATACCTTGCAGGTTATTCACGTACACCCGCACGCGTTCGCCAGGCCCCTGCGTCCTTGAAATTACTTCTCTCAGTAGTTTCTGCTGGTAGCCTCACGTCTGCTCGTACCATCGCTTAATGCACTCGCAGAAATGGTCCCAGCTAGACCATTCTCCCCGTTCGGAGAGCCGGTTCGGTAACCACTCGTACGCATTATCCGTCAAAACTTCTTGTAATGATACTAGCATCTGCGCATCGGACAGGTCGTCCAGCATTCTGCGTCCTTCCGTGCGTTGCAGGAAGTTCTCGACTCTCTGTGACGAGTCCCCGGTGAACTTAATCCCCCATTTGTTCATCGCAGGACCGATGGGTCTGTTGTTCTGTCTTCGCGACCCATCGTAGTTGCTACTGTCACTCAGCGCTGTGCTTTAACTTGCAACGCACAATTTGTGCTACAGGCATTTACGCACTCATACACCCGAAAAAAAAATCCGAAAAAAGACGAAAATATTTTTCGCGGAATTACGCGTATATCTCGATCTGCGAGTCAAGTGTGTTCTCTTCTTGAGAAATCTTGAGGTCTTCTTGGCTGAAAACTGGGCGTATACTGTTCCGCGTCTTCCCGTGGAAGTGACTATATATCTCGCGCCTGTCGCGTTCTCGTAGAATTGCCTCTATGTAGCGCCGCAAGCGCTCGCACTCTCTCTCTTTCTCTCTCTCTCTCTCTCTCTCTCCCACACACTCGCGCCGCTTGCTCGTCGTCTGGAGCTTGTAAGAGTTCATTCCTACACGAGCCGTGATGATGAACGGCCCTGCGTATTTCGGGCAGAGCTTTGCAGCGATGGCTTGCGTAGCAGAAGAGAGTATACGGTTTCTTGCCCATACTTTTTCACCGTCCTTGTATTCAACGTCGCGATGTTTAGCGTTATAGTATTTTTCTTGCCTTTCCTGAGCGGCTTTAGAATTTTCAAGGGCATTGGCTCGAAAGTCGTCCAATTTTTCCATGCGAGCTTGCCAATCGTCCTGCGCGGCTTTTTCTAAGCTTTTTCTGGCGGCTTGCTTTATTTCTCTTTGCAGTATTATACGCGAATGCGAACTCTGGTATGTGCTCGTCCGAAGTAGTATGCTTGGTTTCGATAAATGCAGCAATCATTGTCTTGATCGTGCGGTTCACTCGCTCGGTCCGATTGGATTTTGGCAAATAGGGAGCGCAGGTGCCGTGGTACACTCCATGTGCTTCCAAAAAGCTGTCCACTTGCTTGTTCTTGAAAGGCGTTCCATTATCCGATAAAAATCGGTCGGGAATTCCGAATCTTATGAAAATCCTCTGATTCAGTTCTCTCTTGGTGGTTTTTCCATTCGCCTTTCTAATCGGGATGCATTCAATCCACCTTGTAAATAGACCAATGAAAATTAATAGGTGTTCGAGTCCTTGGGTTGATCTAGGGAAAGGTCCCATAGTATCGCCTGCGACTATTTTCCTAGGGTGTGTAACAATATGTTTGCCCATAAGTCCTGCAGGAGCCAGTTGCTCAACCTTGATTTGTTGGCAAACTAGGCAATTTCGTACGAAATGAGCTGTGTCCTTGTACAAATTGGGCCAGTAGTACCTGAGAGCTGCTTTCTGGTGAGTCTTAAATTTCCCGAGATGATCTTGTCCCTGTAAGTCATCCACTATCGGATCAGGGCGGTAATGGTAAAGCCGTCCAGCCGTGATTTTCCAAAAAGGACGTGCCGTGGGGTCCTCGACGACTTGCTTCGCCTTCTTCAAGTACCATGCTCCGGTGTCGTAGAGTCCTCTTTATTCATATTGGCCAACTTTTACGACCAGCCACCACCGTGGGTACTTCTCTACTAAAGCGCTGGAAACAGTACCTCCATCGCAAAACAACTCCATATCGGTCGGGCTTCTCGTTGCTAACGGTGAGTCGCTCGCCGTGCCGTGTAGTGTTTGCTCTACTCCTGTTACGCTATCAGTGTTGAAGGTCCGCGGATTCTTTGGAGCGGTAGGGACCTTAGCTACACGCTCTCTTTCTCGTTTTTTGTCAATTCTTTTGCACATTCCGGACCGGTAAACTTGGTACAACCATGCCAGCTGCAATCCCAGCAGAGAACTTTATCGCCATCAGGACCTGCCGTTTTATCTTTGTTTTTATCTGACTTGGGAGTAATTGTCTTTGTTCGATTACCTACCCGCTGCCAGCCACCTCTACCACGTCTTCCTCCGCGACCTCGACCACCACCGAGAGTTGACACTCCATTGCTGTCAACCGTTCCCTTTTTCGGTGAGGTTTCCGCTTTAGTCGAGGGGGCCTTATTTCCTGGGGAATTATTTCCTGAGCCGGACGTATTAATAGATCAAGATATCAAGAAGTTTCGGTTTACTATTGAATTATTTCGGATTGATCCTTTAGAAGTAGTTGAGCGAATATATCTCATTTCGGTCACTTCCTGTTTATTTTCGGTATATTTTTGGTTCACCCTTACAAAAATAATGTGCACAGATATCTGCACTGACCTCTGCACATTATTTTCGTCAGGAATAATTACATACATTTTTTGTACTCTTCTGCTTAATGGATAAAATTATTTAACACGTGTAAGCGGGCAAGTTGGGAAAAATTTTCACTGATCGTGGAACACAAAAGAGCGTGTTTTTTTATTATTCGATCTATTTCTCGAGATTTAATCAATGAAATAACTTATAATTTTTCATGATAGGTGCACGAAAAAACTTTTTCCTCCCAAGAGAGTAATTTTTTCCTCACTCTGCAGCCTATATCCGATGAATGTGTGTATTTATATAAATATTACAAGATTTTCAAAATTTTTGAAATTTTCAATATACTATTTTTTTACTTTGAATAGTCCTCGAATTTCCCATTCCTTTCATATGCATGGCAAGTGGCCTATTCGTGCACTTATCGTAAAAAGTACGGTGTGCAACAAGGAGGAAGTGTCTTTTTCAGACTCGGGTGATGTTTTAAGCTCTCTCTCTCTCTCTCTCTCTCTCTCTCTCTCTCTCTCTCTCTCTCTCTCTCTCTCTCTCTTCTGCTCCAGGTGAGTCTCGCACGCGTGTCAGATCGCTCCATCATCGAAACTAGTTTTTACCTGTTTTCTGACTGACTCTGTGTGAGTCTGTATATTGTTAGAAAATCTGGCCTCCCGCAGGCTCCACGTGCCGGAGTATTACTGCATGGCTCCTGAAAAAAGAGCCAGGGACACCGTGTAAAACTTGAAGTATCCTGGAGAGGTTAGGAGCGCAGTAGAGCAATTCGGCGGGATTCTGGCAGACTTTCCATCTTGGCCGTTGGCATCCCTGCTTCTTGGTGATGACGTCAAGAGCAATATTACTAGTACTCGAGTACTGCGCATATGTAGACCAGACAGGGCTCAGAAAAATGGCACGACTGCGACAAAATCAGCGACACCTCATGGTGTGCTGCCATCACTTGTGGTCAAGCTTGCGAGCCCGGGCTTGGTCAGGGAAGTCATGCGAGCGAAAAGCGCGCTGGCTAACAACTACCTGACCAGAAACGACATTAAGCCTGGTGTTCTAGACCCGGAGGCTGCTGCCTGCTTGACCGGAGATAAAGTTTTTATAAATGAAATGTTGTCCCAGGAAAAATTCTCGGGGAGGCTCATTGTACAGGAACTGGGCTTCAAATATGTCTGGCACGCTAGGCGTAGGGGAAGGGGGGTGAGTGAGCGCGCGCACGTGTTCGCTTCTGCTGTCGATTTGCAGGCCATTTTCACGGCGTGTCAGGCCGGCTCGAAACAACCTTGACGACAGAACACACGAATGACTGTCACTGAAAAGGAAGTAAACTCTGACACTACCTCAAGTAACGGACCTGAGTCGGACTTGGCAAGCAAATCGGCTGCAGTTTTGCTGGCATTGTCGCTATCATTGACGACTGTATCATCTGCATTAATATCCATACAGTCGTCATTATCGTCATCATCATCATCCGCGCCCTTCATATGACTCGCGAGGCCCCTTGACAATGCGCCGGGTGCTGGGAGTAGCTTGAGGGCGGGCTTTCTCAATGTGAACTCGCTCAGAGCTCGCATTAGGATCGTCCGTAACTTTCTAACAGAGCACCCCTCGTATGACATCTTCGGTTTTGCAGAGACATGGCTGGGTCCGATTGTGGATGACAGCCTGGTTAACATCGGGGGATATTCCATCATCAGGCAGAACAGAAATGTAAACGGAGGTGGCGTCGCCTTATTTGTACGCAATGGATTGAAAATTAAAAAGCTTGTTTCTTTTGATACTATGGGTCTAGGAAAACCTGGAATCCCAAAGTACCTATTTCGCAGCGTACAAAGAGGCGACTAACCTCCGGTGCTTCTAGGTGTTATTTACAGGCCCCCGAAAATTCCGATGCAAAAGGACTCATACCTTTTTCATGTATTGCGGGACTTATCCTACGAATTTAGTCATAAGATCATAATGGGTGATCTGAATTCGGACCTATTGTCTGACTCGGACGACGCTACTACTATCAAGCGTCTGTCCAAAGAGTTATCTCTTCAGATCATCCAGCATGGTCCCACGCATCATACCTCATCGTCTCATACATGGATTCACCTTATCATGACCGACGATAACGACACAATTCTGGAATCTAAGAATGAGTGGTTGCCTAGTTTCGGCAAGTATTGTGTCATAGATGTCTTGCTAGACATCTACGCTCCCACTCCCGTGAGTGACACTTTCTCTTACCGAAATTACACTTGTCTTGTTGTGACTGGACAGTCATGAATTTTATCGAAGCCGATCTGGAGGGCGCCTTATGCGTTCTTAATAACAATCTAAAATTAGCAATTGATGAATTGGCACCTTTGAAAACGGTTTGCCCACGTAGGAAATATGCTCCTTGGTCTGGACCAGAGCTGAGGATCCTCATGGATAATCGCAATGCTACACTCAGGCGCTATGAGCGCACGGGGAGAGCGGAGCTTTTCAATGAGGTTTTTCGACTCACCAATGAGGTCGACATGCGTTCTGCTCGAGAGCGTGAATCCTTCCTTCGCCAACTATCGGACGCTCTTGATGATAACAGAAATATATAGAAGGTAATGCGTAATCTCGGCCTCCTGCCTGGGCGTAAGGAGGAAGAGTTTTTTGGTTTCGCGCCGGGGGAGCTAAATGAGCATTTCGCGGGAGTATCGGTGTCACCCCTCGAAAATATAGACAATGCAACGGACACTATTTTACTTGCAAGCGAGGAGGGCTTTACTTTTAGCCCTGTTAGTATGAGCGACGTCGTCCTTGCTATATCACATTTTTCCTAACAAGCAAGGGGTGTCGATGGTATTCCGTGTGGCGTGATCGTCAAGACCCTCCCAATTATTGGCGAATTTATTCTTAATCTATTTAACTGCTCCTTCACTCAGGGAATATTTCCGAAAATCTGGAAGCAGGCACAGTTAATCGCGCTAAGAAAGACCAGCGCTCCTTCAAACGTTAAGGACTTTCGTCCAATTGCACTGCTCTGCTTCCTCTCAAAGGTATTCGAGAAGATTGCGCACACCCAGATCACGGAGTATCTTAATAAAAATCATATACTCGACCCCTTCCAGGCCGGTTTCAGGAAACACCACAGTACACAGACTACGTTATCAAAAGTGACCGACGACGTACGCATGACTATTGACAAAAAGAAGGTAACGATTATGTTGCTGTTTGACTTCAGCAAGGCCTTTGACACCATCTCACCTTCTAAGTTACTATCTAAACTGCGACAGTTGGGGTTCTCTAGGGCAGCTCTTCTGTGAATTAAGTCATATTTACAGGGGCGATCTTAGATGGTAATTTCGAATAAAAACGGAACCTCAGAGTGGTTTGAAAAGAATCTGGGAGTTTCACAGGGTTCTGTCCTGGGACCCCTGCTGTCCAGTCTCCACGTCAATGATCTTCAAACAATACTCGACGGCACCGCAATTAAACATTTTTTCTGCGCGGACGACCTCCAGATTTATCTACACACCAACAAAGATAAATTCCTAGACGGCGTGGCTCGACTAGCAGAAGCGGCACGGCTGGTTTCTGGCTGGGCGGAGGGTTCCGGTCTGCAGCTCAACTCATGGAACTTGTCTAGGGTTCCGTTGCCGGACGGAGCGGTCGTCCCGTTCAGTGATGTGGTCGTGAGTCTTGGTGTTGTATTGGATAGCAAACTTACTTGGAAACCGCAGGTGGATGCTATCACAAAAAAGTCAACAAAGCCCTGTATAGCCTCCGGTTTATCAGGGGCTGCACCACTGAGACTCTCCGCAGAAGGCTGGTTGAGACACTGATATAACCACACATCGACTACTGTACTGTGACCATCCTGGACGCGTCGAATAAACAGAGAATACGGTTACAGAGACTGAGCAATTCATGTGTGAGATTCATCTTCGGGGTTAGAAGGGATGAACACATCAGTTCTTACCGGAGGCGTCTTGAATGGCTTCGCACTGATTCCAGAAGGCTCTACTTTGAGGCCATTCTACTCTACAAAGTAATTTGGATCGGTGAACCCTCGTATCTGGCCTCATTTTTCAGCAAACACAAGCCGAGACCCTCCAGTAGGGGAGTTCCTCCGGAGCTGAGCATCCCTACCGCGAGCACTGAAAGCAGAGCTAGGGCCTTCCAGGTCCAGGTCCGTCCAGCTCGGTTCTGGGAGTCTCTCCCTTCTACTCTGCGAAGCTTACCATCACTCGCCTCCTTCAAGAGGGCACTACAACGGCACTTGCTGGCCGCCGAATCGTAGCGACTCTAGGCCCTCTAGTGCTGCTTCTTTTTTTTTGTTTTTTATTCTAGTCAGACTCAGTCTTTGGCCGTAACCTAGTTTAGTATTACAACAATGACATAGCCATAAATCTTGTGCAATATTTTTCTTTTTCCTAACGGAGGTGTTATCACTCTTTTAGTGCTTTAAATGTTTTAATTGAACAGTGATATTAAATTGATATACTTGTGATAACTACCTAACTACTGTGATAAGGCTTTGTGATATCTGCGTGTATTTTTCTGTGTTTTTTATTTATTAGTGTATTCTATGTGTATTCGTTATATTATGTAATAATTGTATGTATCTTACTTTGCCGTGAATGAGAATAAAGCTCTCTCTCTCTCTCTCTCTCTCTCTCTCTCTCTCTCTCTCTCAATTTTTGAGTAAAAACGATTTATAATAAAAGAACAACGAAAGATAATATAAATTTTGTGCGGTGTAAAGATAGGTAATATAATTATCTTAAAGGTTCGTATTAGGCAATTTACTTTAATTATTTTGTTCGATAACTTTATAAGATAAATCTAGCTCTTAAAACTAAAAATCGATATAATAAAAACGAGTTAAAAAATGTAAAAACGGGCTATTTAACGTGTTACAGCGTTACGAGTGAAAGTACAATGAAAAAGTGACGGACCCTGGGCTTTCACCGAGATCCTCTGGCTTACAAGGCAGACGTTCTATCGTCGCGCCACGGCCGTCACCAACATTGCACTTTTCTACTCGCTCTCCTATAGTAATTAGACACCTGTGACGTGTATCCAAACCTAACAGTAGAAAAAAAAATGAAATTTGGTGGCTTAAAATTTACTTAGTAGAAGCTCAAATATAGGCGTATACATACACAGACACACGAACATACACACATCCATACGGACATTTTCCAACACTATTTTTCGATTTAAAATGCATCAGAACACACTTCCAACATGTTTTTAGACGAACTCCAGAAATCACTATTACAAAGCTTTGTTAGGAAGAAAACAATTATGCTATATAATTTTGCTATAATGCAAAACTAACTAAGTAAAATTTTTAATACTATTATAAATAATTTTAATAATTTTGGAATGTAAGCGCCGGTAGGAGTGAGATTAATCACTCTAGTCGCCTATTATAATAAGATGGTCAATATTTATTTTTCTAAATTTATATTGTAAATAAACTATGTGAGAGAGACATTTTATTGAAATAATACTAACTTGTGCAAGAATACTGAGTAGAATTATTTGCTTTAAATATAATGTTTTCCCACTTAGATTCGGTCCAGTTATGATGTGGAAATTGTACGGGACTGATGCAATCTAAAACAAAGTCAATATCATATTTGTAAAAAGTATGTACTATTTTTACAAGTACCTTAAGAAAGGGTTATTTTAGCTATGGTTAAGCATTGCTTCTAAACATTTTCTAGTAAAACATTTTTAAAACACTAGTTTTAATGCCAAGAACCTTTTATACATGGTTAATTTACAATAAACTCTATCATTGCTATATCTTAAAGATTACTTCATCAGCGACTTATAATAGCACGTTGCGATACTAGTGCAAGACTTTGAATTTAGTCTTGCATAACCGTTTGCGCACAAGTAAAGCGAGTGCAAAAGTGTGTCGCAATTTGAATCAAATCAAACAAGTATAAGTCACATTCAAACTCAAACATGTGATGTAAATTAATATCTGCAAGATATTGTGCAATGGATATGAATAATATGAATAATCCGGGTACTGAGGAAGTACCCAGAAAAAAAGAGAAAAGTCTATACAAGCAGTATGTGAGAAACCGCAATAGTGAAATTTTATATCAACATTACGATCCGAAAACAAAAATGATGTGAAGAGATCTGTGCATAAATTTCTGCACAAATAGCTGCACATATCTATTGTGTAACGCTTTTAATATAATATACAAGTAAGGTTAGTTATTGTAAAGTGTATTGTAAATTGTAAATCAATCGATACCCTTACCACTAGAATGCAGCGTAGAATAAGATTTTCCCAACACGCGCATGCAATGGGCCTTTTTTCATGCCTAAAAGTAGCGTAGAAAATCGTCATTTCCAAGCGTGTTAGAAAAAGTTTGAGCTCAAGCTGGGAGAACATTTTTTTCTACCCGCTTGAGAAGTAGCAAGGAGAAAATTTGTTTCTCCCCGCTCGAGTCAATTTAACTCAAGTGGGGTTAAGTTCAGCCAAGTTATCTCTGTTAATACCCGTTTCTCAAATTTTTCAAATTTCTCAAATTTTTCAAATTTCTCAAATTTTTCAAATTTCTCAAATTTTTCAAATTTCTCAAATTTTTCAAATTTCTCAAATTTTTCAAATTTCTCAAATTTTTCAAATTTCTCAAATTTTTCAAATTTCTCAAATTTTTCAAATTTCTCAAATTTTTCAAATTTCTCAAATTTTTCAAATTTCTCAAATTTTTCAAATTTCTCAAATTTTTCAAATTTCTCAAATTTTTCAAATTTCTCAAATTTTTCAAATTTCTCAAATTTTTCAAATTTCTCAAATTTTTCAAATTTCTCAAATTTTTCAAATTTCTCAAATTTTTCAAATTTCTCAAATTTTTCAAATTTCTCAAATTTTTCAAATTTCTCAAATTTTTCAAATTTCTCAAATTTTTCAAATTTCTCAAATTTTTCAAATTTCTCAAATTGCTCAAATTTATCAAAGATGCTCTCGATAGCACAAAGTATAGCACTATACTTGGCATCGGGATACTATCACATTATTATTAAACAGATTCTAAATACAAAACCGATAGTAATTGACAAATGCAATAATTAATTAAATAGATAAGAACAAGGAACGACAACGTAAGACGAAGTAAACATAAAAACATAATTTTACTCGAATATTGGCAAGTAAAATCAGTTAAGAAAATCAATAATAATAGTAGATTCACGTAAAACAATAAGGATAAAAACGCACACCGATACGCACGCACACATTGAGTTCTACAGCGGAGGCAAGAGACCAAGCAAAGTACACCGATATGCACGCACACACTACGACTCTAAAGCAAGAGACCAAGCGAAGCACACCAATACGCACGCACAAATTGCGGTTCTACAGCAGAGGCACAAAACCAAGCGAGGCACAACGATTATAAATGCATACCTTACGACTCTACGGCAAGAGACCAAGCGGAGCACACCGATACGCACGCACACATTGCGGTTCTACAGCAGAGGCAAGAGACCAAGCGAAGCACACCGATATGCACGCATACATTACGACTCTACGACAGGAGAATAGCAGAGCAGAATACACCGATACTAGAACCGAGCCACTACAAAATATAACGAATACAGTACAGCACAAGTAGAAAAAAAATAAGATACATCATGGACCGCGCATACCATAAAGCGATGCACGTGCAATGAAAGGGAAACCCACGGAGCGCGCAGCGCTATCTGCAAATGACACATAAGTCACGAGCGCTGAAATCTTGAGAAACTGCCAAAGAAGACACCGCGCAAGTCGGCTCTAAATGCATAGACGAGCTTCTATATGCCTGCAGATAAAAAAAATTAAATCAGAGGCGAGTTTGACAGGAGAGGAACACAAGGGGACTCGATGTACTAGAGAAGAGGATTTTTACTCTGGTTTTCTCTAAATAAGGCCAGAAGCTGAATCTAGGCCTCCTAATTGGCCAAACATACACCCCACCGAAGAGACGAAAAATTGGAGATCGCCTCTGCTACGAGGGCATAAAAGAGCCCAGAAACAGGTCCGCACGTTCTCAGTCTGCCTCAAAAATCATCGCCACGCACAAGCTCTGCCCGAATTCGGTCCGGTATAGCATCTTGGGACTTAGAACATTTTCGACAGTTCGGGAACTTAGAATATTTTTGATCATTCAAAAACTTAGAACAATTTCAATCACGCAAGGCTTACAATATTTTCCACTCTATTGGAGTAGCATACTTACGTTGTTGTTCGTCATTCTTGAAAAGCCAAAATAATTAACAAAACATTAGATAGTTGCGAGCGAGCGTTATTTTCGAGTTGTTAAAAATTGAATAAAGTAAGAAAGAACGAAACCGCGAGTGTACTTTTAACCTGGAAACTCCTGATACCTTGCGAACCAATCTACCCTCGCATTTACTCCGCTACTTGGCAAACCAGTGCCGTCTATCTAATTAGTGCAAGCCCCATACCTGGTAAAACATAGCATTCATAAACGCACTTTTTTCCGTTTAAATTGACCGTCAAATTATTTAACTTTGCGAATGATTGCACGCTTCAACCGTCATACATTCTTAGATTTAGTAGTATTTTCGCAAGTTTACAATGTTTTAAATGTGCATTAAAAATTTTATCTGACATTACCGGCATTCGTTTTAGAATCAATTTCCTAATAACATTTATTCCGTTTATCAAAGCATCAACATACATATGCTCGGCATCAATATTACCACTCGCACACCTTATACATTTTCGCTCACTAATCTTGCATAAGTCCATTGCGAAGAATTCGTCGTGGTGCGTGCTTGGTGCAAATTCGATGCTAACGTCGACGCCCTCCTCGACAAGCTTGAGCTGCTGCTTCACTATCTGCTTCGCTACCTACTTGAAATTTTTGCACACTTGCTGTAAAAAACCTTTTATCCACAGCTGTTACAAGTGTATCGAGACAGCGGCACTACCGGTCAGGTAAGAAAGCAGCAATGGATAACTTACCAACGCCAGTAAGTTACCGACTACGAGTGATAGTAGTTACAATATAAATAGTCTATCTAAGCGTAGCTAGATGGCGTCCGAGCATATAACCTTGGAGAGATGGAACGCTATGAGTATATAAGCTTCAAAGCCAGCAGCGAGCATTAGTGATTTTGCTCTTGCACTTACCACTTGACAAAGGGTGGTTTTCGTCGCTTGCTACGCCATTCTGAGTATCATATGAGCACAGTGTACCTGAATAGAATGCATAGAGTCCACTTCCTCTCTCCTTAGATTTACTAAGTTCAGATCATGTTATATTTTAATGAATGAATAAAATAGAAAATATATCTAATTCCATTTGTTATGAATATTTTATTCACTACTCTCACGCTATCTAGTTACAGATTAGTAGTAAGACTGTCGATCCTCATATACTAGTCTAAAGCTGCGTGGTTTACCGAAAGATGCCTAATGTCGACCAAAAGTTAACTGAAATTTGACTGGAAGTGAACCGAAAGTCAACCGCTTTTTGTGTCTAGGTAAATAAATCATACGAAGACGGCGTCTAAATGTACAGGCCGGCCGATGACAAGGTCTAGGTAGTTCACACCGTGGTTTTTAGTGTCTACGTTTAGAACTCAATCGCGGGTGGTGTCTAAATGTACAGGGTGGCCGATGACGAGGTCTAGGTAATTCACACCGAGGTTTTTGGTGTCTAGGTGTAAAAATCATTCGAAGGCGGTATCTAGGTGTACGGGGTGACCGATGACGAGGTCTTAATGGTAGGCAATATGAAACACTCAAAAAATTTACTAAATAAATCTAAAATCTCTAAAAAGATTAACTTTTACCGAAGTAAAAGGTTAGGCGAGATCGATGCATTCCACACAATCGTTATGTCAGTGACGTAGCATTTCATACATATTTATTACAACAGTTCTTCTATTTGTCAAAATTGATTGTAACTTGTAGCAACTAAATTACAGATAATGCTTAATTAGGAACAACTTTTAAAATTCTTACTACGTAACTTGCCATGCCCGTTTCATTTTGTTTATTGGTGAACAACTTGTTGGAATATAGGCGCTAACACCCGACATATGTCCCAGACTGACTGCTCACAGCGCCCATGACGTCGAGTCGACACAGTCACGTAATCTGCCACTCTTCTCAGCGGCGCGCGCTGGCTGCCACCTCACTGTTCACCAGCTCTCCGAGCAAGCAACATCTTGCGTACCACGCCACGCTTTTCTTACCGCGCTTTGTCACGTTTACTTAAGGGGTCAAGCCTAGATTAAATCCTGCAAAAAATTAAAAAGATATTTGTCTCACCAAAAAATGTTTTATTTGATGTCATTTGAAAAAAAAAGTCTATCAAAAATATATAAAATATACACCATTTTTATCGAAAAAACATGTATATACCTTGTAAAATCATTGACCAAAATTCATGACATTTCACTATATAAATAAGTGTTTTAAGTCACTTGCCACGGCTTTCTGAAAGTTCCAGACCGTCTTCTTTACTCTATCCTGGCTTAAAATGTACCTTAAACATGCCCTCTCAGATAGACATCTCAGACAGAACAAGAGACATTTCTGAAAAACATGAATTCAATATTGCTAGCAACAAATTTTGTTATCTAAAAAATATCAATTAAACATTGCTAGCAACAAAATTTGTTAGTAGCAATATTTAATTCATTTTTTTAGAAATGTCTCTTGTATAGTCTGAGGGGGCATGTTTAAAGTACATTTTAAGCTTGAGAGATAGAGTAAAGAAGACGGTCTGGATCTATCAGAAAGCCGTGGCAAGTGACTAAAAACACTTATTTATATAGTGGAATGTCATAAATTTTGGTCAATGATTTGATGAATGAATGCATTTTTTTTAAATTACATTAAATAAAAAATTGTTTGGTAAGAAGAATATCTTTTTGTTTTTTTGCAGGATTTAACACAGGCTCCACCCTGTTCCCTTATTATATAACGCGTAGGAAATATCCCTTATTTCGACAGGTTATGAGCCCCGCTTGCGACTACTGCGCGTGTCCGTTTTTGTAAACAGTGACACAGAAGTGAATAAAAAGAAAAAAAAGAACTACGATCTACACTCAAAAGAAAAAGACACGATGCTTCTCAGTGAACGTCACGACTACGCTGCTCAACAAAGAATCCAAAGAAAGCCACACGTCCCGCTTCAGCCTACAACGTCTACGAAGTCTAGCTTCCTCCAGCTAAGTTACCAAGGTCACCGTCGACTCAAAACAATAGCATCAGGTAATTTGTAAAGTGACATAGAAACAAAATACAAAGAAGAACGCGTTTTCTCTTGTTAAGACTTAAATCTAAAAAACGAGTAAAAAAACGTGTTAAAATCGAATTGACGAAAATCGCGTAGAGAAAACGACGCGAATAAGCATTTCGAAAAATCACGTTCTCATATAAGCAAAAACGCGCCGAAACAAGAAACATCGACTGGACAAAACGCATTTCCTAGAATTTTATACGGGTAAAGCCGCGCGCTAAGCTTCTCCAGTAAAAGGGAGTTGCTAAGCAACCGAGCCAACATGCGCGCTTATACTACCCATGCAAGTCTGCCTGCGTGCTGCGCTGCTTGCGGATACCGCGTAGGTGGGGCTGCTGAAGTATAAGCGGACTCAGTAATTAATCAATCAATTAAATTAATTAAACAAAGATCAATTCATAATACGATATAATACGCGTGAATGAAAAACTTATACGCCTAGTGTAAGTCTGCCTGCGTCCTGCGCTGTTTACAGGCACCGTGTAGGTGGGGCTGCTGGTGTATAAGTAAACTCTGCAGTAAATTAATTAAACAATTAATTTAAAAAAATGACTTTAGTTTGTAAACGTGTACATAGGACAAAGAAAATACAATCAAAGAGTAATTATTAGTTGCGAAATGTTTCAACAGATTTAAGCTCAAGCTCAGACTGTGAAGAGATACGAGAAAAGATCCTGGATGAGTTTGGACTGCACTACGAACGGTCCGACGAGGAACTCTGGCTCACTCTCTACAGCGAAAATATATGGATAATCACCAGCAAAGATAAAATACTCCTGCTAGGTAATAAAGTCGTCTGTGCAATATATATATATATATATATATATATCTTCCTATATTATATAGTAATTTTGGCAAGACTTAACCCCACCACCCCTCCACCCCCCCCCCCCACTACCCCCCCATCGCCCCCCCATCGCCCCCCCCCCCCCCCATCGCCCCCCCCCGGCCTGTCCCCCCCACCACCCCCCCACCAAATAACATGACTGCTCTCTGCGTTATCGGGCTTGAGACCGTCATACTTTCACAACGCTATTGCGTAGTAAAATAAGGCCGCATTAACAGTCCAATTAAATACAAATTTATAACATATTATGATTAAATAGATTTAAATTGGATAATATTAAATAGAATTAAGGTTTAGGTTAAGGTAAGAAGTATCAGTTCCAAGAGAACCAGATATTGAAGATCTCTAATTTTATTTAAGTTATAAGATTAAAGTTAATTATTAATAACGTGTAAATAAGTTAGGGAATAATTGAGTTCAAAGAACTCAAAGAACCATCAGAAAGTATAATCATTATAGATGATTCACTGATTGAATAAACAACAAAATGGACAAGATAAGCGAGATCAAAGACCTCGATGAATTTTCAGGTAATATGAGTAGTCAGACAGAACTAGAGAGACAGAATAAAGAGACAGTTTGCCAAATAATTTAATTTTCAGGATCACCTCACGTCTCCCAATGGCGCGCAACTCGAAAAGTCTATCATTTTATAGATGCCTTTTGCGGCACAAAGATTTAAACATTAAGAACATTAAAAAAAATTAAAATTAATTTAAAAAAAAATATATATATAAATTCAAATGATGAATTTCAAGCGTCAGAAAACTTCAAAAACTAGCTAAAACTATTTTAAATGCCATTAATAGTAGAAGTTCAATGTTAAACAATACTTTTACTTCCAGTAACAGGTTTTCTTATACAATAAGATCGATCATTTTCAACCATCCAGAACATAATTATCAGTTCATGAAAATAAAATTTTGAAGATAAAATCACACAGAAACTACAATAGGGGGTTGGCGAGCGAAGCGAGCAGGGGGGCGGAGCCCCACTAGTAAATATATATATATATATATATATATATATATATATATATATATATATATATATATATATATAAATTTATGAAAAGTTTAATGGGCTCGTAGCCAACGTAATGAATGACACGGAGTCTGTGAGGATCTGTGAGAGGTTTAACACGAAAAATATGTAATTAACTTGGTACGTGCACACGTACAGACACTTAGTCAGTGTCCCATTCTCAATAAAAACTAGACCCTCACACAGATCTGCCAAACCTGGTCTCGTGCTTAGTGGGTCTCGGTCGGCAGGAGCCGTGCTTCGGCACACATTCTGCAATGAGAGACTAGGTTGGTTGGGGAGCTGTTCTTTTAGAAAGTGTCTTAAATAACTGCAAGGTAGCCCGGTGCTTGTGTACAAAGCATCGGGAGCCTTGTAAGGGTCTTCTCAACCGCAGACTAATGCCCACATGTATTTTTAGGCACGACCGTGACACGAAAATGCCTTATAGTTTTGCCATCGAAAAATGTGTGAGATGCGATATCTCACGCAATTTTCGACCGATCGGGCTGAAATTTTGGGAGGAGTCTCCTCTTGATCAAACCTAAAAACTATTTTTTTTTTATCCCGATCGTCTACGTTTTTTTAAAATGCGGGCACAATTTGTTCAATTTTTGCATGTTTTTTGAATGAACATTTTGGTGTTACACAATTATCTCTAAGAGACTTTTATCAATCGGGCTAAAAATTTGTGTATGGACTCGTCCCGTAATAGTAAGGTGCCAAATTCATTTTGAGCTCGATCCTGCATGTATACGCAGAATGCGGTCACATCCAAAAATCACTGAAAACGGTTTTTTGGCTCTAACTCGAATTCTATGCATTCTACAAAAAAAAGTTTTGGAGAAAAATTGTGGATCTCGAAGAAATACAACTTTTTTCTATTTACACTTAAGCGTGAAAATGCTTCTAATTCGAGTTAACAGGCCAAATTCGATTTTTTTATAGCAATAAACCAGTATTCATCATAGAACTTTGAGGCTATACATTATACATAAAAACCTTAAATATAAAAGTTCTAGATATTTTAAAAATACAACTTTTTACCGTGACAAACATTTTTTCAAAACGCTTTTACATAAACAACAACCCTAGAAACGATTTTTGGTACATACAGGGTGGGCCATTTTAATCAAACCAGTCTAATAACTCCTAAATTAAGCCATGAACAGAAAAATTGTTCAGATGAAAGTTGTCCAGGATCAAGGGGGACATCTTTTTGTGCAATTAGTTTTGACCTTGAACTCAAATTTCAAGGTCATTTGAAGGTCAAATTTTTTTTTAAATAGGAACCCCTATTATTGATAGCAGATTTGGAAAGAACAGGAAATTTTACGTCCGAAACGGTATTTCAAAATTTTTTTCATGACCTTCCCAAGGTCATTTCAAGTTCAAATGTTAAGAAATACTGTAATTGCTATTTAATCGCATTTTCTGATAGAATAATCGTAGTTAATGTACTTTTATGATGAATATTCAAACCCAATGTGATAATGACCATGAAAATATTTACCTTGAAAACAAAATAATTCCCTAATTTCAGCGCTACCTAGGAACAACGACGTGGACGTATTAGGATTATGTTCCCTTTGGGGTGCTTGTTTATCGTGAGTCCCCTTGCCTCTCACTGGGATGCTTGTTTATCGTGAGTCCCCTTGCCTCTCACTTTACTATTTTACAATAAATGCTCAAAATTTCTTCCATTTGCTTGAAGACACAAATTTAACCTCCTCTGAGAATGCTGTACCGTCCTGAGCAAAACTTCTCTTAGGATCGCTGCACAAGCTCTGCGAATGCGGTCCATCATGTCATTTCTAGTCGTTGGCTGCTGTGCAAAACAAATATTTTTTAGATAGCCCCACAAGTAAAAATCAGGGGATGTCATGTCTGGTGAGTTTGATGGCCAGTTAATTGGACCTCCGCGATCAATCCATCTTCCATTATAATTTTCATTCAAAAATGTACGCACTGTCTCGCGCAAAGTGGGGACCTGCGCCATCCTGTTGAAACCACATTCTTCTTCTCGTTTCCAAGTCAACATCCTCTAAAAGCTCTGGCAGTCGATCTCTGAGCAATGCCAAATAGCTATTCTGGTTAACATTTTGACCGAAAAAATATGGCCCAATCAGGTAACCATTAATGATCCCACACCACACCATTAAACTCCATCGGTTTTGATGGTCAATAGCCCTGTACCAGTGGGGATTTACAGGTGACCAGTAGTGACTATTGTGCCTATTTAATTGACCATCACTGCGAAATATAGCCTCGTCAGAAAACATAACAAATCTGAAAAAATCTGGATCATTTTGTAAAACTCCTAAAGCCCACTGGCATAAGATAATACGCATTAGAAAATGGCGTGGCCTCAGCTCATGAACTAATCTTATGTGGTAATCGTGATAGTGGAGATTATTGAGAATTCTCAATGCTGTTCTTCGTGGTATACCGATTTCTCTTTCAATTTGTCGACTACTAATTTGTGGATTGAGATGAACAGCTGCTAAGGCGGCTATAACATTAGGATTATTTTCGTTGTATTCGTGGTGTCTGCGTTGACGACGATGTCCATCACGAGCTCTTCGAAGTAATCTGAGTAATGTGTAGTGAGCAGGACGCCTTCTTATTGTTAGAGGAAAGCGTTCACCGTAGAGTCGCACCGCGGCTCTGGCATTGTTTTGGGTTTCGCTTAAGATCATTATCATATCAACAATTTCATTGGATTGATAAAATCGCCCATGTTGAACATTTTGTTTATAATAAGAAAAACTATTTTATTTACATTCACTCTTTATTGAAATTGAAACTAAACCAAAATAAGAAAGTGACAACAAAAAAAGGAGGAATTTTCAAACTGTATAATTTTTAAATCAAATTTGTAACTTCTCATTTTCTTACGTTAAGACATTGTGATTTAAATTGAAGACAGCGTGAGAACAATCGTTACAATTCATATTAGATTAAAGAAATTCAACATAAAAAAAAAACATCTAAACTGGAAATGATGCACTTTGGCAAATATAATTATTAAAAATTTTTTTTAATATTACAAAAGCAAAATGCTGTTTAATATTTTATCTTAAATAATGTATTTTTTAACATCCTACCTTTATTGTTTAACCATTTTTTACGCTTTTGAAACGTTTAACTTTTACTTGACTCTGCTTCGACCGTGAATGAATTGACAACATTGATTTTTAACGTTCCATTTCCCACTGCCATTAAGAACTCAGATATTTAAAATTATCATATTTACTTCAAAATTTACTTTTGACCACTAAAAATTTGTTAACGAATGTTAAACAAGCATTCTAGTGAGAGGCAAGGGGACTCACAGTAAACAAGCACCACAGTAAGAGGCAAGGGGAATCAGGTTAAAAAAGCACCCCAAAGGGAACATAATCCTAGTACGTCCACGTCGTTGTTCCTGGGTAGCGCTGAAATTAGGGAATTATTTTGTTTTCAAGGTAAATATTTTCATGGTCATTGTCACATTGGGTTTGAATATTCATCATAAAAGTACATTAACTACGATTATTCTATCAGAAAATGCGATTAAATAGCAATTACAGTATTTCTTAACATTTGACCTTCAAATGACCTTGAAATTTGAGTTCAAGGTCAAAACTAATTGCACAAAATGATGTCCCTCTTGATCCTGGACAACTTTCATCCGAACAATTTTTCTGTTCATGGCTTAATTTAGGAGTTATTAGACTGGTTTGATTAAAATGGCCCACCCTGTATAATTGAATAACAATTTCGGTGTGACACGCCCTATCTGGCCCAAAAGCTTTAATTGATCGCCTGACGGTGGATCGGGCGAGCGCGCAGCTCAAGCGTTAGCGATCGTGCCTTACACACAATAAAACGCGAACGAAGGCCATGTGTGGCGCGCTAATTTACAGCTAAGAAACAAGTGGCAGGGTTGAGAGGACCCATAAGCCACTGTAGTGACGTAGAGAGAACAGGAGCCACTACGTCCATGCCCAGGAGTATGCCTTACGTTCACGTCCACGAGTACGCCTTCCGTCCATGTCCATGTCCACAAATACGCACTATGTACATGTCTACGAATACGTACTACATTTATCTTCACGAGTAAGTCTTACGTCTATGTCCACGAATACATTTTACGTCCATGTCCAGGAGTACGCTGTAAGTTCAGGACCAAAGAAAAACAAACGATGATTCAGATCATTAAAAAGAATCTGAACAAGCTAACGAGATCAGTCGACAACTTGAAGCTGAAGGACCAGGGCATAATCAAAGTAAATGCTGGCCTTGAAATTGAGTTTTCTTACTCCAGATAAGCCTGCTATGGTCACTACTAACTAAGTTAAACCTAAGGTGATAAGTAACGAACGTATCAAGGAACCGTATTATTTGCTGCCGAAAAGACAAGATGAACATGCAACGATTGGTGACTATTCTTTATTTCTGGTGACAGAAGATAGAAATGCAGCAAGGTCAGGGTTCAGAGCTTTAATCACTACGAATGGAACAGTAAGTTATCATGGAAAACGCTGTATGAACAGCTATAAAGTCATGTCTCTATGGAAAGATTGAAGGAAGCTGCAGAACGTTTGTTGTTCTGCAGCTTCCTTGTTGTTGTTGTTGTTGAATTGTTCGAGTTCTATGTAAGATTTGAAAACCTAGTCAGAAAATATGAGAACTATGGAAAAATCTCCAAGCTAACAGAAGTAGAGAAGAAAAGCCTGCTCTACAAAGCAGTAATGCAAGCTTTTCCGGAGATATTAACGGCAGAAAAATTATCAGTTTATAGTACGGGTGAAGAGATTACTTATATAAACAAACGATACACACAAACGCACTGGTATCCCATATAAGCGATAAAAAACTAATAAGTAAAAGGTAACATTTGAAGATGACAAGACAAGTACAGATCCGATGAGTTAAAGCGATGATAATAAAGATAATTCGACAAGCGTGATGAACACCATGAATTTATGGCACGAAATGTACAATTTATCGAAAGCAAAGTCTTCGGAGATGTCTACAAGCCCGAAGACATACAAAATTGGACACTAACTAACGACAATCTGAACAAAGAGACTTGGTTATTCGACTTTGAGGAGCAAAACCCAAATTAACTGGAAGAAGTAGAGCCAATACCCAAGAAGAAAGGCAGATCAGGAAAAGAGAATCAAAAGTCAGCAGCAAAGCTGCCTCCAAAGGTGATACACAGACCAGTTACTCAAAAGCAGACTTAAAGCAGAAAAACTGCACCTGCAGATGATGCACAGGATGAAATCAAAGGTCTAAGTGCATATAGTCTATATGCACTGTTAACTTCAATCAACGGAGATCCAAAATCTAATGCCCGTTTCATTTTGTTTATTGGTGAACAACTACATTTTCTTTTTATATATATTAGAACGTCATACGAACACTATAAGTACAATGAAACCAGCATGGCAAGTTACGTAGTAATTATCTTGAGAGTTGTTCTTTGCTTCATTACGATTAAATTAAGAATAAACTTGACTTTGTTTGATTGATCTCAGTTCTTTTCTGTCTGTAATTTTGTTGCGAAATATATCAAACTCGCCTAACATTTTACTTTTTTAAGAGTTAATCTTTTTTAGAGATTTCAATCCTTTTTTTAAATTGTTTAGAATATTTCATATTCAAAGTCGTAAAAATAAAATATAAGCATCTTTACCACCATTCGACCACAGCTTTTTTGTAACATTTTTATTACTAAGATGAAATCACTGATTGTTCTAATGTACATCACCCTCGAATTATTTCTACACCTAGACACCAAAAACCACGGTGCCAACGACCCAGACCTCGTCATCGGCCACCCTGTACACCTAGACGCCGCCCTTAAATGATTTTTATACCTAGACTCCAAAAAACACGGAGTGCACCACCTAGACCTCATCATCAGCCACCTTGTAAATCTAGACACCGCCCTTGAATAATTTTTACACCTAGACACCAAAAACCACGGGGCTAACTACCTAGACGTCGTTATCGGCCACCCTGTACCTCTAGACACCTTCCTCGAATGACTTTCACACCTAGACACAAAAAACCCCAGGGCGCGCCACCTAGACCTTGTCATCGGCTACCCTGGAAAGCTAGTTACTGTAACAGCTCCGGAACGCAGAGTATGTACTGGCAACCTCTTAATTCAAAATATCGTAATATATTATTATATTTTCTTGAGAAAGTAATTCTCATCATATAGCTATGCGGCCAACTTCACGGTCCTACCACTTCTTGCGGCTAACTTAACGGTCCTTTCACATTTCGGGATGAAGAAGAAAAACGTAATTTTAGCATTTGTAGATTGTACACTCACATATTATAAAAATAAGCAGCCTTTTCACTAATATTTTTGTTGGAAATCATAGTTTAGCTCAGAAAACATACTAATTGCCAAAAAATCTTACGAACAGTTACAATAACCATTTTTTTCTGTATCATGAAAAATCCGAACACCAATATATAATTAAATAGTGGCACGGGCGCCGCAGCTTCGTCTGCTTCTCAAACTCGCCTTCGTGGCGCTACCGCGCCACTTGATAATCACTTGTGTTGTTGACTGTTTCTTTTGCACTCTTGTGATACTTGGAGTTATTCAATATGTTTTCTTCTACTTTACCTCTCTTCTATTTGTTTAATTTATTTTTAAATAATTGTAGAATTTTGCCTAATTAATGCCACCACTCTCACTTGTCACCAATATCACTTATTTTTCCCCTTTTAAAAGAAAAATTCCACTTTAGGATTTTTTTTTTTTTTTACGTGGCATTTGGAACTCGAAAGTTCATCGCCTCATCTACGCAAGCCTTCCACGCTGCCCTATCTTGTGTCAACCCCACCCATGATGCACCTCTCCGATCGACACCCACCCGTCCTATTTCTACTAGATCTGCTTTTACGTTGTCCTCCCATCTACGTCTAGGTCTACCTAGAGATCGCGTTACCATCGGCCTGCCCTTCATGACACGCGCTGCCGTACGGTCGTCTCCCATTCTCGCTACGTGCCCTGCCCATCCCAATCTGCGCGATTTTATTATTCTGTTAATATTTGGTGACGCGTACAGATTGTGTAACTCATCATTGTGTAGTCTCCTCCATTCCCCGGTTTCCTCATCTTTCTTCGGCCCGTATATTTTTCGCAAGACTTTATTTTCAAATACCCTAAAACGGTTGCCCGCCTGCTTAGTGAGAGCCCACGTTTCGCACCCGTACAGAACCACCGGCAGTATTATTGTCCTGTATATTCTTATTTTAACGTTTTTAGACAACAGCCTCGACTTAAGTAAATTACTCACGGCGTAGAAGCAAGCATTACCCGAATGGAGTCTCTCATTTATTTCGACATTAATCTCGTTTCTATAATTTATGGTCGTACCCAGATACCTGAATTCGCTAACCTTTTCAAAAGTAAAATTCCCAACTCTGAGATCTTCCTCCCCTTTGCAGATGCCTAGCTTATCCACAATCATGTACTTTGTTTTTGATTCACTCACTTCTAACCCTGTATACTCCATCGCTTTTATGAGGATTTCCGTGTTTCTTGCTACCGTTTCCCTACAATCCCCCAGTATATCCAAATCATCTGCGTAGTCTAGTATCTGCGTTGTTCCATTAAGCGTTGCGCCCAGCTGGCTAACCTGCATTTTTCTAACGGCATACTCTAACGTTAAGTTGAACAGCACCGTAGAGAGCCCATCCCCTTGTTTTAAACCATCGCGTATCATGAAGGGTTCTGATACATTACCGCCTACTCGGACCTTTCCCGTGCTTCCGTTCAGACATATTTGAATTAATCTCACGAGTTTTTTCGGTACACCGAGAAGTACTAGAATTTGATACATTTTGCTTGGCTTAATAGAGTCGTATGCTTTTTTAAAATCTATAAATAGTTGGTGTATGGTTTCGCAAAATTCCCACTTTTTTCCCCACTTTTTCTCAAACAATCCACTTTAGGATTAAAAATGTACAAATGTATGTATGTGTATCTTACAAAAGGGGTTTATAGGGTAATAGGGTGTCATCAATGCTAGACTGCGAGAAGTACTAGAATTTGATACATTTTGCTTGGCTTAATAGAGTCGTATGCTTTTTTAAAATCTATAAATAGTTGGTGTATGGTTTCGCAAAATTCCCACTTTTTTCCCCACTTTTTCTCAAACAATCCACTTTAGGATTAAAAATGTACAAATGTATGTATGTGTATCTTACAAAAGGGGTTTATAGGGTAATAGGGTGTCATCAATGCTCGTCAAATGGGTAAAAATAATTGTTTAGATTAAAAAATTCACGCAAATCGGAATGAAAGTTCCAAAAAGTTAAACTTAACCTAAAACCGTTCAAATTATCATAACCTTTATCCTAAAACGAACTTGTTCAATTTTTATATACTAAAAGGAAAAACAGATAGCTACCCTAGGGAAAAAATGTAATAAATTGTAATAAAATGTAATAAAACGTAAAAAAATGTAAGTAAATGTAAGAAACTGTACTTTTTTGTTGGATTTTGGACCTTTTTTCCCATACATTTTTGTACACTTTCTTACATTTTCAGATTTGTTAATTTTTTTGTACATTTTATTACCTTTTATTACATATGTTATTTTACCGCCTAATATAGTCAATATATTTTTTTAATTATTAATTTTATAATAAAATGTAACAATGCATAAGAAATTGTAAGAAAAAGTTAAAGGATGTAAGCAGAAGTAAGAAAATTAAAAAGTCGCCATTTTCTTATATAATATTACGTTTACAGACAATTTTTTACATTTTGTTATACTTTTTTACGTATTGTTACATTTGACGTTTCAAAGAAGAGACCCCCATGAAATCCTGGATAATTGGATTTGTAATAAATTGTAATAAAACGTAACAAAATGTAATACAATGTAGCAAATTGTAATAAAACGTAAAAAATATCCGAAATCCAACAAAAACGTACAAATTCGTACGATTTGTTACATTTTCTTATATTTTATTACAATTTATTACATTTTTTATTTCCACTAGGGTATATCTTAATAATTAAATTCAAAACCCGAAAACCAGTACCCCCAAATAAAAAACTTAAACGTTACCAATTATCCTAACAGTAATTAAAATCCCTAAAATTTCAAAAATTATCGATGAGATTTAATTGTCTATTTACGAATGCATGTAAATATTGATTGGGCGGATTGAGTTAAATAATCGAATTTTGGCATATGCCGTGAAAGTTAGCGAGAAAAGAAATTAAGTGTGTTGCAATAATTTAATAAAAATTTCAGAGTTCTTACGTAATTGTATATAAAGCGTCACTTGATTTTATTTAATTTTGATAAACATAAGAAGAATTAGATGAACACGATAAAAAAAAACAAAATTGGAATTCTAAACAATTATTAGTTTACTTATCCTCTAAAATAATTAAATACCTTTTGATCAAAGAAAACCGAATTAATAATAAAGTATTATTCCAAAAACAAAAGAAAATTTTAATATTATTCTTAAATCGACAAAAAGTTTAATTAACAAAACCCTAAACCAACAATTATTACTTCCTAAGGTGTAAACTTCTCTTAATAAAATAATTAAAGAAAAAAATTATTTATCTACGATAAAGGTTAAACAAGCGTGATCTTAAATCTATGTTAATTAATAATGATTATTATTGTTGTAGAACTCTTAAAATGTTGGTCTTTTGTTTTTATTATTTGAATTACGCGCCCGCTCAAAATGGCTGCCGCGCGCTCTCTCTGCTTCTTGACTCTACTCTGACTCGCACCGCTGTAAAGTCCCTAGCCGTGCCTAGTAACTACGCTCGCACGCATGCGTCTGCGCCCTCGTTCGCTCTGAATAAACACGTGCCGTCGACTGCTATGCTGCAATCGCTAACCTCACCCGCATCGCGTCGCGTACTTTCTCCTTCAATTAGTGTTATTAAATCGAGGTGAAAACAGTGCCTACGTATAATCTAATGGTTCGCGGGTGTGTCCTTTACATGTGAAAGTGATTTTCTGAAGGTGTTTATTGGCAAAAAGTGGAAATATAAGTGTGGGCCCAGGACTCTCTACCCCAAGCAGTACAACCTGTTGCTGCTTTCGAATCAGATAAGTTCTCCTGAAAATTTACTTAAACATAAATCATTTGTATTACACTAGAGCTTGTTGCTTTGTGTTGAATAAACTTTCCACATATTTTAGGATAGCACAAGATTCTCAATGACTTCTTTTCACCTGCGACGACTAAAGAAAATGCACACAAGTTTAAAGTTTTGAGTGTTGTCACACGCTTTATTTTCTTAAATATTGTAATTTTTGCTTCCTATATTGTTTGAATGAGTTTTACGGGTTGGCTTTAACAACATGAACGAGGCCTTTTGTCGTAGATTTTTGTTAATTGACAAATTTTCATTCAAAAATTGTTGAAATTGTTCATTCTCTGACTATAATAATAAAATGTATTGATAAAAAGTTTAATCACACGTCAAAAAGAATTCATGGAATCTATTTGTGTAAAATTCTCTTCATCTAAATCGACAATTGGACCAAATTGTCACAAGTTTTCTTTTTTTTAAGTTTGTTTTCTTTTTGCTTATAGTGTTCAACTCTATTTGATATAACTGTGGAAAATTGTGCATGAAAATTTTGCTTTTCACATTTATAACTGATTTGCTCCTTCTAGGGTCGATAAAATTGCACAATGAATGCTGTTCACGGGGCCAAACCGAATCTACTTGCTGCAACTTCAACGATCGACGTCAATGCTAGGATTTCTTTAATTTTGTGCAGTACGTAACAATGCTACAAAGCTGAATAAACCAGATGAGTGTTCTTTTTAGTGTATGTGCTTTTACTTCGTTTTCTACAAGTGTTTTCAAATGAAATTAGCCTCGACGCGTTCCAATATTTGTCTTTCTCATAAATAATGGTGTAAATGAAAGTGTGTGTTTAATTGTTTGTGTATTAATAACGAATAATTTGAAACTAGGTGTTTAATTGCATTTGCTGTACAACAAACTTAAATACTCTTGTTTAGACGTGTTTTGTTAAGCTTTTCACTCTCCTAAAGATTATTGGAGCCAATTTGTTCATATTTTTCTTTCTGAAGTGCCTTGGAATCACGTTTATTTTTAAATTAAGACTAGTCGTAGAAAAATTTTAAATGCTATGCGTATTTCATCATGTTTGATTAACTTTCAGTGTATAAGCCTATTGTTATGTCCAAAACTTATAAGAGTTGTCACCGGACAGTGACTCTACGGGTTGATTTGCTTGGTGTAAACCAAATGGAAGAACCTTAAATTGCATTAAGCCTCTTCCGGGAACGATAAAAGCGGTATACTTCTTGCTTTCCTCTGACAGCGGTATTTACCAGTATCCATTTTTCAGGTCGATCGTGGTTAGGTACTTTGCTCCACGGAGTTTGTTTAGTGTCGCGTGAACTTGTGGTAGCGGATGTGCATCTTTGATGCTGATTTTGTTGATGCCCTGGAAGTTGATGCAGAAACGCCTCTTTCCATCCTTTTTCTTTGCGAGAACTATGTTGGAGCTCCAAGCGCTGTCGGATGGCTCAATCACATCTTCCTGTAACATTTCTTCGACAGCCTCGTCGATTATTTGTTGCATGGTGGGGTTGCGTGGCCAGTAGCGTTGTTTGACTGGATTTGATTCGGTTACCTTTATTGTGTACTCGATGAGCGGTGTGGGGCCCTGTATAATTCCGAAGAGTTCTTTTTCGTATTGGATGATTTCGTCCACTCGTGTCTGTTGATCTTTCGAGATTTCCTGAATGCCGATGTATCTGAATGAGAGTACCGAGGTATTGGACCGGTTGGGTTATAATTCCTTTCCCGCTATGATTACGCGGATGTTCATTTTGCGTAACGCGTCCTTCCCCAATAGCATCTCATGGCGTAGCCCTTTCATGACAATAAATTTGTTCCTGAAGGTGGCGCCGTGGGTCGTCGCCTTACCTTCCACATAGTCTGTCAGCTCGGTGGTTGAGCCGTCTCCCAGTATAGCGATCGTCTCTTGCTTCTCATGTCGCCAACCGTTGTTTCGTCCGATCATGGCGGTTTCTGGTATTATGAACGAACTCACGGCCCCTGGGTCGATCAATGCCAGCACCGTATCATGGTTTATTTGTACTTTTACGAGGTATCGGCAGTCTTGGGACGGTCTTCCGCTACTGTAGAGCCGTCCTTTGGCGCGTTTTCTGAACGATCAGGTAATCCGTGGCAGTCTCTTATGAGAACGCCGTCCTTTCCGCATACAGAACAGAACTTCCGTGCTACATTTTTGCAGTCGGCGCGGGAATGGCCGCGTTGTTTGCAATACCAACAGCATTCGGCTCTGTTATAATAGTCGGTGGTGTTGTTACTTGTGGAGGCGCTATTGATGGCGGTTTTTCGTTCTTGTTCGCGCAGTTTGGCAGCAATATCTTCGTATTCTTCGATGCGCTGTATGAGCTACGGTAGTCTGTTATCTCTTCCCTGCGTACCCGCAATTGAAACTCGGGTTTCATATTGTAATATATATTGTCGAGTTGCTCTATCAACGTATATCCTCCCCTTCTTCTCATCAGGGTCGTCAATGCATTGCAGTAAGAACTTATGTTCTCGTTGAGTTTTTGAATCCTTTCGGCGACTTGTCTTGTTAGATTCCGTCATTCTCCGCTCGATAAATAAAAATTTCTTAACCTGATTTCGAGCTCCTCCCAGGTTCGACAGTCGCTGGCGTAATTTCGTCGCCATTGCAGGGCTTCTCCTCGCAGCAGTTCAGGGGCTCCTTGCAGCAGCTGTTCACTGGTAAATCCGTACGATGCCTGTAGTTCCTGGACCCGTTCTAAGAAAGAGTAGACGTCTCTTCCCTCAAAGTGACAGTTCCATTTGCGTATCTGGCCGAGAACTTCCTGTGGATTCTTTCGGACATATCGAACTAGTCGTTGGCGAAGCTCTACTACGGTAACCTCGCAGTTGAGGTTTCTCCCCCGCAGTTTGGCGATAAGCTGCTGCTTGTTGAGGCGGTAAATCCAACTAACCCTCATTGTAAAAAAATCACCGGTTTTAGTTTTGGACGAAATTCTGTGTACAATTTTTCGTAAAAAAAATTTTAGAGATTTGAGAAATTTTGAGATGTCGACGTAAGGCTGGGTTTGTTGGTTAGGAATTTAGCTTTGTTTCACCAGGACGTGAGCGCACGAATGGGCGAATCGCTGGCGCAACTAATGTTACTCCTTAAACCCTGTGAGCTAACAGTGGCAGAGGGAGACAGCAATGTGTCGGAATGTAGGTTAGGATTTTACGGTGGCACCGGGTGTCGCCCACGTGTGCTCACGTAGACGAGGCTTGGTGTCGCTCGGGTGTTCCGGGTTGCCTCGTATGCTCACGATGGCAATTCGGAGTTTCGGGTTTCGGTTCGTCTACCAAATCGTCACATGGGCTCACGAGACGATTTCGTCGGCCTAGATCTATCTCTCGCTGTTCCTTGTAGTAATGTGTACGCACCTAGATAACTTATAAAGGCGCGCGGCGAGGATGTGTATAGGTGCGTTCACGGCGCGTCGTGGCAGAGTCGCTCGCTGCGCATGCCGCGTCTATTGCATGCAGTTTGTGTTGAATGGAATCGTGTCATTAAAGGTATGCTCGAATTTTTCTTTACATTCAAAAAAAGTGAGTAGTGACAGTGTTTAAACATGCTCAACAAAATTAATGTTTCACTCATTCTCTCTAAGTGAAAATCTGCCCAAATTAGGTGGCGCGGTAGCGCTACAAAGGTGAGTTTGAGAAGCAGACGAAGCGGCGCTCATAACACTATTTACTTCTATATTGGTGTTCGGATTTATCATGATACAGAAAAAAATGCTTATCGTTACTGTTCGTAAGTTTTTTTGGCTTATCAGTATGTTTTCTAAGCTGAACTATGGTTTCTAATGAAAATATTTGTTAAAAAGCCGTTTCGTTTAATAATAAACAAGTTTATATATCACGAATGCTCAAAACAGTATATCTACTTTTTTTCTCCAGTGTGGCAGGACCGTAAAGTAAGCTTTCTAGCCTAAAAGTTGTAGGACCGTGAAGTTGGCCGCACAAGCTATTATGTGTAATATAGTTGGGTATCGCTTTCCCACATATTTTTATAAGTAATACATTTGGGTATCGCTTTCACACGACCCCATTATCCCATCTATAAGTTGCGCAGAGTAAATGTGTTTATATTGTCTGCTTGACTTTATGGTTATGTGTTTGAACAGCTGCCGCACTGTCGCTGCACAAACTTTCTGAGTTTTCAGGGTCACTGATGACGGAACTCAGGAAGTGGATTTCGTGACTTTTTGTGCATACATGCAAATATCGTTTTGCGGTAGCCGGTCACGCTTGATATCTAGGTGCCAAGGGTCTGTGATGACGAGGCTGTCGATGTATATTGCGCGCTGTAGATTTTTGTTTCCACGTGTTAAATCGGCCATAAATGCCATGAATGTCTAGGGTGACCGATAACGGAGTCAGTACGCACTGTACTTCTTGGCGCAAAAATGTTCAAATCAGTTATGTTTACTGTCTAGGTACATGCGGTCGACAATGACGCGATTGAGGTAGTGGGTTTAATAGCTTTCATTGTCTAAGTGTAAAAACTGATTTTAGGAACGGATACTATACACGAGAGATATCGATATTCCCGTAATAAAAATTACAGTGTGCACTACCCAAACTCCATCATCATGTATTTTATTTTTAGAACAAATTTAAGGTACATACTTCAATAAGTTCTCTTAAAAAGACATGAAATCTTTAAAAAAAACTTAACCAAAGTAAAAAGGTTAGTAAAAATTATATTTATTTATTTCCAATATTTTAAACATTTAGATTGACGAGAAAACGCTAGATAAAAAATCTGCTGCAATAGCATGCAAACGTTTTGCAGGTCGTCACACATATGATTCTTAAGTGACGAAGTTTCTGGATGAATATTCAGAAACATTAAATTAAATGAAACAAAGACAGTAGGAAAAATCCAGAACCTTCGACCCTTAACGAGCGTAAGAAGTAACCCTAAACCAAAACAAACTTCTTCTCCCTCGGCTGAAAGCGCGCGTGCACAGTCGACGCTGCAGTTTAGCCGTTGACCGTACTTAGGCCCATAACGCCTAATGAGTAAGAAAGAGAGCGCGGCTAAACTGAAGTGCGGAGGAGAAGACCCTGCGTGGGAGAAAGCCATGACGTTTTCTTCAAGCTTCGCCTCCCCCGATTTTTATTCCTGTGCGTGCGATCCAAGAGTAAGGACGCTATTCAAGAGTTCGATTTTATAGGTATATTTCTGAGTCTTTAATTTGGAGTTTAGTCTTAATTGTGATTCCGTCTTGATCATCATTTACCGAAATTGTGTCTTATTCCATTTGAAAATTATTTGAAGTCTCCAGAAACAAATAAAGGAATTTTTGAAATAATTGAGTCTAAGAGATCACTTGATTTGAGAGTTTTGATCGTCAACCTTTGGGTCATCCCCGTTAACAAACACAAGTAAGTCGTTCTCGAAATAATTTAATTTTCCTTGGTGTTTTATTATTACGCAAACAGCTCCGCCGCGACTATCAATGCGAAGTACTGATCTCCCCCGTATGGGAGAGTAAGCTATCATCCGGATAATCACACAACATTACTTTGTTAGTTCGGTAAACTTATTACTACCCTAACAAAACTGGGATTCGTCCGGGATTTTTATAGCTTTTGTCGAGCGAAACTGCTTCTTCACGTATTTAATTCTGTGTGATTGAATGAAAGAGTCATAAATTAAAATTTATATAAGTGCGCGCACATAAATGAAATTAAAAAAAAATTAAAAAATCAGAGATCGCGAGTGCGCAAATAGAAGAAGAAATTACATTCAAAAGAATGCACGAGAATTGAGATTAGCAAAGATTTAAAACATAAGGAAATTTGAGACGCGCGCGAGACAAAGACGTTGTGACGTCAAACCAAGTGCATATCGGGTGGCACGCATAGAACTATTAAAATAATTTTTCAGAGTGGATTCTATTTAATGAATTGTCGAGTTTTCTTGGGAAAAAGGGAAATAAGAAAAATACAACACACGCTAGACGGGTCACTATAACAACAATTCGGTAGCAAATTCAATTTTTAAATAAATTTAAAATTCACATTTTCGTCGCAATAATCAAAACAATATTAATTCCTATTTTCACATCAATTTTCTTTACAAAATTAGCACAGGCAGTTTGACGTATCTTGTCAGACATTGCGTAGTGCCAAAATTACTCCTTTTATACACACAGACACATTTACATTGTAGATACTTAACAGACTAGGCATACACACAAAAGTTTAAATTCATTCATTTACTTAATACACAATATACAATTATTTAATGCATACACATCAAAATCATTTCACTCGAGACACTAACATTTGATTAAATTTTGAGTAATCACGCACAACTGATTTAATATTTCAAATACAAAATTCAAAATCACATTTCACATTTTATTTATAGAATTTTTTTTGTCACTTTAACACTGCAATAAATCACACTCATTACACTGCACAAGTTTCTTTTGCACGAATACACTTGGTTGATAAGCATAGGGGTGGACCCGTTAGGACCTTGCTCGTGCCCCAAAAATACCCAAAACACTCAAAATCTGGTCGACAAGTAGCACTAGTGTGCACTGGCAAGTGATCATCAGAAGTCGAGCCAGGGCCTGGACGAGGCCGGTGCGTAGAGTGTAGAACTCCGGGTTCCACAAAGGAGAAACTGGGCTTCTGCATTCGAAACAGCCAAATTTGGTGATGAGACGCGAACTGGATCCCTATAAATATTGATAAGCATTAGGTTTACGTACATTTATTTCCCAAATTATAAATAAAGTTACATTTGCCCACAAATCTAAAGTACGCCCAAGTTTACATATACAGGAGCCCATTGCGCGTGCAGTACAAGCATAAGTTTGTGCAAAGAATTAATAAACAGATCATAGGAAATATTATTAAAAAGAGGTGTGACTATTTTCAATTGAAAAAGTTAAAATCATTCAGTCAAAGGTGGATACGAGCATGAGAGTCAGTAGTGTGATTTAATTTAAGCAAAGTATTTCCGGTCAAATTCACAAAAATTGATTTTTTCAAACAAATTAAAGCAGAAGCTAGGGGTTTAGACTTAAATGCACCTTTCTCATTGGAAAACTAGTAATAAATAACAGTAGTTCTTAACAAAAAGCGACAATTGCCCTCGAGGCGCGACAATTTCCCATAGAATTAGTACACAAAAGAATTGATCACTAACTGTATTTTGTGAAAAGCATAAAGAGCAAATTAGAAAGTGTATAAACAACAAAGCTTATATGATTTTAAACAACTATTACAAATTTATTAAAATTTAAAGTGTAGAAGCACGGGTTTAGCAAAGTTAACGTGATTTTGACAATTATTTTTTTGCATTATTGAGAATAGCTTAAGGTCACTATTGTTAAACACGCAAATTGAATGCCAAACTATAAATTATTGTTAAATCATAGAATAAACACACGGTTAAAAGCGCACAAGAGACGGTTCGACTCACAGTTTTGGTTCGTTTTCTTTGAATAAAAGTGAACAATTAACAAGCCGGAATGCGCAATCTATTGAAAGCACTATATAAATTATAAATAGTTAAACAGTGAAAGAGAAAGTGGTAGAGTATCTGGTTGCACAAATATACCCGTGACGTCACACAGTCAGCATTGTCCTCCTTGATCTTGAAAGTATTTAAGAAAAGTAAAACCACTGCTGACTGCATGGAAAGCTGAAAAAGAAAGACAAACAATTTTACACAAAGCAACAGTTCTTGAGTTGCTCGAGTGACTGCATTATAAAATTATAAAAGAAAACTTATCTGATGCTGTAACTTGCCACTACAGCACTGGGGACTATCCCGGGTCACGAGTTTTCACCTTTTCAGAAACGCGGCAATAGCACACTCACACCTTCGTTGAAGTAGTGCGAAATAGCACGCACGGTTTATAAATTGCAAAACTTTGTCAACAATTTATCGCGAAATAAACGGCACACGACGCGACGCAAGGCAGACAGCTGACGCAAGCAAACTTGACTAGGGAGTTTAACTCTAGTGTGAAGTCAGGCGTGAAGCGGTGCCACACCCAGCCGAGTAACTAGGCTCGAGAGCGAGAGGACGCCATCTTGAGAGCGGCCGAGCGCGCGCGCGAAATTTGAATTTGAAACTGTATATTGAAGCATTTCGGGAGTATACACGGACGATGAATAATTAATCCAATTGTTAAAAATTATTAATATTATATTCGAGGATCATTAACACTATAAAAACACGTTTATCCGAATTTTGTTTTTTTAACAATACGCATACTTTTAAAACAGATTGAAGCTATAATTCGTTGACAAACTTATAAATACAATTGATCGTTTGCGCGAATACAAAAATTAACTTTGCATCTACTATTAATTATTAACAAATTAATTTCGAAACCGAACTTTGAAAATTTAGTTTTTTTCCTCTCCATAAAATTAATAATTGTTTATTTTCCGTGGTTTAACAAGTCAATTAAAACATTTCAAAATTTTTTTTTTTGGAAATTTACTTAGCCTAATTTTCCATATTTCAAACGAAGATGTCCATCACGAGCTCTTCGAAGTAATCTGAGTAATGTGTCGTGAGTAGGACGCCTTCTTAGAGGAAAGCGTTCACCGTAGAGTCGCACCGCGGCTCTGGCATTGTTTTGGGTTTCGCTTAAGATCATTATCATATCAACAATTTCATTGGATTGATAAAATCGCCCATGTTGAACATTTTGTTTATAATAAGAAAAACTATTTTATTTACATTCACTCTTTATTGAAATTGAAACTAAACCAAAATAAGAAAGTGACAACAAAAAAAGGAGGAATTTTCAAACTGTATAATTTTTAAATCAAATTTGTAACTTCTCATTTTCTTAGGTTAAGACATTGTGATTTAATTGAAGACAGCGTGAGAACAATCGTTACAATTCATATTAGATTAAAGAAATTCAACTTAAAAAAAAAACATCTAAACTGGAAATGATGCACTTTGGCAAATATAATTATTAAAAATTTTTTTTAATATTAGAAAAGCAAAATGCTGTTTAATATTTTATCTTAAATAATGTATTTTTTAACATCCTACCTTTATTGTTTAACCATTTTTTACGCTTTTGAAACGTTAAACTTTTACTTGACCCTGCTTCGACCGTGAATGAATTGACAACATTGATTTTTAACGTTCCATTTCCCACTCCCATTAAGAACTCACATATTTAAAATTATCATCTTTACTTCAAAATTTACTTATGACCACTAAAAATTTGTTAACGAATGTTAAACAAGCATTCTAGTGAGAGGCAAGGGGACTCACAGTAAACAAGCACCCCAGTGAGAGGCAAGGGGACTCACGTTAAAAAAGCACCCCAAAGGGAACATAATCCTAATACGTCCACGTCGTTGTTCCTGGGTAGCGCTGAAATTAGGGAATTAGTTTTCAAGGTAAATATTTTCATGGTCATTGTCACATTGGGTTTGAATATTCATCATAAAAGTACATTAACTACGATTATTCTATCAGAAAATGCGATTAAATAGCTATTACAGTATTTCTTAACATTTGACCTTGAAATGACCTTGTGAAGGTAATGAAAAAAATTTTGAAATACCGTTTCGGACGTAAAATTTCCTGTTCTTTCCGAATCTGCTATCAAAAATAGGGGTTCCTATTTAAAAAAAACATTTTACCTTCAAATGACCTTGAAATTTGAGTTCAAGGTCAAAACTAATTGCAGAAAAAGATGTCCCCCTTGATCCTGGACAACTTTCATCTGAACAATTTTTCTGTTCGTGGCTTAATTTAGGAGTTATTAGACTGGTTTGATTAAAATGGCCCACCCTGTATATCTAAAAAAAATTAACTCTTAAAAAAGTAAAAGGTTAGGCGAGTTTGATATATTCCGCAACAAAATTACAGATAGAAAAGAACTGAGATCAATCAAACAAAGTCAAGTTTATTATATTTAATCGTAATGAAGCAAAGAACGACTCTCAAGATAATTACTACGTCACTTGCCATGCCCGTTTCATTTTGTTTATTGGTGAACAACTAAATTTTCTTTTACATCTATATATAAGAGTTAATTTTTTTTAGAGATTTCAATCCTTCTTTTAAAATTGTTTAGAGTATTTCATATTCAAAGTCGTAAAAATAAAATATAAGCATCTTTAGCACCATTCGACCACAGCTTTTTCGTAACATTTTTATTACTAAGATGAAATCACTAATTGTTCTAATATACATCACCCTCGAATTATTTCTACAGCTAGACACCAAAAACCACGGAGCGCACCACCTAGACCTCGTCATCAGCCACCTTGTACCTCTAGACACCTTCCTCGAATGATTTTTACACCTAGACACAAAAAACCTCGGAGCGCGCCACCTAGACCTTATCATCGGCTACCCTGGCAAGCTAGTTACTGTTGCAGCTCCGGAACACAGAGTATGCACTGGCAACCTCTTAATTCAAAATATCGTAATATATTATTATATTTTCTTGAGAAAGCAATTCTCATCTGTATATAGCTTTGCGGCCAACTTCACGGTCCTAACACTTCTTGCGGCTAACTTAACGGTCCATTCGCATTTCGGGCTGAAGAAGAAAAACGTAATTTTAGCATTTGTGGATTACATACTCACATATTATAAAAATAAGTAGCCTTTTCACTAATATTTTTGTTGGAAATCATAGTTTAGCTCAGAAAACATACTAATAAGCCAAAAAATCTTACGAACAGTAACAATAAGCATTTTTTTCTGTATCATGAAAAATCCGAACACCAATATAGAAGTTAATACTGTCACGGGTGCCGCAGCTTCGTCTGCTTCTCAAACGTGCCTTCGTGGCGCTACCACGCCACTTGATAAAGTCGTCGTAATTCTAGTTTTGCATAAACAGTCGGACTAGGTCAATTCTCACCCGCTCTACCTCATTGTTTACGAGCTGTGAACGATTATTGTATGTTTGAGAATATAATAATATTGTGTTATTATGTATAAAAGATGGATACGTATAAAATATTCCTATTATATTTAACTAAAACGCATAGAAAATATTAATATATATATATATATATATATATATTCATGCATACTTACAACGTTATTATAAACACAATTTTCAGAGTTTGTTAATAATTGGATCGGATGATAAGAATCGATGAGGCATAGTTTATGACTAAATCGAGGACAAACAAAACCTGATTTACTGCTAATTAATGCAAGTGATGCCAAAAAATCTAGTTTACTTATGCAAGTAGATAGTTCAAAAAGAAATGTAATGTATACGTTTAAATTTCCAAGTAAATTTACAATTAGTCTGTAAAGAAATTATATTTCTTTATTAATCGAATGTTATTATTCTTATTATGATTATTATATTAATGATTATTATTCCCGTAAGAAATTGCTAGTCCGTCATACGGCGCGATCTCTCAAGATTGCGGATAAGATAACACTCACTTACTATCTAACGGGCTTTATCAGACTAGCCATAAAGGACCCCCCCCCCCCAGTTGCATAATATAGTATTCCTGTTATAATTTCTCCAGTACCTCATAGAACTTGTTTCGTACTGATTCTATATTATATTATATCTCACTGTGCCATTAATAAAAAACCGCTGCCAATTCTTCGTCACGTAGCTTCCTTCAACATTATGTATTGCTTTAATATCAAAATTGTTTTCACATTGTGCATAATTCCGATTACATGCATCTAAAATGAATGACAAGTTTCTCATTTCGAGCGTGAAAGCCATTCCTCCTATTGTAGCGGAGGTTTTCAGTTGTCGTATAACACAAAAAAGTGTGCATTTTCAGTATTTGATCTATTTCTCAGGATCAAATCAATAAAATCACATAAAATCACTTAAAATTTGTATTATTCTCATATAGCTATAATTGATTAATGGGGGTGAGGGTAAAAATTAAAAAAAAAATAAAAATTAGAAAGGGTAAAGATAAGAAATTCTGGGACTTACAATTTTACCTTACGTTATAATTCAATTCGTAATTTTTGCCTTTCGAATCTTTATTTTTTTAAATTTCTACCCTCAACCGATTAATGGTTGTTAAACGAAATATCATCATGAAATAAACGCACATGCAAGAGTAATAATGTTGTTTTTCATAAGTTAATAAAAAATGAAACAGAAAAAACGAGCCTTGGTAGATATTATATAGAACTGAGATAGAAATTTTAAAGTCTTAAGTTAAACCGAGTATACAAGTAAATGAATTTTTTGAACCTTAATATGTTTGAAACCAACTGATTTTGTAAACAGATCAAACAAGGGGATCAAGGTGTTGTGTAATGCTAACTAAATCTTAAATTCAAACTTAATTATCACCTTTTTACTTATGGCTATTTTTTAGAAAAGTTCAAGATTTAGTTTTTGAGTTTCATAAAAAACGTTATTTTATTCTCTTTTGAATTAATATCAAGCTATTTACTCTTTTTAATTATTCCAATAACTTTATCAGAAAAAACTGAACTCTTAAAACTAAAAGATTGCTATAAAAAAAACGAGTTAACAAAATGTAAAAACGTCCTTTTTACACTATCTTACAGTAAAAACAAAGAAAGTAAAACTTGATTGCTTTAAATCTACTTAGTAGAAGTTTAGATGCAGGCGTATACATACGCACACAAAGACACATACATCCATTTTTCAACTTAAAATGCATCAGAACACACTTCCAATATGTTTTACACAAACTCGAAAATGTCCGTGCAAATAACTGTGTGTGTTTTTTGTTTATGTGGCGTAGGCTGAGCAAGCTCTGCACAAGTGGCCCTCTGACACTGGAACCCCACTGGCATCGTCCGGTCGTCTGCTTCGTGCAGCATCGTCGGGTCATCCTCTAGACAGACTCAACCCCAACAACTACGTTTCTCTGCATCGGGCAGGAGAGTAGAAGCTCAACTTTGTGACCTACGTTCCTCTGCATCGGGCAGACAAGTAGAAGCTCAACTCTGTGACCTACGTTCCTCTGCATCGGTCTAAGAAGCGTTTTGTACATACGGCTTAGTCGCCTTTGTCTAGCAAGATTTTTTATTATAAATTAAAATCCCTGTTTTTATACCAAATATTACTATAAAAAATTTTAAATGATTTACTTTAATTTTGTGATTTGTACTCATAATTCTTTTTTTTCCGGGTATAAAGGTGTTGTGTCCCCTTAAACCAATTAATTTGTGCAGAAATACCTGATTAAAATGGAAATGAAAAATAGATTCTTTACTGTTGTACGGCATTTTATGATACATTTATGCTACTATAAATGTACTTATTTTAAAGGAAACTCTTTTCATTCTAAAAGTCAATTCAATGATAACCATATACTCGAATTCAACACCATTTTAAAATTTTACTTGATTTTGAATTACATATAGGAAGATAGAAAATTTTGAGAGGTACACTCGGGATCGGGGGGTCTTGCGGGTCTAAGAGTGGAAATGTGTTTATTTATGACGGTTGCGTGGCGTAGGCCCAGATGTTTGTAGCTTTCTCAAACATGTGTACTTATTGAGGTGAGTAAGCGTGCCGTAGAGAGCGTAGGGGATGAACATTTGTTTCACGATATAGGCGCTGCTTTTACTTGAGATAATGGTGATAATGATAAGAAATTTGGGTGCTTTGAGTCGCCTGAAGAGTGTTTCTCTTATAGGAAAATATATGTGGGATATAATATAGGTTTGTGTGTTTTTGAATAAATAAGATTGTAATTTAAAACTGAAAAAAATATTTATTGCGACAGGCGACTTTTGTATGCCTGTTTGTTATTTGGAAAATTCACAGCTTGATTTTCCTAAATTTTAACAAGTAATTTTTGTAGATTATTTGCATACAAAGTTGTTAATTCTAAGTATAAATTATTATCAAAGTAGTATTTTAAAAAGTAAGCGTCATTAGTGGCGTCAAACTGCTCTTGAACATGTCGTACCACTTTTTTATTATTTTCAAGGCGTAATTCAATAATATTTTCGTTATCGGTGTCGAAAAGATCTTCTTTTTTGACGAAGCATAAAAGCTCTTCTATGATGTAATCTGTGCAGTTGTTGACGGATGACGTTCGTTGGATATAGATGGCTGCCCATTTCAGTCCGTCTTTATAGTACGGTAGCAGAAGTGAAAATTTTGTTCCCCTCGTTAGTAGACTCTTTGAAAATGTTGTCGAAAAGAATAGTAAAGCGTATCTCTGTATCTTTATCAAGTAAGATTTTTTCAGGGTTGTTAGCGATGCTGACTTCAAGATATGCTGTAATTTTTTCGAGATTATTCAGAAGAGTGATCCATGCAGTGAGGCTTAAAATGAGTCCGTACGAATACTGATGGTTGATGAGTTAAATAGTTAGATAAAAAGTGTCGGTGGTGTCGTTGTGCATAAGGCAGACGTTGATCCTTTTTGAATTTGAGTTATTTGACATGTAAATTGTTGTTAATACAGCATAGTTTGGCGGTGTGTGCTGCAACTGCACGATTGTATGCTGCCTCGAGCATGAGTATTTTTTTCTTTTTGCCTTCTTCTGGCACCTCTCCGGGTGTGTCCTTTCGTTTTAGCATTGCTTAAGCCATTGTTACACTTAACTCCACAAACACACGCACACGGTGGACGTTTTAAATATTTTAGCTGTAATTCCCACGTTAGCTAACAGAGAACTGATGTGTGTAGCGAGAAAAGCGGGGACCAGTGTTCAAACCCGAGGACCCCGCGGACGTGATCCGTGGATAGGTATCGTGAAAGAGTACTGGGCGTCTTAGGATATTTTCTATTAAATATAAAGGGGTGGAAGCTCGAAAACGGAGAGTAGTACCCGAGCTGAGTAATATAAGAGCTCTGGAGACGTTTGCGCTGCTATCCGGTCTACTCTGCCGTCTCGTGCAGGACTCTCCGTATTTAAAAGTCAAGAAAAAAGTAGGAAGATAGTCGCAATGGCTCGTTGTAAAGAAGTTGTTTGCATCCTAAAGTCACCGGAGTTCGTCAAACTTGTCGCGAGTTTTCGCGCTATAGTGTCTGAATGTACATCTGCAGGTTGTTTGCAGCAAAACCGTCTATAAAAGCGTCGTTAATAGCGAGTGGTGGTCACAAATACTAGACATGACACCGCATAATCTTGGGCTAGAGTTTTTATACATTCTAGCGCTGTGTGACCTAAAATTTGTATTTAAACTCTACGACAGGTGTATACACCAGAATGTGTTGGCTACATATATCGCTGGAAGGTATTTGACTCGTGCTGTGACATTACAAGCTTCTGCTTATTAAGAAGTATCACGAATTGCGTAAGTACAATTATACAATTAATTTATAATTTTCTATTAATTCTTTTTATTAATCCTTCATATTTTTTATGTTTATTCAGACGCTAGCCCGCAAAAGCGTATTACATTATAAATAAATACGATCAGTTGAGCCTAGAGTTGCTAGTGAATTAACACATTACACAATTTTAATTAGTCCATAAACCACCGAATATAGATTCGGACGCGTGGGTCGATCAGGCGTTTCAGAAAATTGTAGAACAATTAACAAAAGACTGTAAAGAGGACGATTTAATTAGTACAACTGTTAAGTGTGACGGCTTTGTAGACGGGTCAATTTGGCTTAAGGGCGCAGCTATACGCGATTTGCGACATGAGCCTGTGCGAGACTTGTTTCAATTAATACAACAGAGTAAAAAAATTGTAGTCATAGACGCCTCTTTTACATTAACATTTGCATATATCTCTATGCCGGATCTAAACGAATAGATGACGAACGTTACAGGAAAGGGGATTACGTCTGATGTCAAAAATATGCTCAACAAACGTAGCATTTTAAGCATAAAAAATGATAACTTATGTTTGCCACGCGTTCTTGCTTCCGGCAAGTTTTATGTAAATAAAAGCGCGAGTCGCAAGTGGGCCAGAGAGTGGTTTGATATGCACCGCAGATCGCATTTTCAAAAGCATCGAGCTTTAGCATTAATGCAAAAATCGGGTGTAGAGCTTGAAAATGACCAAGAGCGGTCTTCGCGAGCTCGAGAAATTTCAACAGTATTTTGTAACTAAAAGATAGCTATTCGTGTGTACATAAATGAAACGTTCAGGACGACCTTTATTTTTCGGCGGTTTAAAGCAAAGCAAGTTCGCGGGAAATATAAAAAAATAATAAATTTTATGCTTTATCGCGAGGATAAAGATTTCGTTTAATTTCGATTTAATTCTAAACTTGGTAGGCTTGCGCAGTCGGATGTATTTTTGTGAACTGTGTAATTATGCCTATTCCGTGATATAGTCGAGGAAATGAAGTACTAAAAACGGCCTCACTGTCGATTTTTTAAACAGTAAGATGGATCGTAATGCGGTTTTTTGCATTTGATTCGTCAGAGTGTTAGAAAATTTTGTGACCTAGTGTGATTAATTACTTTTTGCTTTCTTCCTAAAGAAGTCTTGTAATAGTAATTTTTGGAGTTTGTGTCAAAACATGTAGGAAATATGTTTTGGGACATTTTAAGTCGAAAAATAGTGTTTTTAGAAAATGTCCGTATGGATGTCCGTATGGATATGTGTGTGTGTGTGTGTGTGTGTGTGTGTGTGTGTGTGTTTGTTGGTATCGCCTCTACATTCGCTTCTACTCAGTGGATTTCAATCCACCAAGTCTGATTTTCTTTGTTTTTACTAGTACATAGCGGGAGAATAGTCCGTTTTTATATTTTCTGGACACTTTTTTTTATATCAATTATTTAGTTTTGAGATTTGAGTCTTTTCTTATAAAGTTATTGGAAAAGTTGATCAAAGTAAATCGCTTAATATGTACCTAAAAGGGAATAAAATTACCTATCTTTTTAATGCAGAAAATTTATATTATCGTCCGTCATTTTTTTATTACACACCATAAAGCGCAAATTTTTAAAATTGTTTTAACTCGAAAACTAAGTTTTGACTCTTTCTAAAAAAAATCATGATTATTAAAAGTTATTAGGCCTATACTTCACTTTAATTTTTAGTCATTTCACGAGGCAGATCCTGCGAAAAACATCAACAACTGAAAAAAGTCATTTTTCTACGTGACGCGATAACTGGAGTAAAAAGGCAATAATCAATTTAAAATTTTAGATTTAGATCCCTTTTTTAGGTTGTTTATGATACCAGTTAGTTTCAAAGATATTAAGCTTCAAAATTTTGTTTCTCACCCTGTATACTTTGCATAATTAGAAACTGCATCGCTTATATCTATAGCGTCCTCACAGTGGCGGGTGGGTAAAGTAATTTTAACTCTAACGTGAGGGTACATGGCAATTAGCGTTCGCGGCTACCTCAGACATACTGCCATCTTGCATCAATATTCGCAAGCGGCGGCAGCAACGCCGGCGGTGTGGTGCATATACGGCTGCCCTCCAGTACTCGAAACCATCGAAAGTATGATCTTCGAATATACCGAGGATATACCGGAAGTATACTGGATGTATACAGGGTGAGTCATTTTAATCTTTAATCTCAATTATCTCGTTGGCAAAGCATGCCAGCGAAAAAAGTTTCGGATAAAAGTTTTAGGATTTTTCCCTGGCTATCTGATGATGACCTTGACAATGTCATTGAGCGTGACCTTCAAGGTCATTTGAAGGTCAAGTCGATTTTTTCAAATAGAAACCCCTACTTTTGGCACCAGAAATGGAAAGAGCGGGAAATTTTACGTTTGAATATGACCTTGCCTTGACCTTGAATTCAATGGTCAAGGTCATTGGTCATGCCGATAACAGTACAACTGGTTAGCTGAACTCGAATGCATGCTCGAAGTTTTCAGGTTTCTCCCCGGCTGACGAATGGTCATCTTGACCCTGTCGTTAAACAGGATCTTCAAGGGCATTTCAAGGTCAAGTTGATTTTTTGAAATGGAAACTCCTACTTTTAGCCCCATAAATGAAAAGAGAGTGACATGCGTTCAAAAATGAAAAAATTTTCAATGTTTCCAGAAATTTTCAATATTTTCTAAAATTTTCGTAATTTTTTCAGTTTTCAAAAATTTTCAAAGTCATTCCATTATTTTGTATTAGTGTCAATTTTCAAAATTCTTGATGTAGTTAAGTCATTCCATTATTTTGTATTAGTGTCAATTTTTGAGAGTGAACTACTCTTAACAGTTATGTAGATAGCAAATTAGTGCAGAAAAGATTAATCGTGTTTTTTACTTCTTGTAAATCGATAATTATTATTGAAAAAAATCTGTTTCCCTGTTTACTGGTCTGTAACAAATTATTTTGATTTTGATCATGGCTGATTATGTTCCCAACGAAATCGTTGATATGATCATGATTTTGGCAGAAAGTCGAAATAATTATGCAGCAGCTGCCAGACTTTATGCTGAACGCTATCCCAATAGGAGACACCCAAGTAATGTTACTATTCAAACCTTAACTCAGAGAGCTCGAAATGGAGCTTTTGTTCGTCAACGCCGTCATCACGAATACGACGAAAACGATCCTCGTGTTATTACCATTCTAGCGATTATTCATCTTGATCCTCACATTAGTACTCGACAAATAGAAAGAGAAATAGGTATACCTCAATCAACAGCATCCCGAATATTGAGAGCGAGAAGATATCATCCTTATCACATAACATTAACACAACAGTTAACTCCAAATGATATGATTTTGCGAGTACGTTTTTGTCGATGGGCAATACGAATGATTCAACAAGACTTTTTCAGGCACGTTCTTTTTTCAGATGAATCAACATTCAGAAACACTGGAGAATTGAATAGACATAATTGCCATTATTGGTCAGATGAAAATCCTCATTGGTTCAGGCCCATAGACAATCAACACCGCTGGAGTGTTATGGTCTGGTGTGGAATCATCAATGGCTATTTGATTGGTCCTTATTTCTTTGAAGAGAACGTGAATGGGGTAAACTTTTTGAGATTACTTCGAGACATTTTACCTGAATTACTAGAAAATGTAGACCTAGCCACAAGGCTAAGAATGTGGATCCAATTAGATGGAGCACCACCACATTATGCACGCATTGTTCGTGATTATTTAAACACCCGCTACAATGGCAGGTGGATTGGGCGAGGTGGCCCAGTTGCCTGGCCCCCTCGTTCACCTGATTTAACCCCTTCCGATTTTTACTTATGGGGATATCTTAAGAATGTTGTTTATGCTCAACGGCCAACAACGCGAGATAATATGATCGAACGCATTCGTACAGCTTGTGCAGCAATCCCTCGAGATGTTCTACTTACAATAGAACCATAAGACAATTCAGAGCTCGACTTGATCTTTGCATCCAACAAAACGGCGGTAATTTCGAACAATTAATCAATGGTTAACTCCAGTTAACATTCCATAAAAATACCAAACAAATAACAAAAAGGGAAAAAACAAAAAAAAAAAAAAATAAAACAAAAAATGGGATGCTAAATCCGTTTGATAACCTCCTTGATGATGCATCCTGGGTTCGGCTGATGTCAAAGGTAATTTCCGCACAAAAGATGATTTGTTTCCAAAATCACATGTTCGAACGTAAAATTTCCCGCTCTTTCCATTTCTGGTGCCAAAAGTAGGGGTTTCTATTTGAAAAAATCGACTTGACCTTCAAATGACCTTGAAGGTCATGCTCAATGACATTGTCAAGGTCATCATCAGATAGCCAGGGAAAAATCCTAAAACTTTTACCCGAAACTTTTTTCGCTGGCATGCTTTGCCAGCGAGATAATTGAGATTAAAGATTAAAATAACTCACCCTGTATATCTGCGGTATACCAGGGGTAAAACCGCTGGATCTAACCAAAAATTTTTATGAACCGCGGTAGTTTCAAAATATCCACTTTTTCCAGGAAGATAATCATTTAGTGCAAGCTCTCTGCTAAGAGTGCGTTAAAAGGGCGAGGCAGTGACAACAGCTCTTGATTGCTTCTGCAGCAGAGAGTAGCGCTTGATACCAGCGGACGTCGTGCTACGGTCTGTCTACAAGGCATCCCTTCAGATTATCATCAGGCAGATCCTTTATTGCATGCTCTTTGTAGGAAACACGATATAAACTATGAAATGAACAATAAAATGTACCAATTGCAAATTTTATCAAAATGTATCATACTTTGTACAAGCCAGCAAACCCTTCAAGGAAGCAAGAAGCAAGCTAAATTCAATAAACCTTCTTTAAAAAAAATCTCTTTTAATTGTTTTGGCTTTCGTATTAAATTATTTCCTTCTAGAGGAAGCTTTGTAATAGTAAAATTTTGAGTTTCGTCAAAACTTCTCGAAAATACTTTTTGGCGTGTTAGAACTTCAAATCAAGTGTTTTTAGAAAATGTTCCTATATATATGTGTTGTTTTTTTTTACGTGGCGTAGGCAGAGCAAGCTTTGCACAAGTAACCCTCCGACACCGAATCCCCACAGGTACTATCGTTGAACAATACTTCCGTGGGGCCCGTTAACCAGCCTTCTTTGGCTGCGCCATTGAAGTTTGACATTTCTATACATCTTCCATCCACCAAGGTGATTACAGGTTCAGGATCAAACTCGCCTTTTTCATTCTGCATCGTCCTGCCGCCTACAAGCAGGTGGCTTATCTCCTTTTGGTAGTAGCACCAGGCATTGCTTCTTCCAGTTCTTAGAAAACGTCCCTTCTTCGAGACATGATCTGTATAATTCCACAAAGATGTCGAGACGTGCCTGTATAGCTTGTTTCAATGCAATATTGGGTATGCCATCTAGGCCTGAAGTCTTGTTGTCCCCAATTCTTTTGCGTGCAGCCAGTAATTTCTCTGTGGTGATTGTTCGAATGATTTTATCGTTTGCCTCAGCTTCAGGAATAGCTGTTACTTTTAGTTGAAGGGAAAACAGTGTGGTCACAATACGTTCCAGCAATTCCGGGCTTTTTGAAGGGGGGGTATAACCTCCCTTCATCTTCTTCATTACCACTTAGTACGGTTGCCCACAGGGATCCAGCTCAACCTCATCCTGTAACTCTTTCAGGCACCGTCGTTTATTTTCTCGGATTTTTTTCTTGAGTATCCGTTTAGCATCCTTCATTTCTTTATTTAGGGCGTCTACTATTTCTCTACCAGGACCAGTCTTGTAGTATTTCTTCCGAGACCACTGTTCCCGTCTTCTGGTTCGATGAAACTTTTTGCGGGCCGCGTCAATTTTTTCATCCCACTACCACTTCACACACTCTTCCCACCTGTGCCTCCTTTGCAGAGTACACAGTTGGGTTGGTTCTTACACTTATTTGCTTTGTGCCCATCTTTGCCATATTTAAAACAAAGCTTACTTCTGTCATTAGTTACTGTGCAGTTTCTACCGATATGGCCAAGACCTAGACATTTTTAACACCTAAGCAACTCGTTATTGCGGTTAGCCACCCGGATCCTACAGTTGACCCATCCTAATCTGATCTTCTGTAGCTTAGTGATCTTAGCCGCTATCTAAGCTGGTACCGTATTACTGCAATCTGCGTGTCACCATACGTCTTTCTCAGAGATCTTATCGTAGAGACTTCTGTGATGTTCTCTTCGCCAATTTCCTCCTGTGTGTATATGTGTGTGGATGTCGTTGGGTATTTATACCGTAATATTTCTGGAACTACTCTGTCAATATCAATAAAATTTGACATGCATATATATTTTTATATTATAATTTAGGAAAAAACAGTTATTTTTCATTTTCTCAACTATTTTACTTTTTATTGCCATTTTTTAATTTTTGAAAATCGCTCTATTGCATTTTTTTCAATCATCCCATTGTTACAAATAATTCAGCTATAATGCATTTAGAAAAAAATAAAATTACCTACTTTTCCTTGTTTGGTGCTAGGGATCGACTGCTTTGTTCAACAAATTAAATGAAAAAGTTGATTTATTTTTTAATTTATATCTTTAAAACTAAACGTCATAACCTCGCGAAAAAAATATTGTTGATGGTCCACGTGTCAAACTATATCCCATTAAAATTTCAAGTGATTTGACTACTTATTTTTTCAGAAATAAATCGAAAACTGAAAAAAATGAATATTTTTTGGAAAATATGTTTATTTGTATTAATAATCTAAGTCACTTTTTTAATCATATGCGCCACATAGATACATATGTATGTTTTACATATATCATTACTAGTGATTTCGAGATTCGGTCCAAATAAAAGAAATGCTGCGAATAATCATCTGTGCAGATACGATCTTGATTTTTAAAGATATCTGTTTATAAATGAGAAATATCGACAGCTCTATGTGTTCACGCATATCACAAGACGTTTTCTGCAGATTTGATCCGGATGAAAGAGATGCTGCAAATAATCATCTGTGCAATTATGATCTGGTTTTTCAAAGCTATTTGTTTATGAATGTGAAATGATGCATGCTCAATGGATTCACGCATTTCACAAGAGGTAATCTGCAGATCTAGGCCAGACAATGAGATGCTGCAAGTAATCCTTCGCGCAGATATAATCTGTTTTTTTTTAAGATATCTGTTTGTGAATGTAAAATGTCGACTGCTTGATGTATTTACGCATATCACAAGACGTAATCTGCAGTTTTCTTCCGGATAAAAGGGATGCTGCAAATAATTATCTGTGCAAATATGAACTAGTTTTTTTAAAGATATTTGTTTATGAATGTGAAATGACGCATGCTCTTTAGATTCACGCATATTACAAAACATAATCTGCAGATTTGGTCTAGATGAAAGAAATGCTACAAATAATCATTCTTGCAGATATGATTTGGTTTTATAAAGATATCTGTTTGTAAATGAGAAATATAGACTGCTCTATGTGTTCGCGCATATCACAAGACGTTATCTGCAGATTTGTCCAAATCAAAGGAATACTGCAAATAATCATCAGTGCAAGTATGATCTTATTTTTAAAGATATCTGTTTGAAAATGTAAAATGACGACAGCGTTATGTAGTCGCGCATATCACAAGACGAAATCTGTAGGGAGGAATGCAAATGCGACGAACACGCATACGCTAGCGCTGAGTGACAGTAGCAGCTACGATGGATCGCGAAGACAAAACAACAGACCCATCGGTCCCGCGGTGAACAAATGGGGGATTAATTGCACTGGGGAAATCGTGCTTTTAATCAGTTAGAATTTTTCAATCTGGGAATCTGATTGGACCATTTCAAAAACGTTTCACTAGAATTAACACCCATTAAGTGTTCATCTAAAATTTAACAGTGTAATCATGACACGTCAAATAAATAAAGATCACAATTTATATGTAAATCACAAGCAAAGCGAGCGTTTCTCGCTGGTTGGATTATAATACACTTATATCGTGACTTTATCACGATATTATGCTCCGCAGACCACACAGGCTAAGGAAAGAAACTTCATAAATAAATCAAACATAGATAGTGAGTTAATAACATTACTACGTCAAAGGCGTCAATCTACAGAGCCCAGTCTCACAACCGATTTCAATCTAGTGAAAGCCCTGGTGGTCGGCGCTGGCCCCATGGAGATGGGGGGTGGTGTGGGGGCAAACTCACAAGGTCGTAAAAACGAGTCAAAGAGAAGAAAGGAAAGGAAAGGTAAAGCAAGGTCCATTGTCCTCAGGGATCCAAACTCTCAATCCGGCTACGCAAGGCGATCACTAGCCGATCCTGAAGGATACGGTTAGGGAAACAATTAAGTACGCCAAGGGCAGAACTAACGTGCACTGACTGATCAAAACGGGCCTTGCGAAGGCGTTGGAAGAGATAGTAAAGATAAAGGAAAATAGTACGTCCCACTTGAAGGTGCCATAGACTTGTCATAGACTGCCAGTCTGCACTAAGGGATGTAGGACGTATCGCAGAATGGGATGAACAACTTAAAGTTCTGTTAGAGGAGCTAAGAGAAAAGCACGAAGAAGGAAATAAGGAAGATAAAAGCTATCAATATGCCGTTGGATACTACCAAGCGCTGCAACGAGACACGAGAGAAGCTAGGAAAGGTGCGCGAGGGTAGCTCCTGAAAGACGCGGTCCTAGCTAGTGCCGGAAGCAAAAGATCAAGGGACAGGCCAACTAATAGCCCTGAAGAGAAGATGGAGAAAAAGTAACTCAGGAAGAGACAATGACATGAGAAAACGGCGATGCAATGTGAGATCTTTGCCCTGAGAGTACCTCACAATGCATTAGAGCTACTGGCAAAAGCAGGAAAAAACAAGACGCATGCGGAAGTCCTGGGAAAAAAGTTGCAGGATCAGAAAGCACGTGAACGTAGTGCGATGCCACATGTGCCTAGGTTTCGGACACTGGAAGAATGAGTGCAATAAAGCAGATAAATCGAACTTCTGTTTTAAGTGTGGGGGAGTCGATCATCGCATGGCTGAATGCCAAATAGATTCGATCTGTTTCCTCTGCAAAAAGGATGAACAATAGAAAGTAAGCTATAAACTTGTAGCTGGCTCCGGTGGCTGCATTGTATTCAGGCGCACCTTAGACAAGGTGAAGATAAAAGAAAAAAGATCTTAAAAGATGGCAATAGCAGGCGAAGTGCTGGATGTAACAGCATCGAGAGCATAGCAACAAAAAGACGGGGTTGATGTAGAAAGAAGAAGACGAGTTTGACCTCGAACTCCTAATCAATCCGGTAGACGGGGAACGTATGGAAATGTCAAACTCAAAGAAGAAGCCAACTAGGCTAATTAACGGGCCCCAGGGAAGTATTGTTTAACAATAGTACCTGTGGGGTGCCAGTATCGAAGGGCCACTTGTGCAGAGCTTGCTCTGCTTACGCCATATAAAAAAACACACACGCACACACACGCACGCACGCACACCCACACACTTACACATACACACGTATGTGTACACTCAACGCACATTCAAAAACTCAAGCGACCATGCTTTAAACAAATGACAGTCCATCCGCTTATAAGTGCAGATTCGTCTTCCGCGTCAAGGGGACATGAAGCGTTTAAGCCCGTGCTCAAACATGTTGTTGTAGCCGTTTGCATCTCGATGCTTGCGGCTGATGCTGGCCTGCGCTGGGTTTTCCTCGGCGTTATAAAACCATAAACGGCTGGGGCCACATACGCGCGCCGACGATAAGATATCCCCGGCGTAGTGAAACGGTGAACGGCTGGCCGCTTGGGCCAGCTGACTCCGCCACCAGCATGCTATTCGGACCTCGCAAGCTCCGTCCCTGCCATTCCGATTGGTTGATCGGTACAAGAGGTGAAGCTGACGAAACCTTTGATGGCTGATATTGGAGAATAGAGAACAGAACATCAGTTTCTCTGGAGATACGACCCGAGTCGCAGTTTACTTCAGGCAATCGTCACACGACGAGACAAGACAAAAATAAACCTAGGTTTTTGGTTGCATACCCTGGAGTTGATTATTTCAGACGCCTTCACCTTACGATTTTAGTCATATTCCTGCGCCTTTCACACTCCCAAACGTTTAATATAATAAAATCCGCCCTAATCTACCAGAATACTGGTTAATCAAACTTTCTCCATTATTTCACAATAGAAAAAGTAGAATGAATTATATTACTTACACATTACTTATTATATGAATTTCTTCACAAATTTCTTTGCATTTATTGCTATAAATAAGCAATTGTTCAGTAGTTAATAATAAATTGTATTGTTGTTTTTTAATTAGAATAATATCTTTGGGTAAATCATATTTTTGAAGTGATGAATTATGTTGCGTGTTTAAGTCCATATAATAACCTAGATTATTGTTGCAATTTAAAGTGAAGCATAATGAATAGTCGTTGGATAATTTATGTACATATTCTGAAAAAAAAAGTTCGTGTCCCATTAGTAATTAGTTCAAGATGTCAAATAAAATGCTTCCTACTCTTAGGAATACGCTTTCTCCTATTTTCTTAAATCTGATTTTATATTATGTTTTAAATTCAAATTAAATGAAGCTTTGCTGCAATTGACTTCAGAATTTCAGGTCTTAAGTAATCAAAATAGTACATTACGATACAAGTGTCCTATGTGGCACCTTCTGTCACGGCTACGCTCGGGCGCTATAGCACGTGGGACGTAAATTCGCCCAAAGAAATTAAAATTACGATACAGGTGTCTTTAATGGTATGTTAATTTTATATATACATTTTTTTTAACACTTCGTGCGTAAAACACGGTTTCTCATGCTTGTTTTCCTTGTGCGAAACACGCAATTTTTCAACTAGTACGCGAAACATGTATGCCATCTTGCCTTTGTTTTTTCTAACGAGACTCTCAATTGTTTGTCGGACTTGGAATTCTCGCATCGCTTAAGTATCAATAAGACTTACATTTGCAAAAATGAGTACAGAAAGTGATTCAAAGAAAGCTTGTGACGATTCAGTGTCGATAGATTTGATTGAAAAAGCGAATGATATTAGCCTCAATCTATTGGAGCGTACGAAGAATTTGAAAAATGGTTAAAAGAGAAGAAGAAAATTTGTTTGAAAGAAGAAATCAATCTAGTTTATTTAGATGAGCTATCGAAACACTTTGCTCCGTCAACATTGTGGGCTCGTTACTCCATGCTAAAATAGGGTGGACCTTAATTTTTTTTTTCACTCGGGCCGGACCAATATAGCTTCTATATACCTGAAAAAGCATGCGCATATAGGTTTTGAACCCATAGCATCGATTTTTCACGTGCTTCAAAGCACCCGAAGTTTCTCATGGGATTTACATGTTAAAAAAGGGTCAAAACGTTTATCGTTCTGAAAACCTGTGAAAATTTTGGAATTTTAACTTTGGAAGTATATTTTCCCATGTATTTTGAGCCGCTGAATCGAATGGTGCTATTAGTTTTCGCTTCGTTCGTTTTCGTAATAGTGAAATAAAAAAGTTATAAGCCAAAATCGTTGAAAAACTCGAAAAATCGCAAAAAAACGTGTAAAAATGGACTTTTAACGTTTAAAATGAGTGATAAGTTGGAAAGTTTTTTCAAAAACATACATTTTTATGTATTTTGAGCTCATTAAACGAATGGTGCAATTGGCTTTTGCCGATTCAATCGAGAAAAGAAGTTAAAATCATCAAAAAACTCGAAAATCACGGTAAAAAGGCCAAAAAGCTGATTTGTGCAGCATGGTGAATAGGTCCAGGTGGATAAAAAGTTATACCACTAGGTAATTTTCCGCCTAGAAAAATGATGACTAGTTCCAAAAATTCTTTGAAATCACTTCTGTTTAAATCCTTTTTTAAATACTTCGAACAAAAGTCTAAATTTCTTCTTTTACATCTTGCAGAGATTCAATTACAAAAGTATCACTAATACCCGGTTCAAATTTTGTTTGATCTACAGATTTCCAAAAATCTCCAAAATTTTTAAACAATTGTACCTCCGGACCAGTTGTCTTACCAAATTTTATTTCAAAAGTACTTCTTAGAACAAGCTCGTAAATATGATGCCGGCAGATAAAATAGAGAACATCTTTATCGATTAATCTTTCTAATAACACACAAGCTCCATTTATTCGACCAGTATTGCTAGCTGTTGAATCACAACAAAGAGCTTCAATATTTTCTAATAAAGACCAGTCATTTAAAGTATCGAATACTGCTTGAGCTTGATTTATTCCACTACTAGAAGAGATATTTGGAACACCCAAGAGTTGCTCCATTCCATTGCTTGTAATAATAATCGCTAGTCTATCAGTAGTTTCTCTTCGTAAATATCCTGGAAGCAACTTTCCATCCCAGTGGATGGTGCTCGGTAAACCAGAAAAAAGTGGTGGAGCAAGTTTTTTAATTGCCTCATATCGTTCTTTGCGAAAATTTTGACGAGCCCTGTGAATAGATGATGTGTTTAATACTAAATTGCGCGTATCAATGCTGAATGCTTGCGCAGCGGCCATCAACAAATGCATCACGTCTTTTTTACTAATTTTACATTTATCTAATACTGAAGCCAATTTCTCAGTCATAATTGGTTCAGTAGCTCGCCTTTTCAGAGGAGGTGTACTTTCAAATAATGGAGATTCAGACTCTGTTTCAAGCAACTTCATGTAAATCTTCTGTAAATAAAATTAAAGAAGAGATTAAATTAAAAGTTAATAAAATAAAATTATGCTATAAATACATTTTTTCTCTATTAGTAAAAACTGATATCAACTGACTATTCACTTGACATTTTTTACTTGATCAGAGAGGTAATTATATTTTGTTTTTGAATACTTCATTATGACACGGCTGAACATGGAAAATAGAAATGGTGGTTATAGACGATGCTGCAGAAAGAACTGATGATCTATATATAGTTAAGCTTTGTTCAAAAGTGAGTTCTACGGAGAGCTGAAATTTTGCATTTTAAGTGATATCTTTTATTCTTTCTAAGATGTAGTCTTAAAACTTTACAGGTAAGTGTAATTTAACTTAATTAACAATAAAAAAGAAGTTATAGTACTTCAAGTCCTTGAAATATATCAGCAAGTCCTAAAAGCTTTTAATTTTTTGTAATAAAATATTTAATAACATTTAGTTCTTTTAAGAACTATTTGCATTAATTAAACGTATAAATAAAAATTCACTTGACGAAAAAACCTACCTTAGCGGCAATTTCGACCAATATCAAAATGTCAAGTTTTTTAATAAATAAATGTCAAAAATTGTTAAATTTAATCCAACTGTATTTTTCTCATTATATTAAAGTAAAATAAGCCTGTATGCAAAGTCTCAAATCTCTACCTATCATAGATCCAGAGATATGAGAAAAAATGTAATATTCAATATCAGCTCAACCCCAACTTTTTGTCAAACTTCATGCTTTTAGGACTTGCTGATATATTTCAAGGACTTGAAGTACTATAACTTCTTTTTTATTGTTAATTAAGTTAAATTACACTTACCTGTAAAGTTTTAAGACTACATCTTAGAAAGAATAAAAGATATCACTTAAAATGCAAAATTTCAGCTCTCCGTAGAACTCACTTTTGAACAAAGCTTAACTATATATAGATCATCAGTTCTTTCTGCAGCATCGTCTATAACCACCATTTCTATTTTCCATGTTCAGCCGTGTCATAATTAAGTATTTATAAAACAAAATATAATTACCTCTCTGTTCAAGTAAAAAATGTTTATCAGATTCGTCTTCCATCTTCTTCAAAGCATCTGCGCAAGCATTGTCAAATAATTTGTTTATGCTTTCTTTATATGTTTGTTCATTTTTTATTTGAGTGTCTATCTACGTGAAGCATTTCTTTGTATTTTTCTCCATCTTTCATATTCTGCCTCCAGTTTAATGACACATTTTTTATCTTCTTGCGTAGGAATTCGAGCTTTCTTCCAAATAATGATACACTCTTCAATGGTTAACTTCGCACTTTCACGTACAGACTTTGAAACTCTTCGTAGGTTATAGAATAAAGCAGCTAGTACTTGTTTTATCGTTGGTAGATTATTAGTTGCAACTATTTGATTAGTACAATATCCAATGTGATTGACTCTTTCGCGTAAATTATAAGCCATTGTTGAAAAACTAAATAAAATTGTTCATGCGGAGTAATATATCTCGAAATTAAAAAGTACCTGTTGAAATAAATTGAGCCGTGGTCACATAGGAGAATAAGTTTAATATAAATATTCTTATGTTTACATGAGCACATGCTCGCCGTGCAGTGCTTATTGCTCTGAGTCCGATGATAGAGAGAACGTACAGTGTTGATTGTTTATCGTTGTATAATATAATATGTATACATTCAACACTACCATTTTGTATTCACGTTACTTCGTGTCAGCTGATCCCTTCGCTGATCCGAAAATGCTTTAGGCCGCGGTCCCATCAATGGAACGAAAATCCGGAATAAGAATTCTGGAACGACAACAGCCATTCCGGTTTACCCTTCCGGTTTTTGAATATAGCCCGTATCTGATACAAAAATACTTTTTATGTATGAAAAAATTGACCTCGTATTGACATTGTAACAAACCCATTTTTTGGTCACTTTACCGTGATTTTCGACCTTTTTGACGATTATGGCTTATATCTTGTTTCCTCAATTGAATCGGCAAAAGCCAATTGCACCATTCGTTTAATGAGCTCAAAATACATAAAAATGTATGTTTTTGAAAAAAACTTTCCAACTTATCACTGATTATAAATGTTAAAAGTCCATTTTTATACGTTTTTTTGTGAGTTTTCCAGTTTTTCAACGATTTTGGCTTATAACTTTTTTATTTCATTATTACGGCGAAAACTAATAGCACCATTCGATTCAGCGGCTCAAAATACATGGGAAAATATACTTCCAAAGTTAAAATTCCAAAATTTTCACAGGTTTTCAGAACGATAAACGTATTGACCCTTTTTTAACATGTAAATCCCATAAGAAACTTCGGGTGCTTTGAGTCACGTGAAAAATCGATGCTATGGGTTCAAAACCTATATGCGCATGATTTTTGAGGTATATAGAAGCTATATTTGGCCGGCCCAAGTGAAAAAAAAAAAAAATTAAGGTCCACCCTAATGCTAAAAACCACTATAAGTACTTACGACAACGTCGATATTGGTACTTATAAAAATATCAAAGCTTTTTTGAAGAGGAAAAGTGCTAAGCACAAGTGGAAAAAGTCCAAAGTATTTAGACCATCTGAGGTTTCGAAATTTCGCAGTGAGGCCACAGAAGTTCATTTATTGAACAAAGTGAGTTTTATTCGCTTATTATACAAATATAATTTATTATTCATTTGATGTTCTAAATATGATTTTGTATTTGTAGGTTGTTTTAGTAATCGGTATATCTGGTGCATGTAGAAGAGAAGAGCTCACAAACGTAACCCTGAACGATATCAACGACCTGGACAGGAAACTTTTGCGCATCAATAAACCGAAAACAAAGACTGGAGTTGATTGTTCATTCACTGTTGATAAAGATGTTTGTAATATTTGTAAACGTTATCTAAAGCTCCGACCTGAGGAGTGTAAAACTGAATGTTTATTTTTAAATTCCCGAGCTGGAAATGCAACAAGCAACCAGTCGGGATCAACAAGATCGGTGCTATGCCAAAGGTTATTGCTTCATTTTTACAATCCGAAGTTCTATACTGGCCACAACATTATTGGTCGAAGCTGGGGGAGATATAACCACTGTAAATAAACTTGGAGGTTGGAAATCAACGACAGTAGCTGAAGGTTATATCGAATCATTTGTAGCTAACGAAAAAAAAAAAAAATTGGTGAAAAAAAAACGAATTCTATTTCAATTGCAATACCATCTACTTCAAAATCAGTCACCAACTCTACTTCATCTTCTACTTTGACATCATCTTTGAATACTCCTTCATTATCAGTATGTAAGAAATCTCGTGGAGAATCTGCAAAATCAAAAAATGATGTGCGAATTGATTCACTTAAAAGCAAATCTACTTCTGTCTTGACTGATGTAGAAAAATGGTCACAAGAAGCAAATATTTCTTTAAAATTTGATGAAAGTGAGATAGAAGAATTGTTTTCTATTCTTTTTGTTCCGGATGCAGAAAATTGGTCACAACAGCCTGCTGCTTTTTCGATCCCGGATAAAAGAGATTTAGAAGAGCTGTTTTCTACTCCTTTTGAGTCTGATGAGAACAAAAAATGTGTCTTGTCCTTCTGTGATTAATTCAAGAAAATATCATGAACTGTCGTCAACTTCGGCTGACCAACAATTGATTACAACTAATGTTTTGACGAATGAGTGTTTCAATTTGCAATTTAATAATTGCACAGTTACATTTGTTATAAATGAAAATCTGCTAATGTTAAAAAATAATAAAAGATTTATTATTTGTCATTTACTTTTTTTGATTCACTTGTCTAATTGACTCGTCTCGCTTCGCTCGGTTAAAAATGATAGAAAAAAAATCGTGTTTCGCTTACGATGTGTTAAAAAATAGTATACGCAACACGTGCGCGATACAGGTGATCCCCGCACTCGTCTTTTTTGTCGCCCGAGCTTCGCTGCATGCACCTAACGAGATATATCTGACAACAAAGGTGAGTAATAAAGTGTCTTTGTTACTTTACAGTATCTTTTACTGTATTTTTAGATGAAATAGACTTTTGTGCAAAATTTTAAGTCAATATGTTAAGTAGAATAATAGTTAAGACAAATTTTGTAAAATCTTATTTCGTCGAATGCCAGATTTTCAATTTTGATTTTTATAGGGTTTATTCGAATCATCAAGAGTCTTAACCAATTCAGAGTGTTTTTGTATTGCATATTTCAATAGAATATACTTTTACACGAGATTCAAAGTCTGTTTCATAATATAATTAAATAGAGTTAACTTTGGCTGTTTGGATTGATACATTTTTATGATTTATTTCAGGTTGTTCTTATAATGGGAATTGCAGGTGCACTCATTTGAATTGACAAATTTATTGACGAGTGGCTGTTTAGAAAAAGAAGTTTTGCTACTTGTCAGTATAAAGAATATCAAGAACAAAGTACCTAGGTCATTCACAGTCATAGATAAGTTATACAATATCTGCAAAATATATATGAATATTAGGCTAGTAGCATGTCCAATAAATAGATTTTTTTTAAGTATGCCAAGGGAAAGTGTATAAATCAGCCAATTAGCGTTAACAAATTTGGTGCCATGCCAAAGAAAATTCCTTTTTTTTTTAATGCTGACATTCACTGGTCACAGTTTTTAAAGAACCTCTGCCATACTTTTAGTATATGCTGGAGCAGACATAACAGCGCTTAAAAGGCATGGTGACTGGAAGTGGAATATTGTGGCAGAAGGATACATTGCTGGCTCGTTGAATAATAAAACACAAATCTTTCATCAAATAACATCTGGAATTTCATTAAATAATGTGACTGATATTGCAAATACCAGTCTTAATGTTGTAGTAGTTAGAATTAAGCCAGCGATAACTCCATCTACAACCAGCATCCATCACAAAGTTCAACAAAACAGAAAACAAAAAATCGAAACGTGCCTGTCAATAATGATTCTGTTTATCAGGAAGCACCTTCTACATCACAAACGCAGAATTCAAATATTCCTGTTACTAAAGAAACACCATCCACATCACAAATTCAGATCTCAAATACTTATATTCTTGTCGCTGGAGATTCTATTTTAGATACTACAAATTCTAGAATAAACAAAAAGTATCCAAAGTTGCAAAATTTTTTATGACACAGATATTGGTTTTTTGTTCATGACATGATCAATAAAAATCCAAACAAGACCATAATTCTAAATAATTGCAATGTAACATTACATGGTGAATTAAACAATAATGTAGTTTTTAATGATTAGAATATCCATAAATCTCAATAATGTCAACATATGCGTGTTTAAAATTATAAGAAGTTTACATTTATAATAAAATTAAATATCTCATAATATAAAATACCCGTCATAATATCAAATCATATAATTTTCATTAAAAAATATAAACCTCAATATTCTAAACACCATAGGGTCCTCAATCTCATAAAATCGTGAATATTCTCAAAACATTCTAAACTTTTGTTAGCGAGTTAGAAGGTTTAACAAAAATAGTAATTTTCAGTTATACAGGGTATACAGGGTGAGAGACAAAGAATTTGAATCCTAATATTTTTTAAACTAAATGGTTTTATAAGCCGCAAAAAGAACCTAGCAAAGGTGATTAAAAGATCGATATTTTCTCAAAATTTCAACTTAAATAAAACTTTTTCCTCCCGTAATCGTAAGACATAAAAAATCCATATTTTTCAGTTTTCGATTTTTGGCTGGAAAACTAGTCATCAAAATGGTTTATAATTTTTACAGCAAATCGATATTATTGTCTTTGATTGTCATAAATGTTTTCAACAAGTTTGATAATTTAGTTTTAAAAATATTAATTTTTTTTCAAATCACCTTTTTTATCATAAAAATTGAACGAAACGGTAAATCTGAAAAATTTTGCGAGAAAAAGTAGGCAATTTTATGCTTTTTTAGATACACTATTGTTGAATATTGTAACGAGTTGAGCACCGCGGCTAACTCGTAGCGGTATGAGTACCGCTGCGCCGCGACGAAACAGGGTAGACTCGCGCGCGCCAAGAAAAACACGTGCGATTTCGGGAATAAGAGCGAGAGAGATACAGAGAGCGAGCGCGCGGGCTAATCCCGCACCTGCAGGTGCGCGCTCAGATAGCTCTCGGCCTTTGGCAGGTAAACACAGGACTTCGCTCGTGATATCGTGTGCTGTGCTGTGTCCAGCGGATCGAATTGTATCTTGTGCGTGAGTGCGACGCGGAGTCCGGGTATTTCTGATCTCCCTGCTTAGCGGTTCAGGAACGTTTAGTCCTGTAGTCTGTCTGGGATCAGGAGCGTCGGCGATGAGATCGTGAAGGTTTGTGTGGCGCGCAGTGACTGTGATTGTATGCATGAGAGTGTATACCACCCGTGCGAGGGTGATCCGGCACGCGCGACCTTCACGGCGATATATAAATTTTACATTTTTATCAGCAGCACAACTGATTGGCGCATAGTTACTGTGATTAAATTTTTCCAATATTTTTCTGATGTAAACACTTTGATAAATTTTTAACATACCTAAATTACGGTTTCTAACGATTTGCATAACAAAAAAACTCGGCTCTGAAACTTTTAGTTTTAAACCTTTATTCATCTTAACAATTAAATCATTTATTCTTGTTATATTATTTCCACACATAAATCTTATATGAGGTAGTGAAGAATGTGACGGTAGAGGATGGTTATTTTTCACATGCTGAATTTCCGTTTTTTGCAGATTTTCCTATGCTGTGAGGCAGAGTAGCTGTATAGGCGTGTGTGCAACGCGCCACGTCACCATGGAGCTTTTCGCTGCTGCGAATACGACATGAAAGCTGGTGAACTTTTCCGAGGAAGCTCGAGGGTCCTTCCGCCGCAGATTTTTTGATGCTCTGAGGCAGAGAAGCTTCGTACGCCTGTGCACAACGCGCCATTTCGCCGTGGAGCCATTCAAAGCACAATAAGTTCCTAAGTAATAAACAAATACTGAGTAATAACAGCTGATACTTTCTTAGACATTTATTTCTATCTAATTTTGTTTAAAGAAAGCCTTAAAAGTTGGGATCAGAATAGAGCTTTTTGCTGCTTTCAATTCACTGTGACCGGAGAATGCCCAGGATATCAAGGAAATCTGGAAATGAAGGAAAAGGAATTAGGTTATAGAATATTCTGTGATATGGAAAAGTTTAGTATAAAGTTAGGATATTCTGCTAAAACGCCCTTTGATTTCATTCTGAAACCTTATGCTCTTGCGGTGAAGGCAAGCAGAAGCATGCTGTCTCATGTGCTATGCTCCAAAATTACGCTACCTCTAAGGGGCTTTAGACCTACGTTCTTTTCAGCTAAAAAATAGTTAAACCGGGCATAGAGACTTGGACAGTCGTACACACAAAACATTTCTAATCACTGCTCACGCAATGGAAACAAGAGACAGCACATTCTGTGCTATAAAAGCGGTCTCTCGTTTGAAATTTTTTCGCGCCTAGCTTTCGATAGCTCGTAATCGCAGCTTTACCGACCAAGTTCGGACTGTGCGTCAAAGTACAGACTCATTTGAAATTAAAATGCAAGAGCTTGATAACCTGTAAATAGGTTACGTTTCAATCTGCGTTGGGTTACGCACCTCCTAGCTTTTCTTAAATTACAAAGATTTTGCTCATGGAACATTAGTTTTCGGTGCAAGCCGATCATCAGATTTTGCGGAAATAGTTTAAATCGCATCTGCTTCCCCTTTTTCTCGCGCAGCCGTCGCCGACCTCCTTTTCCTGACTGGGAAAGTGAAAAGCGGAGGAAATTTTTTTGGATCAATTCCCCTTGACTCAGTTTTTCTTGCTGATCACGGTGGTACCAAAATGTTGTATTGTTTTAGATTCACCCTGTATTGGTGACTTAAGTTAAATGGGAATTATAGTCTTAGTAGTTGACGTCCAAGTTCATTATTACTATTCCATCTGTGCTATATAAAAGCTAAATATCTAAATTTTCGTACAAATATTCGTTAAACTATTTAGAAATTAGTCACTGTATCAGTTGTTACTTAAATGTCCTAGTTGGAATCGTCAGCTCAAGGGCTATGAGAAATTTTAGATTTGGCGGGTGACATTTCTTGTTAGGCTTGTTCTAGAGGATCTAATAACTCTAGCCACTTATATTTCTGGTTTCTAGTGTATTTTTATATGTAGAAAGTTAGAATAAATTGGTCTCTTTTCTTAATGCATTAATAAGAATTTTGACTTAAAAGTTGCAAGTCGTTTTGATTACGATGCCTATTTTTCAAATTTAGTTGTTGCTCTCCTCCGGAGACTAATATACGTAAAGAGCTGATCTTTTGCATGCAAATATTTTTTTAATAATAAAACAATATTTAAAGTTAAATTTTTCTTAAGTGATATACTTTTAATTTCCATCCGGACACCCATGTAAATATTAGGGTTCATCACTGAGATGTTCACATAGGTGTCCGGATGGAAATTAAAAGTATATCACTTAAGAAAAATTTAACTTTAAATATTGTTTCATTATTTTAGAAGAAATGTGCATGCTGAAAATCAGCTCTTATCGTATATTAGTTTTCGAAGAAGAGCAACAACTAAATTTGAAACATAGGCATCTTAATCAAAACCACTTGTAACTTTTAAAAGTCAAAATTCTTTTTAACGCATTGGGAAAAAAGACAAAGTTATTATAACTTTCTACATATAAAAATATACTAGAAACCAGAATTATAAGTGGCTAGAGTTATTAGATCTTCTGGAACAAGCCTAACAAGAAATGTCACCCGCCAAATCCAAAATTTCTCATAGCCCTCGAGCTGACAATGTCAACTAGGACATTTAAGTAAAAGCTGATACGGTGACTAATTTCTAAATAGTTCAACAAATATTTGTATACAAATTCAGATATCTAGCTTTAATTAAACATAAATGGAATAGTAATACTGGACTTAGACATCAGCTACCAGGGCTAAGATATAAAATTTTGATATTACTTAATTAAAAATGACTGAATAAAAATGTAAGCCTTCAATAATAAATATTTTCAAATTAATGTTTAGTTATATGTTTAATGTCTTTATTAATAAATAATTTCTATTTTATATTGAATGATTTTCTTGCACTAAATCATAACCTAAAATTTTAAATTCATATTGCTTGGCGGGTTGTTACCGAGTTTTCTACTAGTTAACGTCACCAGGTCACGGGGTTTCTAGCGAAAACGGCTCAAATAAATTCGCGTAATTTCTCAAATTCGGGTGTTAATTGGCAACAACTCCTCAAGATTTCTACCAGGGTATACCTGAATCCCTCTCGGCCCATAATCCCAATAGTTCTCAACACAGTTCGCTAAAGCAGACCAGGTAGCCTGAGGACTCAGCACTACAGAAGACCAGTACGACAAAAGGTAGGTGTCGACCATATTCTTAGAATAAGCTAGTTAGATATGCTCTCTCTCCTCTCTCTCTCTCTCTCTCTCTCTCTCTCTCTCTCTCTCTCTCTCTCTCTTTCTCTTTCTCTTTCTCCTGAAAGAGTAAGCTGTAGGTAAACAAGCGTTCTGATACGAGCTGCATTAACAAGTAGATTCCTGATCCCGCATTCGTTCTCTCTCTTTTGATAATTTGAATTGAATTAACGAGACCGAGAGAGAAATTAACTATCAAGTGAAAATGCAAATAGACCGATAACTATTCCGGATCAAGCAGTTTACTGTACAGATACTTCCTGCTGTTTCTTTAGATCGCAGAGGTGTCTAAACATTGGAGCGTCGAGTCGTCTTCCGTGTTCTCCATGATCAATGTAACTACCTCACGATTCGTCCGTTGACCGCCATCACACAGCTTGGGACGTAACAATACAATCAAGTAGGACAAAGAGAGGGAAAAAGTGAGTTGGGGGATAAAGCATCGATGAACATGCATCGATGGTAGGGATGACACTTTATGACAATGAATTGTTGACGTGCTTGATAATAGCTTTCAAGTTTTCTTGCCAGAGAGTATTTCATCGACTATTCTAAAAGATGAAGCATTTTTCAGCACACTTTGCAGCACTGCAAAAAAACTCTTTTTATTTTTTAAATACCAAAGTGGAACTTCCTTCAAGTCTGATTCATGCACTCCATAAGAAAGTATAGTGTACTATACGAAATTAATTTTTTTTTTACAAAAAATATGTTTTTTGGTAACTTGTACATAATACGAAAATAAATTTTATGTTATAAACATCATATCTTTGCTTTTTTTATTAACTATTATAAGCTATTTTCTTATACATAATTACATCAAAGAATCTCATTTTTATTTATCCAGCTATTATGTGCATCATTAAATACTAACTATTTAACAAACACGCGATTCCCACGTTTTCGAATACATAGTTTTATAAATCTCCGTTTCATAAAAGCCCCCAGAGACGAGTTTATTGTGATAATCTTTGAGGTAATAAGTAAACGGATTGGTTTGTACAACTCGCATTATTGTGAAAATTTTATTAGACCAGTTTGATGTATAACCTTCTTCAAAAACATTATTTAACCTACTTATTCGAACTTTATCTCCTACTTTGGATTTCCGGTTTTTTGCTGGTGACTTTTAATTTGGAAACCTCTCCTCACCTCTCTCTCATTTGCCTCTGTAACATTTTTAGGCTTGATTCTTGTTGTCCAATGTTTCCTCTAGTTGTATATATTTAAGCAAGTTGGATAGAATCTGTAACCATTTATAGCTTTCTTGATTACTAAATTTTAATCACATTGCATTTTTTAATATTCTATTGAATTGTTTGCATATGCTTGCATGAAGATTACTGTGTAAGAGTATAGGTTCATTTTGTGCTTCTTTACGAGATTTTCAAAACTTGTAGTGTAAGATTCTTTTCCTTGGTCAGTTTGTAGGTTCTTTGGTACTCGTCATTCTATTAGTATTGATTTCATAGCTACAGTAACATCAATGCCACTCTTTGACTTGACTAGAATGGCCCATGAATACTTTAACAATATATCTATGACAGTGAATGAGTAATGAAAACCTTTGTTCTCGTTAGAGTGAAGTATCATTTCTATAAGATTAGCTTGCCAAGTATCATCTATTTCACGTATGTCATATTTTCTTCTCTTGAATTGCCGACGTGCTGGCTTGTGTAGCTTTTTAGCTACTTTTTAGTATTCCATTTGCAACTTTTTGTGAACCCATTTCCAATTGCTTATTTAATTTTTTAATAAAATCACTATTAACTGGAGGATTTTTGTAAGATGCTTTTCGTATACCGATTTCCAGTTGTTTATTCAATTCTTTAATAAAATCACCGTTGTCAGTAGAGGCAGAATTTTGCTTAGTTGCCTTTTGTATGCCAATTTGCAATTGATTATTTAATTCTTTGGTGAAATCATCATTACCTGAGAAGTTGTGATTTGTTTCTTTAATTCTTGAACGATATATTCAATACTAGAATAATTTTTTTGAATAAGGTCATAAAGATATTTTAATTTTTTGTCTTCTTCCATTTGGTAATTTTCAACTTGTTTCTTATAGTCGCTTATAACATCACTAATTACAGCTAGTTTTAAAGTTAAATAATCCACTTCGGTCGGTGGGATAGCATTCAGTGGATGCAAAGTGATTGCATCGTTTGGTTGACTTAGCACTCCTAAGTTGCAAAGACGTTAATTTTCTGGCGGTTTATGGTTGTTAGTTTATGACTGGTGGGCCGCGAATCACTTACGAGCCCTCCAGTTTTTTTCCAAATACATGGAGACTCATGGTACTACTGATGCAAAGAAGAAAGTTGCGTGTTAATATAAATGCCCAGCTTCGCGTAATTACTCAATAATTGATTGTATTTCATTGACGTGATTATTATTCCTAGCTGATCGTTTGGCCATCAATAATCAAAGTCTTTTAGTAAGCTCGTTTAGATCATCCCAGCAGACGAGATCAATGTAACAATTTTTCTTAGCTATTTCATATTTAGGTATACGTTCTCCTTCGCTGCTGGTTTTCTTTTTACGTCAAGTGCTGCGGAACATTGGTGCTAAGATGTTCTTATATTTATTACTCCTTGAACTTCGTATGGATTCAATTTACTCCGTTTTTTTTTTCGATAAGCATGTGTTGCTTCTAGGGTCTTGCGACAATTTTCACGATATGATGAGCTCAGAAGAAAATCATCTAGATATTTTCCAAATAGCAATTTCATTAGTCTACTACTTTGAGGATAACTTTAATATCTGACTTTGACATATTTATCATTAAATTCAATTTCTGAATCACCAATCATATACACTCCATTCACTTTCTGCACTCCGTATATATTATCAACATAATCAACATAATCAAATAAACTTGATTTATTATTATTATTTTGATCGTTGAGCAAACTTCATCGATGCTCATTCGTTTTTTCATTTTTGTACTGCTGTTTTTATCCAAAATGTTAAGAGGAGAAGGTTGTGAGCTTTCAGATTTTGAATCAACAAGTTTTTCAAGTGGTGTGATGACTGCTTTCGGAGTAAAACACATGACTTTTTCAAAATCATCTTTCTCCGGTTTTAATATAGTGTATTTACTTTTAATAGCCTCACGAGCTCGCAAGAGCTCAATAAGAACATTCTTCTCTTTCTTGAAGTCTGACATGCTGACGTGGCGATGTCTACAACTAAACTGTAAGTTTGAGACTCATAATTCTTTTTTAATTGCAAAACAGTCAAACCTATTTTTGTATCTACTTTTATTTAAAGCTGGAAATCTACTATTAAAGCAGCTAGTCGTAGAACCATGTTTCAATTGTAGTAGATATGGTCATAGCGGAAACAAATGCAAAAATAATACAGTTTGCCTATATTATGTAGATAGTCATAAGACCAGTGACTGCACAAACAATATAATAATGTGCATATATTGTGAATATTCAAATGTTAACTAGAACACCACATTAGACATTAAACATGTTGCTAGTGATTACAACTTACCTTGTATAACCACTGTACCTTTTGTATGGGATGATAGAGCGTAAGAAGCTTTTGATATTTTAAAATACAAATTATGGAAAAAACCCATATTAATTCATCCTGATTTTACAAAACCATTTGTACTTACTACTGACACTAGTCAGACCTGCATTGGAGCCATGTTGTCTCAAGGGCCTATAAACCAAGATAGACCAGTAGCATATGCCTCTAGAGTGCTCAACGACGCCGAGACGCGTAACGATACTTATTCAAGTGAAGCACTCGCCATGGTTATTGGAATAAGACATTTCAGACATTACTTATTAGGTACTAAGTTTACAATTTGCACCGACCATTTACCTCTACGTTGGTGGAAAGATTTGCGAGATCCCGATTCACGCGAGACTTGATGGAGGTTGAAATTAACTGAATATGATTTTGACATTGTATACAAGCCAGGTCGAATTAATTTAAATGCAGACGCTTTTTCACACAACCCGATTGATGAAAGTACTGAAACCGTAATGTGTATGTCAAGAGCAAATAAATCCTAGAGATTTCGCAAATTCTAAAACAGAGACACTGCCGTTAGGCAGAATGACCCAAACGCGCGCAGAAAAACTAGAACGTCCAAATTATAAAGAAACTCGAAAAAAGCCCCTAACAATACTAGGGATAATAATGAATGCAGGGGGAAGGCGAAGACCATGCGGGACGACATACACCTGCACTTGCATCACGAGTAAGCAACGTTCTCGAAGTTACGCCACATGAGGTCACCGCGCCATTGACAGAACCATAAGCGGTAAATACGGACCACACAGAATCTGAGAAAATTTATAGCGCTGTAGAGTCGCCGGGAGAAACAGAGATCAACATATCAAAGGAGTTTCCGGAGCCGAGTGAAGAGACGCAGACCGAGGCTACGAAGCAGCGTTCTCAAAGCTATGGGAAAATTTTCGTAGAATGCAAAGAGCAACTATTCATGACGAAAGATAATTACTTGTACTTTCTTGCTTCCAGAGGCACACCGTGTGACAATGGTGCACGACTGTAAGAAGAACGCAATGAACTTTCGCGATTACACAACTTGTTAGTAGGCGAGTGAAAAATAATGCCCAAGAGTAACAAACATCACTTTATAATAATATTACGAGGTGACGAAGGTAAAGGCATAACCACTATAATTGAACATTTAACAAGCGGGTTGAAACAATTGAAAACATAATAAAAGAAGGATTGCAATCAATCAGCATTACCAAGAGCAGCTCTATAGAAAATGTGTCATGGGACGAGATAGTCATAAAAATTGGAACAATTCTACGCAGGTTAACCGTAAAAATTGTTATTTGTCCAGAAACCATTATTCACCCACCTTTAAGCGAACGAGTAAAAATTATAGAAGAAGCTCACTGTTCGACCATCAGAGGGCATAAAGGAGTCAATAAAAGCTATAAACTAATGAAACAAAGGTACTATTGGGAAAACATGAAAGTTAACGTACAAATGTACATCTGCAAGTGTTTGCCCTGCCGATTAAAGTAGCTTGTCAGAGTAAAAACGAAAAATCCAATGGTGATTACAGATACGCCAGTTTAACCCTTTGAAAAAATAGCTTTCGATATAGTCGGACCATTACCTAAAACCAAAGAAGGGCACGATTAAATACTAACTATACAATGTTGCTTAACTAAATATTCACTCGCGATCGCGCTTAAAGATCAAGCCCGATTGGTGGCTGTCGCTTTAATCAAATGCTTTATATGTAAATTCGGCGCTCCTATTGCAATTCTCACCGACCAAGGAACATATTTCTTAAGTAATTTAATGAAGCGCGTGGCGAAACGATTTTGGATCACGCAGTTTAAAACAGTTTAAAGCCTTCCACCCACAGTCAAACAGTTCCCTCGAAATAAGTCACCACGTACTTAGTGAACATTTAAGGGGGCACACCACCTTTGAAATTAAAATCAAAATTTTTCAGTAAAAATTTATAAATACTTATATAAATGAACCAAATTTTTATTACTATTCTTAGACATAATTACCTTTATTTTGATGGTTTTAGACCTTCTATATACCTCTATAATACCTACGTATAGTAGCGAGTCCATAATTCACTTACCGTAAGATTCCAAAGGAACGAATGGCCCAAATGAGCTCAAACTCTAGGATATTGTTTAAAAGTACATTAGTTATGGTATGAATGAGGGGATTTGGTTTAAATTTCATAGAAAAAAAGTTACATGATAGTTATGTTAAAATTAATCAAAAATTGATTAAAAAATCAGTAATATGGTTATAAAACTTTTTCTAAGAATAGTAATAAAAATTTGGTTCATTTATATCAGTATTTATACATTTTTAATGAAAATTTTTTATTTTAATTTCAAAGGTGGTGTGCCCCCTTAAAACAATTCATTTCACAAGATGCAAATTTGGATCAATGGCTAGAAATGGCTGCATTTTCATATAAGGAGATCTCCAACGCCTTTCCGGGCCATATCGTGCTGTTGTCGCAGACGAAAGAGCGTTACATCTCTTTCAGCAAATACATGGGAAAGAGCGAGGTGAACTTTCGATTTATCGACTCTATTCGCTTCATGGCCTCGTTCTTGGATAAGCTGGCATTCTATTTGCAAGAGCTGAAGACTGTCGAGGCGGTGTTCGAGAAGGACGACGGTTACAGCGCGCAACAGATCGATCTGCTGAAACGTAAGAGAGTCCTTACGACTACGTGTCCACGCTGGAAAAACTAGACGAGACTTGTCTGCCAGCTCAGTCGGAATTTTACAGCCGCCTGACTGACAGCGACATCTCCATTGACGACTACGAGCACGCGAAGGCGGTATGGCAGGCTGTCGACATTTGGACGCTCGGCGAGTACTCGGATCTGTATCTCAAGACAGATGTGCTACTACTCACCGAGATCTCTGAGAATTTTCGAGACAACTGCATGAAGGCTTACGGTCTGGATAAAGCTCACTACTACACGACACCCGGTCTCTCGTGGGACGTGATGCTCAAGTTTACGGGCGTAGAACTCGAGCTGCTCACCGATATCGAGATGCTACTCTTTATCAAGCAAGGTATTCGCGGAGGTGTGAGTCAGTGCTGTAATCGCTACGCAGAGGTCAACAATAAGTATATGAGAGAACTACGATCTGACAAAGGAGTCCAAGTACTTGATGTACTTTGACGTTAATAACCTCTACGAGTGGGCCATGACGCAATCCCAGCCTTGCTCCGGCTTCAAGTGGATCGAGGACATTGAGAACGCGAGTTTCTACGACGTGGCCGACGACAGTCCCATCGGCTACATCCTCGAGGTGGATCTGGAATATCCGGAGGAACTCCATGACTCTCACAAGGATTTGCCTATGTGTCCGGAGCACAGAGTAGCGCCAGAGTGGAAGCGAGTCGATGTGAAGCTCGTGAATAAGTGAAAAGGTTGCTACGGCGCTGAGGCTCTCATAGCTAAGCCAAATTTCCACAGCTGCTCCGTGTTTGACGAAAATCTCGTAGCCATTCAACCGGCTCGCACCGAGATCAGCATCATTAAGCCGATCTACGTGGGACTCAGCGTTTTCGATCTTTTCAAGTCACTCGTGTACAGATTCCACTACGACTACATGAAGATTTGATTCGGCGACAACTGCAAGCTGCTCTATACCGATACGGATAGCATGATGTACGAGATTGGTGGCCGCGACGTATACGAGATCATGAAGGAGGATCTCCACGAGTTTGACACGTTAGACTATCCGCAAGCCAATCCGTTCGAGATGCCGCGCGCTAATAAGAAGATCGTCGGCCTGATGAAGGACGAATGCAATATGAAGATCATGACAGGATTCGTCAGCTTGCGCAGCAAGACGTACGCCGTTCGGATTCAAGGTCAGCAGGTGTCTATCAAGAAGGCTAAAGACGTGAAGAGTGCTGTAGTGAAGAAGACGCTCACCTACGAGGACTACGTACACTGCCTACTTGAGAACGCTACGATCTCGAGAGAGCAGTGTAATATTCGCTCGCGACTTCACGTTCTCAGGTCGGAGAAAGAGAGCAAGGTGACTCTAAGTGCCAACGACAACAAGCGATATTTGCTCGAAGGGGAAAACACTGATACGCTTCCTTGGGGCCATTACAAAATCCCCGCAAACGCTCGCAAAAGAGCGGCTTCTGACGAGGTAAAGGGCGCCAGCAAGAGAGCGGCTTCTGACGAGGTAGAGGGCGCCAGCAAGAGAGCGGCTTCTGACGAGGTAGAGGGCGCCAGCAAGAGAGCGCGACTGGAGTGGACTCGCGAGTGGAGGAGAGCGATGGAGCGAATATAAGTCGAGCCGTCGCCGGTGAGAATTTATTCGCTTCGCAGCACTAGCAGCAGCAGCAGCAGTAGTAAGCTACATACACCAGCAAGTAAGAAAGATTAGCGCAATAGTAAAATGGATCTACTAAAGCTGAACGAAGTCGCTAAGACTAAGGAGTTTCTCCCGACGAAGAAGATTTCCGAGCTCGAGGAATGCCGAGTCTACAAGGTCACCAAGCTAAGGATAGTCAACACGACATTTTGAAGGAGAACCGTGGCGGAGCTCGACGATGCTGTGCAGGTGTTTCTACCAAATTATTATTACTATTCTTATATCAATCGAATCATTAGCTCAACAGTCGCAGAACATTCAACATGCTCGCCGACAAGACGATAGCCGACTTGGAGGAAGATGTAATGTACATGGTTACAGAACTCCAACTCATCAGCACCGAGTCAGCTTCTTTTACCACAACGTTTCGCCGTAGCCTTCAAGAACGAGAAGGAGGAATACTTCTACATACTTACAGCTGCAGCTAATACCTACAGGCTATTCGCCAATAAGAAGCAGATAGATAGCCTTAAATTTTCTTTTCTTTGAACATGTATATGTATTTATTATGAATAAACTGTGTCGTTTTCACGACAAATACAAAGAGAAATAACGAGGAACATAATATTTTTTACACTGACTGAGATTTGTCGATCCACGTATTGTGAGTGTTGTCAAATCCAAGCCGCTTTACAAATACCTCGTCTCTTCAAGACTTTCTTGGCGAGATGGACGCTCGGATGGGTCTTCGAGAGTTCTTGCTTGTAAAAGCAGCCAGCGATAGACTCATCGCAAAAGTCTCTTAGTTCATAAGTCACTGGCTTCGTGTGTCTGAATCGAGTGATAGTAGATACCTCGGTCGACCAGTTGGCCATATAGCCTTTTTGGAATAAATTTTTCGCTTTGCTCACTCGGACTTTGTCATTGACTTTGAACTTTAGTTTCTGCTGCTTTGCTGCTGCTGCCTCGTGTGCAAACTTTTTCATGACTAGCTCGACATTGGCAGCCGTCACATCCTTAGGCTTCATACTGATAGTACGATGCTTGCGACTGTTCTAGGCAGTCAGGAGTTTACTCAGCACATCGTACCATTTGAAGCTGCCGCGTAAACTAAACTGCTTCCACATGGCATTTTTTAACGTACGATTGAAGCGTTCGCAGATCGCAGCCTTAAGAGTACTATACGTCAAGTATAGATTAATCTCATACTGTTCCATGAGATTCCGAAAGGTGGAGTTGTAAAATTCTTTGCCACGATCCGTATGCAAGTTTTTAGGCACTCAACCTCCCGACAATAGTATGCTTTTCATAGCAGCTGCTACGTCTTCGCCGGTTTTTCTCTTCACGGGAATGGCCCAAGTGAATTTCGAAAACGTGTCTATGACAGTGAGCATATATCTGTAGCCTTTGTTCTCTCGCGAATAAGGTTGCATCTCAACCAAATCAGCTTGCCAAGTCTCGTCTAATTCACGAACATCGAATTTTCGACGCGTGTACGTACGACGAGCTGGCCTATGTAGCTCCTCAACGATTGCTTTCTTCGACATGTTCACAGCTCGTCATTTAGAGAGTGAATGTTTCGATTAATTTGCATGATCACGGCTTTTATAGTCTCGATCTCGCTATCGATGCGTCTGAATTTCTTATCGATTTCATCTCGATACGACTGCAATAGCCGATCGATGACTTTTTTTTATTCTTCCTGCACGACGCGAAGATTAACGGCATCGTTTGACTGAAGCGCTGCAGCGACGTTGCACAAGCGTTTATTTTCAAAATCAAATTGACCATCGGCGCTGACTTTAAAGCCATGACCAGGAGGTCCTCTACTGCTCTCGCCACGCTTCATGTTACGTCCGAACACGTCGACGCTCATAATGTGAATGGCGTCAGATTTTATTATTAGTTTATTTGCTGCAGCAGCAGCGGGCAATTTTTGCTTTCTAGAAGAATTGACCACTAACTGTTGCAAGGGGTCGACGATCAGCTTGAAAGTCTTATCCAACACTCTTTCAAAGTTTTCTTTACTGTATTACAACAGATCAAACTTTCGCTTAACTGCGCTTCGCGCTTTCACGAGCTGCTCGAGTATATGGTTCTGCTGACTATTACTATCAGACATGTTGACATATCAACGGTTAGTGATAGACTGTTATAGATCGCTAACATTGTCCTATATTTATAGCAAAGCAGTCAAAACCCTTTCGATAACGACCTCGTTGATCAGACTATCTTTGTCGATCATGAGAAAGAACTTTCTTGAACTGCGCGAATGTCATGTCGCAATTGACGTGATCTGCATACAAGTGGCGTAAATTCACGTTATCTTGTCGAAATATAACCAACAAATTGACATTATCTCTCACCAAGTGCTTCGGCACTTGAGAGTACGACTGACAGAGGTAAAAGCAGTCGATGCTCTTGTGTCGACCCATGCAGAAAAATGCGCGTATGTTATTTTGCTTCTCGCACGCGACATCGTGGAATATCATGATCGAATTGGGTAGTGCCTTGTCAGGCAAGACTACTTCCTCGTGCTCGCTGAAAGCAAAGTAGCGCATACTATCGATCGGTTCCAGCAACTATATCAAAAATTTATATTTCGACTAATTAGGCGACTTGGAGTAGACGTACACATTCTTGAATCTAAGTCCGTTCGTATGCGTTATGAGAGCGAGAAGGCTATTGGTTTTACCGCAGTTCGATAGTCCGCAAATGACTGCGCATATACTGTCAGAAAGGAGAGCTCCGTGACGTTTCACGCGTCTCTCCCCGTGCTCGGTGATAGTGTCAAATTTGACCACGGGGAGCTTCACAGCCTGCTCTCTGATGTTCATCCTCTCAAATCTCCGCTAAGACTGATCAATTTCCTATAAATAGGCTGCTTAGCCGCCTGCATCAGTTATCATTGAACCTTCGTGGAGTAATGATCGTACACATCGAGAGCGGACGTGGTTTCGTGAACAAAGTGCTCAACAAAATTCCTGTTGAACTTTATTTGCCGGGATATCAGTACTGCGGACCAGGAACAAAGTGAGCTAAACGTCTAGCTAGATGAAATCGAGGCATAAATCCTCTCGATCAAACTTGCAAAGAGCACGATATAGCGTACTCGCAGAATCGCGAGAACGCAGAGGCTAGAAATCAGGCCGATAGAGTATTAGTCGACAAAGTTTGGCAGACAGTCAGCGCGAAAGACGCAAAATTAGGTGAGAAAAATTCCGCTCACGCCGTATCGAAAGCGATGAAAATAAAATCGAAATTGGAAATGGGTATGAAGAGTAGTGAAAGGAGGAGAATGGCTACGACGAAGAGGAGACCATCCACGAGGCTGAACGCTATAGTGAAGGCAGCCTCGAGAGCGATGATCAAGGGCACTAATAGTCATGAACTCATCGCATCGGTTTTGAAAGGAGTTCGCGATGCCGTAAAGAAGGCTGGTGGCAAAGATAACGCGGCCATATCACGAGTCTTGCCACTACCTCATAAAGTAGGTGGCTTTCTTCCTCTCCTCATAACCATCTTTGCTGGATCAAGTGCGGCGGGTGCTTTGGCTCGAGGAGCTGCTGGCATTGCCAAGGCGTTCAACGACTCCAAGGCTGCAAAAGAGTAGCTAGAGGAGACTCGTCGACATAACAGAGCGATGGAAAATATCAGCGTGGGTAAGGGACTCTGCCTGAAAGCCAGCAAGACTAAATTGGGCCTTTATCTCAACCCCCTATTGCGAAAGCAGTTTGAAAAGAAACTTCTTCGTGATAAACTTGCCCGGGAGGGCGCTGACAGCCGTGGACATCGTGAAGTACGTTAAAATCTTGAAAACTCTATATTTTCGAGCTGTATTCATGCGCAACGCGATGCCTGCGAGTGGCCCACGAAAGCGCGAATCAGCCGTTGTGAAATTGGACGTTGCGAGCGGGCCTGGAACTTACTGTGTAGCGTATCGGAAACGGGACGCCAACGTCGTTTACTTCGATAGCTTTGGAGATTCACAGCCTCCCTTGGACTTGATGCTGTACTTGGGAGTGAACGAGATCCAGTACAATCAGTTCTTGAGTAATAAGCTATATAAGAAACGACTGCCGTGAATGCACATTCATTTAGCATTCGATAGTCAGTATGGATAGCTCGCTCACTCTGGGTCTCTCCAGAACTACATCTGTACTCAAAGCTCAGTACTTTCCACCGATCGAGCTCTCGAAGCAAAAGATCTACGTTCTTGGTCTAGTTAAACTGCTCACGTTCAACTCCATTCCCAATATCGACACGGATAATATCAAGTTCTACGTCAATGAGAAAGAAATTATCTTACCTACGGGGAGTTACAAAATCGAGGATATCGACGTTTACCTTCACGAAGCTTTGACTTCCAAGAGTATATCGTTTAGTCTCAAGCAAAACAATAATACGCTTCGTAGCGTGATAAAGTGCAGTCATCCGATCGACTTTCGTCCGCGAGACTCGATCGGCTCTCTGATCGGCTTCACCGAGTGCATCTTATCGGAGAACGTGAGCCACAGTTGGGATAGACTTGTAGCTATTCTAAAAGTCATCGCTCTGCAAGTCGAATGTAACATCACCTCGGGTGCCTATATCAACGGGCAGTACGTGCACACTATTAACGAGTTCTTTTCTGCTGTACCTCCTGTAACTAGGGTTTTCGTGCTAGCCCAGTTATGGTGCAATCTTCTCGTTCGGGGCTTGGAAAATGACCCGGTGGCGCCAGAGTCTCGAAACTCTTTGTTTCACGGCGCAAGGGTTTTCGCACGTGGTTTGCTCGGCTAGCTGCAGCCCCGAAAACGGTAAGGAGAGAGGGCAGTTCGGGATAATAGAGACACGTGGTTTATCAGACGGAACTGTATATTCTTAATAAATTCTTACAACTTATAATCGGTTCGTACAAATTACTAAGATAACCCGTGAACAAAGGCAACACCGACAAGCAAATACCCGTACATGAAAGATATCCTGCGTGACTTGCGCGCGTCTCAAGGCTCAAAAAGCAACCAGATTACACACACACTCGCTCGCACTTTTCGTCTCTCACTCACTTACATAATTATGTCGCACGTGAATTCCGCAAACGCCGAACGACTTGTCCTAGAATTGCCCGACCACTTTACGCCTCGTGTGTCCAGGTGTCGGCGTCAAGTATTAACCTACGTTTTCACACAATAACTTTACACTTCCATCGTAATCGTAAAAATCCTTAATTCTACACTTCGCTTATTACTCAAGAATATAACCCGTATAGACGAGATAATCCTTTATTCGACAGAACACAATACAAAGAGATACAGAGATAAAGGCAGCGGTCCGGAGGTAACTAACGCGTACGCAAGATAACCCTTTTGTTTGCGAAACCGAACGTGGAACTGCCGTTCACCCGCGAGACGGATACGATCGGAGAAAACAGAAAACGATTCACTGACCTTAAATCCTTATAGCTGGAACACCAGGTGAGGTTAAAGTTGAGGCACGTCCGTTAGAGAGCAGTCGGGGCAGACTAGTGCCGGCTCGAGTGTTCGAGTCTCGCGGCCGCCACTCTGCTCTCCCTAGCTGCCATACCGCGCGCGTGCTAATTGGTCAACGCGTCGCGTCCCGACGGCTCGCTCGCTCACAACAATATCGGTTCACGCGCCGTTGCTAAATTGCGCGGTCGCGCGTGCGCGCAAATAGCCCCGCGGACACGATATCAAAACAGATAGCCGCGAAGTTCGAATTCTCGTAGCACACAGACAGCCTTTTACCCGCAGACAACCAAGATAACTCTTGACTGCGGAACCCGTAGGGACTCCCAATGTCCCGTCGTCGGGGTCCTTGACTCAAGCGGCATCTGTCACTACGAACGCGAGCGGCTGTAGTTTTTGTTCCTAGTGTTCGTGCGGGCGAGCTGTCATCACACTGGTCCTGCTGCATCAGACGCTCACGTAGATCGACCCCACGAAGGGCTCCGCCACCTACATCGGCTGTCTTACGGTGCGCGGGGCCGACTTGAACGCCCTGTCGGGGTGAAAGGTCGCTGCTGCTGCGCCAACATTGCTCGGCGTCTCCTTGCATCTCTCACTCACGATTTGGCGACGTGCGTTGTCCTTTTCGTCCGGTGCAGCCACTGCTCCTCTCTCGTCGTTCACTCAAAAAATAAACGACGCACTTAGACACGTTTACTCTCTCATTCACACAGGTAGCCTTGAGATACTCTACCCCGACCGCGTCGAACGTCGTTGTTACATGGCAAAATTTTGCTGTGTTACACTTCAGGATACAAGTTCATCGAAATTCTCTCTCAAGTCATCCATTTGCCAATCACTGTGAGAAGCATAGATCAGCTTCAAGTGCGCATAGTCGATAAAGACAATCGCTTGGTTAATTTTTGTGGAGAGATGATGACTATCAGATTACACCTACAACAGATATAATGGGTATCGTTTACAACAGCAGCAGCAAAGTTGGAGCTGGCTATATAAGCAAGCCGACGAGACGCAGCGAGATCAGTCGTCAGCGAATTGACAAAGCGCTAACACGACAAAACGTAGACTCCCTGAAGAGTCTCAAATTCAGAGTACGTCCTTGTGGAAAATAAAATAATGCAGGAGATTCTAAGTATACAGGCACCGGTGGCCTCCGACGAGTCTGTAGCTCATTACGGATACAACAACAGCGACAAGATACGCATAGCCATTCAACATCAAGATCTATACGTTCTTCCATCGCGCAGCTTGCTTCATATTCACGGCAAACTGATGAAAGCCGACGGCAGCGCCGTGGAGCGCACGCGATTGGTCAACAATGCGATATGGCACATGTTCAAGAAGATTTGATACGAAATGAATGCCGTGGAAATCGACAGATCTGAAAATGTCGATCTTAGCACGCTCATGAAAGGCTGGATTTCTTTCAATCCCAATCAGAGCTCGATGCTCGAAAATACTGGCTGGTTAGACGTCGAGGAGACGTTTCAAGTGACCAAGAAAGCCGGCTATTTCGATATTAACATACCGCTCAGTATGATACTCGGCTTTGCTGAGGACTATCGCAAAATCGTGTTCACCGTAACAGCACGAGCTAATACTGACGAGATCGCGAAGCGATCTGAACGCCGTGACGCAGACTGCTAGCAGAAACGCGGCTGGACATCAATATTGGAGTATTGAAAATCGAGTGGCTCATGCCCTACGTTGTCGCGTCAAACGTTCAAAAAATTCGTCTGCTGCAGACTGTGAAGAAGAACAAGCCGATTAGCATGAGTTTTTGCAGCTGGAAGTTGTACGAGTATCCGCTCCTTCCCGTCTCCACGAAGCACGTGTGGACGGTGAAAACGTCGAATCTCTTTCTCAATTCCCAGTACTATACCCATGGAAATTTCAATCTCAATGTCAATTGAAATCAGTACAGTGTACTGTACGATATGTACGTAAATTTTCAGAACGCCTACTACGACAAGAATCCCAAGCCGATGCTGAAGAAGACGGACTTTATCACGCACATATCTCTCTTCGTTATCAACTGCTCCAAGCAGAGTGAAACGTTGGAGAGCGCGCCTGTAGATGATCGTCTGGAATTCGAGTCACGTGATAATTTTCCCGCCAACACTTCGGCCTACTGTCTCATCCTGCACGATCGAATCATTCAGAATAGTTCTGTCAAAGGGGGAGACGTGAAGAAGTTTGTGTAATGGAGTACGCTGTAGATATGCAAGGCTTCAAGCAGCCTGCAAATAATTTCGTTCTCAAGGAGCTGGCTATTGTCTCGCTCACGGATGAGAGCGAGCCTCTAGTCCTGCTGTTTTAAGAACCGTTTCTCTGGATAAGACTCGCGGAAAAGTATAGGAAGGAGAGTGAGTGGCTAGAGCGCAGCCATCACGAGCTATCCTGGTCGGGCAACATAGCCTACACCGATCGGAAAGCTGCTCCAGGAAGTTCTTCGAAACACTAGCATGATCTTTATCAGAAGAGAATTACGCCGACGATGGCTAGAACGTTTCGATTTCACCGCCACTGATATCTGCGATTACGGATATCCCTCGGAAGATTTGCCGAAAATCGTGACTGTATGCACCAATCACAATGGAGCCTACAAGTCTACCTACGCTCTGCAAAATGTCAAGATCATAAAACTCTAATATCTCACCAACATTCACATGGAGTGGAAAGATGCTTCGGAGACTGAGGAGTATGCTTAATATGCGAGCGACTGAAAAGTAGGGCGGTGGGTCGAGAGTAAGATCTCGGCCTGCTATACTAGGGGTACCAGGTTCAAATCTCGGCCACGGATAAATTTTTTGTGATATTTCGCTGGGTAAGCTGGGACCCACACTGGCTCGCCGACTAAGAGCGCGCGCTCTTTATTACCAGGTAGCAGAGCTGGGACAAGCATACTGTCTGGCTCGGCGACTGGCACTCTGACGCGAGAGCGCGCTCTTTGTTACGCGAACGAAATTGGCAAAAAGGGGGGATACCCTGGGTGAGCTGGTAGCCGCAAAAAGTGGGAGCTGGCAGCCGCTCGGAGAGGGAGTGAGCTAGTAACCGCAAAGAGTGGGAGTGAGCTGGGACCTGCATGAGCTGTTACCCGCATGTGCTGGGACCCGCATGAGCTGGTATTCGCATTAGCTGGTACCCGCACAGCTTACCGTCTTGCGCATACATAAATCGTAAATCCTTTGAGGAGTTTTATCTGTAAATATAATTATTTGAAATAAACAAAAGTTAAGTTGGTAGATCAAGAAATAACGGAAAATATGTACATACTTTTCCTTTTTTCATCATCGCTGTAGCGTTTCTCTTGAACCTCGTGCTCGACATAAATATCATCACCGTTGTCTACATCGCCCTCTACGTTGTCTTCACCTCTTTCATCTTGTTGTCTTTCAGCCACCTCCGCTTCTTCTTCTTCTGCACTTTGATTTCCTTCTTCCTCTGTTTCTTTTTCACTGTTTTCTACATGGCCCTCTGCATTTTTATCACCTTCTATATCTTTGTTTTTTTTCAGCTACCTCTGGAGATTTCATCGGCTCGGTCTCTTACGCTCTAATTATCTCCGATTTACGACTATCAATGACTCTTCTCTTTTTATTTGTCTTTGGCTTTGTCATTGGCTTTGTCTTTGTCATCCTTATTTGTCTTTGGCTTATCCACACCATTTTTCTGAACAAGTTCCCCGATTTTCTTCCGTTTTTTCGGATTTTCCTGACTTTTATAGTCTATTTTCTCTTCTGCAGTTGATCCTTTTCCTTTTTCTTTTTGGTCTTTCTTTCTTATCTTTTCTTTGATTAGAGAGACTGCTGAAATATATGTTGAGTACATATTAGTGAATTATTTAGAAAAACTTGATAGTAGAAAATTATATAATAGTCTGATTACAGTTTATGCTCTTTGAATAATTGAAGCATCCATACGATTTACTCTTTATGAGAGTAAAGTAAATTACGTAACGAATATGTAAAATATGTGACCGCATCGCTCAGGGCGAGGGTTAGTAACTCCCGAGCGAATGAAGGGTGAGTAATGCCGTGTGCGATGAGCCAAAGGCTTCAGGGACGCCACCGTCAAGCGAATTCAGCATTTGATGCACGCCTACGCGTCTAAGTCCCAGCCACGACAAGAAGCCCGTCTTCGAGGTCACTGGACTCCCAGAGAGCGTGGCGGCTGCCCGCACAGAGATATATTTTTGTCGTGCTCGCATCACCCAGCGCACCTGCGTCCTGCCGCTCTGCATGCACGAAGAGAAAGACTCGCTCGAGGTGCTCTGCCGCAGCGGACTCGGCTTCATCCTTGGCTGTCTCGATCCACGAGGCAGTGCCAATGGCAGAAACGGCAGCGGCAAAGCGTTCTCATCCAGGGCAAGCAGCTCGTTATCACGCATCGAAGCGTCCGGACTCGACGATCTCGTACCCGTCTGAGGTGCCGACGTGAAACGCGACAAGAGAATCGGCGAGTCTCACCTAGCTTCAAGTCGCAGACCACCTTGGTCTCGTCCATCTGGTCCTTTCTTGACGACCTCGTTGGTAACCTGCGAACAAAAACACTTCTACCTTGAATGCGGCCACCGTATCTGTATGAGCAGCAAGCTCTCAAATAAAGTGAGATCGTTGATATTTTCACGTATATCTTTAGCTGCAGTGAGTTTTTTGGGCATTGGCTTTTCATTTTGCTTCTGTACTTTAGATTTCTGACTCAGTTTCGTTTTTGTATCTCTGCTGGTAGATTCATCTCGCGGTACATCGATAGCCTTGAATTCCTTCTCATTATCAGATCTGTAAACTAATTTATTGTAAAAAAATTCGTTGTCATATAAGCTATTGCTAAAAAAGACAATATCTTTATAAAAAATGTAAAAATATACATAAAAATTAGATAATTAACCTCATTTCATCATCTTTTGAATTACTGAATATAGAGCGTTTATTTAAAATGTCTTTTTCGAGATGTTTGCCAACTTGTACTTTAGTAGCAAGAATTTCTTGTTCTTCTTTAGCCATCTTCCGCTTTTCTAGTAACACTGCACTGGGGAGAGACTTCATCCTTTCCTCAGTCATGGTATTGCCATCTGTGTCTATTCCTAATTAATCCAGAAATTCTTTATCTCCTAAGCATTAGTCAAAATTATTTGTGAAAAAACTGATGTGAAAACTAGGTTAATTCAAATCTGTCTAAGGCTCGTACTCACGTATGCGAAAGCGTCTACAAAATACGTAAAACTTATACAAATTAACGAAAACAAAACAAATTCGGAGTTCCTCAAAAGCCAATATTGAGGTTATACATATATACAAGCTCTATAAGCATAACAATTAATCAAACAAACCCTAAAACTATTTGACGTTTTTCATTTTCACGTATTTTGCGGACGTTTCCTCGTACGCGAATACATACCTTAGGACAAATCGCTTTATTAAATAGGATGTTTGACTTACTACTGATGTTTAAAACTTTTGCATCGAACCATTGTGAGCCCCATTTATGTGTGACGTTTCTTTTACCGATTTTGACGTCGCGTTCGCGTAACCCGCTCGTTGTCCGTTCTAATGGATCCTCCGCAAGCCATAGCACTAGATAGTAGTTATCTGACACCATTTTGGTACAATAAATACGCACAAGTCTACTTATTTTTTACGTAGCGTCCGCAATAAGTATGACGTAAGTACAAGTCAACTACGACGTACGAATAATACCGTAGTTCACTTCAATCTAATTCGAAAAAAAAAACGTTCACGAGTACGCGTCGATATAACCTTGCAACTTCAAGGCGTAAACAAAAAAATAATTTACGAATGTCAATATTCTTTTATGAAAACTAACCGTAACCTGTAGATGCGGACGAGAATACATTCACGATGCCAAAGAGAGCCGAACATTTTTTCGATTATAGTAAATCAACTAAATATAAATTGCGTAAAAAGTATTTGTTGACTAAGGATAAGCAAGATCCTTCATGATAAATCGGAAATATAACTCAGCATATCAACTGATTATTACAGTGATGAAACTTCTCGCAACTAATCGAACACGTATAAAACTATACCCAGAACGATAGCGTTTGCCAAGATTTACAAGGTGAAAATTGACATCGCTGTAGTTACGTCGCACAACAAACTAAGCGTTTTTATACTCGTGTTCAAATGATTATAAATATCCTACGATACACGCGTCATAAGTCGATCGTCATGGCACGGTGTTAAGCGCACTCGCTACGCTCGGGCGATTATACACGCCGTGCCGTAAAGTACACTGACTTATGCCACTAGTATCGTAATTTATTGTAAATACTATATTATTATTAACGTTGGTAACAGAATTCCGAGATCCGGATAGAATTCAAGAAAATTTCGACGAGGCAATTGAGAGATTAGATTAATAGATTCAGACGAGGAAGTGTCCGATTATAGCGAAGAAGAAGGAGAAGAAGATGATTTTTTATTAGGTAACGCCGATGAACCCTTATATCCAGGCTCACCCATATCTGTTGCGAAGCACATATTATCAGTGCTATCATTGATAATGCGTTTTGCGGTGACGGGAGTATTATTTGGAAAAATACTTAAATTAATTCGTTTGCACTGTAATTAACCGAATCATTGCATCAAATCAGTTTAAAAATTTAAAACCTTCTAAGCGAGAAAAAAACTCCGTGGATTCGACATTATTATTGCACGGTTTGTTTTAAAAAGCGAGATAATCAGGGAAATCAGGAATGCATAGATTGTAAAAAAAAGAACGGCCACGAATTATTGTTTGGAAATTTCCATTTTTGATCAATTACAGAAATTCTACAAACGTACTGATTTTCAAGGACTTTTAACTAACAGATTCACGCGTGTTAAACTAAATGATAACAATTTTGAGAACATTTACGATCGCTCAATTTATAAAGAACTGATTGAGTAAGGTTTTTTTCTGATCCAAATAATATTTCATTAATATGGAATACGGACGGCGTTCCACTTTTTAAATCATCAAAATTAAGTATCTGGCCATTCTTTTTTGCTATAAATGAACTGCCATATGTTCACAGATTTAAAGAAAGCATGATTCTCGCTGGCCTGTGGATTGGCCCAACCAAACCTGAGTCTAATCTTTTTATAAGTGTATTCACCAAAAGTTCGAAAAAACTGTATAAAGGGTGTTCATTTTATCTCAGCAAAGGTAGTGAGACGATAAAAGTAAGGGGTATAGTAATGGGTAGGCCATGTAATTTGTGTGCAAAATCTCTGTTTTTAAACATGAAATTGTTTAACGGTGATTATGGCTGCCAGTTCTGTAAAGAAGAAGGCGAAAGAATCGAGCATACTGACGTATATCCGTACAAAAATAATTTACAATTGCGTACTTCTGACTAAAGCATTGCATACAGTAAGCAAGCTTTTGAAACATGCGAGGCTGTTTATGGCGTAAAAGGACCAACTGAATTGTCTGAATTTGTTTATAAATATATTGAAACTACGGCAATTGATATTATGCATTTCGCATACGTAGGTATTGCCAAAAAATTCGACTGGTTTTAGTTTGATTCTGAAAATCATGATCACGCTTTTTCTATGACAAAATTTTTATCGATTATTAATAAACGCCTCTTAGCGATCAGTCCGCCGTATTCTGTTACACGATTATTTCGTTCTTTCACAGATTTTGCTTACTGGAAAGCTTCTGAGTTAAAGCTTTTTCTTTTATCGTATAGTATTCCAATTTTACACGATCCCATGGCTGCAAAGTATTTTAATCATCACAAATTATTAGTTTTTGGTATCTATTTGTTAAACCAAACAAGTATATTGAGTGAAATGATCAAAAAAGCGTCCTCGATACTTAATGAATATGTTTCGCAATTCAGTCACTTGTATGGAGAAAAACACACAAGCTGTAATTTACATCTTTTATTGCACCTACCAGAGGTAGTAAAACGATTTAATCCTTTATGGGTAACGTCATGTTTCCCGTTCGAAAATATAAATGGAGTTTTAAAAAGTTTGGTTCACGGAACCAAGTACGCCGAATTGCAAATCTGTTCTTCGTTCTCATTATTTCTAAATCACGATGGATTGAAAGAAAAGTATTTTAAGAAACAAAATGATGTAAGTAATTATTGTCACGTATTAGACACGGTTTTCAGGCTCAGAACAAAACGAATATTTAAAAAAAGTTCTTTTGGGGGCTGTCTAAAAAAAGCGCCGATGCTTTAAATCATCGTATACTGTTTTTGGATCACCGACATAATGATAATAAAATTCATACGTTCTATAGACTTTTTAAAAACAAATTACTGTTCGATTCTAAGTGTTACAACCGTCAAAGAAAAACAAAATCATCCACTATGAAATATATTCTGGGCGGAGATACGTATATAGGTTGCATAGAAATTTTTGTGAAAATTTGTAACTGCGATTGCCAATAATGTGATGTATGCGATGACAATATTTGTGAGTGCTATGCAATTATTAGCAAGTACAAATCTGATTGTGAGCCTATATTTGAGTGTAATTTAATTTATGGTTCATTACCTTTCATTTATTCATGTAATATAAATTTAGATGCCAAACTTGCCGTTCCCCTAGAGAATATATTGCAAGTATTGTTTGAAATTAGTATTGATCAATTTACTTACGTAATTGAGCCTGTAAATAATATTGAAAAAGAATGAAATAAACAAATGCAGTATAAAATATTATTGTATACTTCGGTCGTAGTATAAAATACAATACAAAATATGCCCCTTAAAAGTTTCGCATAAGATCTTGTATATTTTGCAAGACAATAAAAAGCAAAAATGTTGTCCGACTACATATCCCGCAATTCGTCTTGGGCGTTATCCGAGACTTATATCAACGTGAAAATATAGTCTTCATTAAACTCTTGCAATTAATCTCGCATTTCGAGCGAGACTTGTCGAGCTAAAAAAATATTTAGTCTTACAAAGTGGCCTTAGCGATATTACTGCGACATTAACGAGAGACTACATTTAGGGGACTAATACGAAACCAATGCAGTACCAAAATTTGTACACGGGTATTAATAATAATAATTACAGATCCATTGTATTTGGCCATTAATTTCAAGATTTATGTTATCATCGTAAGAATATAATTTAAGATTACAAAAATAATTATAAGAATATAATTTTCTTTTATTACAGAAAATCATTGTAGAATCAAACTTTTCAGCTTTAACATGAATTACAGAAATCAACTGATTTGAGCATAAGTTGATTTGAGCATAATTACAGAAATCAAACTGATTTGAGCATAAGAATTGAAATTATATATAAAAAAAATTATTAAAATAGATTATTAAGAGAACCGTATCATTGTAAACAGTTAATAAAGTATGGCTAGCGCAATAAACAATCAAATTATAATAGAATGAAAATTCTCAGAACGCTCAACTCAGGCGGAAGGTGTGAAATGCTCAAAAATTTCTTTAAGTTATACTTGTGAACTCTCTACTGAGGAGGATAAACTCAGTGCCACGGGGTCGGGGAGCCACAGGATAGCTAATCCTGTCTCGACAGGGTAAAGGACTCGTGGTGGTGGTTGTTAGCCCACATGCTGGGCAGAAAGTTTATCTTTCGATGTGTGAGTTGCAGTGCACAACTCGGGTATTGACCTGCAGAGTCATGAGGAATTGGATGGGATCCCGCCGCCCATCCGAGCGGCCGGCTGACTTCCCACATAAGTCACTGGGCATCGGTAGGTCATGAATGTTAACGTGCATTCATTGGTCGCGTTGGCCGAGCGTATCTCGGCCCGTTGTCCTACGGCACACCGAAAGTCAGTGGAGGCCCGCCGGGGTTAGTTGCGAGGTGGTTTTTAAAGTATGTGTGTGCATAAAGTGTGAATGTGAAGTAAGGTCTAGTGGCGATTACTGGCGAGTTTTCTGTTGACTAGTAGGGGTGCTTAGAGGGCCATGTGGGTGAGCCGAAAGGCAGGTACTGCATGTAAAAACAAAAACAGGACTTGAGTTACAGCGTAAGTGAAGGAACAGCCGAAGACAATAGTATTTACATTTAAAGCGACCGAACGGCATAGAGCCAGAGAGCATGATGACTCACTTAAACTCAATAGAATACGCTATGAATACATTTAGTAGTATTTAGAGAGACTTTATCGAAACTAATGAAAACCAATTTGAATAATTAAAAACAAAAATTATAACAAGAGAGCGAATCCCCAAATCACAGTATCATGAAAAAAAGCACTACAGACTACAGGAAACGCACACACAGACATATACAAGATACGCACTAACGTGAAAACCGCGTCGATCCACACATACACGGAAAGGCGTAACGCCCTGCACTAGCCACGAGCCAGAAGTCTTCCAAAGCCCGCCTTGCAAACGAAGAAGAGAGGTGGCTCGATTACAAAAAACCGAACGGCCATACATACGCACTCAAATAAAAGCGACATAAACTACGAATATTCTTCAACGTACTTTTTGGCTAAAACAGTGGCTTTTGCTTTATCACGACATGATGCGCTCCTAATCTAGATTTTGACTTCAATTTCTTTCTAAGTGAACTTTTAGTTATATCGTTATTCTATCTAAATTTCAGAAACAACAATTAAGCCGAAGCCACCAGCACTCTACAGCTGTGCAAACAAGCAGTCGTATACCTCAAAGCAGAGCACAGCACGACTCGGAACGACAAACAACAGCCAAAAGAGGAGAAGCCGGGTAGCAACAGGAACCGAATTTCCAAGAATAATAATTGGTAATTTACCATAAAAAAGTTATCTGCTGCTAAAATTTTAAACGATTTCGTTGAACGGTTTTCAAGTAAAGAGCTAAAATGTAAAAATCGTTTTCGAAAATTGCGCGAGCGACCTATCTAATGAATAACCTGTTGTTTTATGGTGGTTAAGTTGGTTGGGAACACATGTAAACATGCGTGAATTTCTGTGAAAAAAAAATTAACGGCAGTGTTCGTATTCTATAATAAAAAAACAGAGGGGTCTGCAAACTTTTGGACAATGACCTATCTAAACCTTATACATTAAATTATGTATCAAAAACCGCCTCATACATTAGCAGGCAGATATACTTTATATTGAAACAAAATTTCATTTATTGGACCTATAAATTTAGTTGAAGGAAGCTACGTGCCAATGAATTGGCAGCGGTTTTTTTTTTGTTTCTCTCTCAGAGAAAGAGGTATTCATAAGAAATTTACTGCTATCCGCATAAAAAAAAACACCCTATGCCAGTTTTTATTAGTCACAAGTTTATTTTCAATATGAAACCATACTAAAACACGGTACAAAAAATTAAATATATTTAATAAAAAATCTAAATTATTTAATCTAGTATTCACTTTTTAGAATAATATTGCGATTATTTGACAAAGTAAATTTACAGCACATTTCATAAAAAAATATGATTTAAAATTGGACTTACTGTAAAAAAAGTAACTTTCTTTTGGCACTAAAGATGCAAGATAAGGACTACTAACTATAGAAAACGAAATCACGTTTGGTAAAAAATCAATTTTAACAATTCTTCTATTTCACGAAACAGTCGTATATGACTTTTATTGCGCGAATTGATTTATAAAACCTTTATAAAAATCACCATCCATACATTTAATATCTTTATGCAAATTACTATACACATACTGAAAATGTATCTTACAAAAGTATTATATGTATGAAGGGCGAAAAGAAGGCCACTGCAGACGACTGTTAAAGTTTCTCTTCATGCAATGCAAGAGTGGCAATCTCATTTATCATAATTGCCTTCTTCCAGCCCATCATTACACTATATTATTTGTCTGATTACCGAAAGTGTGCAAAAATGCCACTGCTGCAATTCATCAACTTATTTTAATGCAGTTAATGATTTAAAAAACAAATATCGAAATTTTTGGTCGAGTCATTAATTAAATTATTATCAAAATTATTCTGTTATTCGTTATTAGTTCTGGTATTGGTATGGTATTTGCTTACATTACTAATTTAAGATGAATGCGTTGAATAATGATTGAGTACCGTAACATATCAACAATTATACCATTTGTTTTTAATTTTAGAACATAAGATAGACTTCATTTCTTTTACTAGTATGGCAGAAAAGGATTTCATTAACATGGGTATAAAATTAAAAGGACCTCTTATTAAACTACTGCATCTAGTCGAAGAAGTAAAGAAGTCTTACGTAAATATATTTGATATTAATTTATTATACTGTTTTCTCTTTTTAATTTTCTGTAAAGCTAGTGCGTTAACCGATACGTGCATTATTTATAGAAGCCTGAATGAATGTCTATTTTATGTTGTAGAACTTTGTAGTCAACGAAAACTTGCCGGTGAAAGAAGCCTCTCTACCGGAAATTCCATGTGCACGTCAATCTGAGCATAACCAAGAAATTGGCACTCCTGATTCACATAATATACCTTGTGAAGCAAAAGCTGTAGAAAAAGTTGAAGTTATAAATAAAGTAGGCAAAGGAATAGGAGGAGAAGAAAGACAAGACGGAGAAACAAATGACCCACTAAACATTGCAGGTGTAATGCTAAAACAAGGGTCACTACTGTGTTAATTCAATAATTGATTATAAATTTCACAGACAATTTGTTTATTATTGTTATGTGCAAACTGAGTTGGAATATTTCGCATAAAAATTAATTTTGATAATCATAAATTATATTACGGAGGGCAAATTATTTTTGGTTCAGTATATAAACGTAACTAAATGAATCCTCGTATATTATTTATCTCTATAATATTTCACATTCTAATTTTTGATTTTACTATATTTATAAACTATCCGAATCATAATCTTTAAAAAACAAACGTAATTATACAATGTCAATCGTTTTCTCATCGTAATCTGTTGCATTTCTTTCATGCAATGCTATCTAATCACCTTGCCTGCTATTAATTTCTAAATTTAAATTCAGCATAGATCTATAATACGATAAACGAATCTTTTTATTAAAGGAGTCAATGTATACACAATAAAAATATATGCATACTTAAAATCATACTGTTACTAATTGCAGGGTTAAGTAAACTGGATTAATGTCAACATCAGAGAGTGGATCCAGGAAATCGATAAAGCTATAAGCGATAAGAACCTAAAATATAAGGAACTGCTGAATGCTAAACTGTCACTTCCAAGTGCACATAAAAACGCCCTTGGAAGGTTATTCTGCCGAAAGATACCAATTGCTTGGGGAGATCTGTAAGTATAACAGCTACTTTTCAAACATTAATAACAACCGCATTATTTAACAACGGTCTATGAGTTCGAGAAATTCGTATGCGATCTTAAAAAGAACTAGGTATAATTCAATTACTGAGTTTAACATGTTTAGGCAAATTGTTTTTATTTAAATTAAAACCTGTATCTTTTACAGATATCCTCCTAATTGCTTTAAAATAAAAGTCGCTAAACAAATCATCACAGAGTTTCCATCACTGGGATCAACAGAACCAAATCACCAAAATAAATATGTATGAAAATACGCTGTCTTCAAAAATGTTTTTTATAAATCGAAATTATTTGAAACTTTTTTCTTGGCCTGTATCGTTTATAAATATACATTTTATGAATACTATATACAAATATTGGTATCAATATTACTGGTTTCAATAATTTCGAATTAATTTGCAAATGACTATATAATCTTCTATATCACAAGTTGTAACAAATTAATTTTTTTTCAGGAGAACTGGTCTAATGGAAACTATGGTCTAATTGATGCTCATTTGCGGTTTCTAAGAAAAAGCTTAGAACCATCTTCCAAGAAGCACAAGAGTAGTCAAGGATACACTTGTTTATGATATTACTCCAGATATGTCAGAAGAACAAATTCAATATTTAAAGGTACCTATGATTCTCAAATTAGTTGCGGTGTCACGGATTCAAGTTCCTCTGATAACCGATTATTTTTTCATATTTCTCGGTTCGATAACTCTCGTGATTCACTGGTCTTGTAAAGGACGTAGTTATAATAGGCTTGATCTATGAATTTTCGAAATTAAAACATTCATTTATCTTTTTATTTAAATTAATTCAAAAATAATAATTTTTATAGATTGAGAAACTTTGGATGATTATGCCTGACCAAGCACACAAAACAGAAATCATTCGTTTAATGAATGAAACAGCGATTTTGAGGAAGACGCTTCTTGCTGCAGTAAATTTAAGTCTCTAAGTCAAATTAAATAAGTTCCCAAAATTCTTGCAATACGGAGGCTTACTGGTAATAATCATACAACTGTTCTCTGCTCTTATTTAAGGGGCTGTCGAAACGAATTCTACTGTTGTGACCTCCCCTCGTGCTGTAGTTCTCATATCCGATTTATAATACGCATCTTGGAACACCGAGTTTATGTGCTATATATAAGTATATGTACTTATTATTTATGATTTAAAATAGTTTTGAGGTTAGGAAAGCCAGTACATTTTAACTAATCAGCGTGGCTCTGACATCCCCTGAACAAAATTTGAAATGTTAACTAACAAATATAAATAATTGAATAGTTAAGAAGTTGCTATATTTATTTACACGTAATTTTATTTTTTTTTTATTTGCAGTGGATGTGAAAGCAGTAGCCATGCTGCTTTACATTTTGGCTCAACAGAAACATAAGGATATTCTACGTTATATTTTAGAAACTATTCATCCTGCATATACATAATACATATCTCACAAATATATTCTTATTATTCTATTTAACGTAATTAACATTTTTTTAGATGGCTGTCCAAAAGAAGAGGGGAAGACAAAGGAAAATAGAACTACCAGAAATTCCTCATCCTCGAATCCTTCGAGTTGTTCAAGTAACTTATGTGTGATGATATTTAATCTTTTTTAAAGAGGGTAGCTACAAGTTATGTCTCTCTATAAATGATCATGAATTGAGAATGCAAGTAGCCCGTCTAATAGTTGCTATTAGATTTTATTAACCTTAATTTTTTATTTCTATACTTGCAGTGACATAATGGAAAGCTACTTCAAAATAAAAAATAAGCTGCATCCTGTTATTATTTGTAGGCCGTTCAATGCAGATGAGAAGCAGCTCTTTTTTGAGAGCTGTTGGCAAATCAATGGAGCTAGGCCCCAATATCTTGCATAACGTCGACATTTTAGTCAAGTTTTACTTGATTTTCGATATCAGCTTTCTAGAGGAACTGCAGGAGTTCTTTAGTTTTTTTACAAGTACGATAATGGGAATGATAAAGCACGCAAATGTATTGAGAATTTTATGAATTAGTGAATAGGCCAGAATCAGATATAGAAATCGTGCGATTTATTCTTTTAAAATGGCGGACCGAAATTTCATTTTTTTTTGAAAAGATTAAATCGTGCGTTTTATTCTTTGCAAAAGACTAAACTGTGAGATTTATTCTTTTGAACTTGCGGACTAAAATTTAATTTTTTAGAAAAGATTAAATTGCGAGATTTATTCTTTACAAAAGATAAAAATGCGAGGTTTATTCTTTATAAAGATTAAACTTTACGTCTTATTCTCTACAAAAAAATAAACTGTACCTTTTATTCTGTTTGCCCTTGTTAAAAGTATAAAAGTAATGATTTATACTTTTCCAAAGAATAAATTAAAACATTTATTCTTCCTAGCGCCTGTTTTTACTCTTTAGACTTTAGAGTGTAGATTTATTAATCTATTATTTTTTAAAACTATTGATTAGTTTAATAAATTTATCAATTTACTAATAATTTTATTTAAATAATTTTTTTTATAATTTACCTAATACTAATAAAATAATATAATAAATAAATTATTAATATAACATTTAAATAATTTATTTGATACTATTACTTAAATACTAGAATCCAATAAAATTAATAAATTACTAATGCTACAGGTATAATAAAAACACTGAATTTAAAGCATAATTTAAAATTTACTTCCAATGATTTGATCACAATCAATGGAATAAACCTTAATTATAAATTTATATATAAATTTTACAAATAAACTAAATAAACTGATCAAAAATATTCAATTTACGGAATAATTTAAAATTTATATCCAATGATTTTGATTAATAATCTTAGAACGAGTGAAAGAACTCAGAGTGAGTTCCGACAAAAGGAAAGGGTTGAGTGAGTGAAGGGTTCTTTTTAATTAACACACACAATTTCGCGGTACACAAAAAGCACTTGCTTTGGCGTAAAAACCCTCACGGTTTAAAGGGAAAAGCCTCAGCAAGTGTAAGCTTTATTGAAAATAAGGAAAGGGAAACTATACAAATAAAAGAAAGAGAACAGCGACTCTAAAAGAGAAAAAACTCATGTGAAAGAACGCACGCAAACGCAAAGATGCGAGGTACCTTTTCCGCACGCAGAGAGAGAGCTCTCTTACCGCAAAAACGAACGCAAAAACCGCCGCTGAAGAGGGCGTTGAGCAGGCCTCGTCGTAGTCCGCCGCTGCTTCCGTCCTGGTCCTGGAGGTCTGGAAGCCGGGCCTGGGGAGCGAAAGGATGGTCCGCAACCGTGCACCAAGCGCGCCCCGACGTCTCGGGGAGCCAGACGCTTGGCACGAGGGCAACAAGGGGTATTGCCGCTGTTCGCTCGCCCCGAAGGAGTCACGTATAACACGTGGACACCTTCGCCAACAAACCTTAAGACTATCGTCTCGAGGCACACTCACACACTCGCACAAATACACACACGCGAACGATGCAACGGAGAGCGCGCAGCGGCGCGAAATTCAAAAAGCCTAAATTTACACCTACACTACTTGAACGAATAAAACGAACTGAACAGATTTGATCACAATTAATGGAATAAACCTAAATTATAAACCTATATTCGAATTTTGCAACTAAACTGAATGAATTGATCAAAAGCATTAAATTTAAGGAATAATTTTAAGATTATTGATATTATTGCGAAGATGCTGCACGTCATCTCGTGAAGGTTCTTTTCCCGGTCGGCGATCCGTCGGTGACGGCCAAGTGATAGCGAGCGGACTTTAGCCGCTAGGTGCAGCGCCATCACCAGTGCTTCGGCCTACCGATGCTCGATATAAATGCGTGGTGCGCTTAGAGCACCACGCTTTCCTTCGCGTATCCGTGGGTAGACAGTCGGACGGGACAATTGGGAAGTGAACAAAGAAAGAAGCACTCGCGTGTAGATTTAGTAGAATGAAAATATACTGCCAAAGTCTAGGTTGAAATACAAAATGATATAATATTTCAGAAGCGACGCTTGCGCGCGTGATTGCGAGAAGGACGCGCGCGGTTTCTCAGGCGAAGCTGGGCCGACGATTCGGTGGCGTCGAATCTCGGCCTTCGACGTCTTTGTCCCGGATATCGATAAAGAACCTACTCGGTCGCTGGTCGAACGCTTCATGCCTCGTCCTCACGACCGCTAACGGCGCCAGGAGTAGGTGTAGGCTGGGGTGGATTTGGAGGCGTCCCTCCAGGTACTCGGAGCTCTGGAAAACACTCTTGTGCACTGGTGCGGTAAAACGGTTCGCGAAATATCGACGGTATATGCTGCGTAGCTGTTGACACGGCCGAAGCTAAAACGAGTCTGAGCGCGCCTCTTGTCAGCGCTGCCGCTGACGTCTTCTGCTATTGTCTTAACGTTCAGCTTCCTGCCAAAATTTAGCATCACGGGCGACACTCCGGTCGCCGCGTGCACTGCGGTAATATACAAGAACGCAATCTCGTTCAAGTGCTCGTCCTAGGTGCAATGATTACCTTCTTACCGTCCGATTTACCCTTTCCACAGGGTTTTCCTGCAGGTGATATAGCGGGTTTAATGAATGCCGAATGCCTTGTGCCGCCAGATACTCGTCTATCAGCTTATTTTTTAACTCTGTGCCGTTGTCAGAGTAAAATACTTCCGGCGCCCCAAAGCGCAGTATGATTCGCTCTTTGAGTGCCGCTAACACTGTTTTTCTATTCTCTTTTCGTAGAGGCACGCACTCGATCCATCGAGTAAAAAGATCTTGAAAAATTAGAGCGTATTGTGTAAAATTAGAGCGGTTTCTGAACTATTCGCTTCCCCATCAAACCGGGACGGGGCCTTTGTTCGAACTTGCTCCGCTGGCACAGATGGCAGCGGTGCACGTATATCGATACGTCTCTGTACATGCATGGCTAGTGGTATAATTCTGCCACTCTTTTATAAGTCTTTTAGCGGCCAAACTGCCTTGCCGTTGGTTGATCATGGCATTCTTTTAACACTTTTTCCCGTTGCTCTTCGGGCACTACTAAATTCCATGCCTCTTCGTCTTCTCCGAGTGCGTTTGCTATGTCAGGATCCATTTTGTACTTGTACACTTGTTCACTTGCCCCCCCCCCCCCCACAATTTTCCAAACCGGAAAATTCGTAGGATTGTCACTGACCTCTTTAAGATTTGCGTTGTACCATTAGTCTTGCGACGGTGGATCCTGACTTATCGCCGCTATCTAAGGCTCTTTTTCTTTGTACATTCAAGACACGGCATCTGGCACATGATGGTCTGCGCCTTTCTAATGTTCAATCGTGTATCTGTGTGACTTTGCAACTCTAGCGCCCAAGTTTTAAGTTACAGAGCCAGCGGAGGCTGCTGTGGTCCGTTATCACTTGAAATTAATAACCTTCTATGTATTAGCGGAACTTTCTTACCGCGAGAATCACCGCCAAGCATTCTCTCTCGCTTACGGTATAATTACGCTCTGCAGGCGCGAGTACTCGGCTTCCGAATTCGAGTACTCGCTCTTTTCCGTCGACTTGTGTCAATACTACATCGATTTTCGTGTCGCTCGCGCCTGCCTAGATCACGAATTCTTGTTCGAAGACTGGGCTGTGGAGTACCGGTGCTGAGGCGATCAGAGCTTTGATCGCGTCAAACGCTCTATTGTTCTTCGCCCCATCTATACGGCTGATCTTCTTTTCGATTCAGTTGCGTTAGCTGTTCTGCTAGCGTTGCGTAGTTATCTAAAAATTGTCAATACCACGACGCCATACCATGAAAGCGTCGCAACTGATTTCTTTCATCATCACCTTTTCCGTCGGAAGACGTTGCCAACACGGATGAGAGCGCAACGCACTTTTGCGCGCTTTTGTCTGTTGTCTGCGCTGCCGTCTCTTTACTGAGATCCGCCACCGTTGCGGCGCCAAGCTTCTCTCCCGTTTTGCGCGGGGAGATGCTTGTCGTGTGCCTTTTGGCACACTTTTTCCGGAGACCTTATTCGCGGGGCGGCTTTCACCCCCCTGCCATCTTGCTGTTCTTGAAGGTCGTGCCGGAGTTCTGCAAGCGTTCCCTCCATGCAATCTTTTCTTATGTGGTCCTTCTTGTGGCAATTGTAGCAGATCAGCCCCTTTTTGCTACTGCTCTGCTGCTTGTCGGCTGGTGTTTTCCATGGTGCGGTTTTCCCCCGCCTTTCAGCTCTTTCTTGGAGGCTCCTAACCGTTTGTCCAGCATTTTGCTGAACATCGTCGCTAGCTGTTCGTTGGTGTTGCTTGACGTACAGTGCTTTACTGTCACTGCTGCCACTTTAGTGAGGTTCGCTGTTGTTGACTGTGCTGCTGTTGGCGATCTATATCTATATCTATATATGTAGTGGAGGTTTATTGCAATAAAGAGATTTTTGTACTTTATAACAAAAATAAATATATTAAAATAAATAAATAATAGAATATTGAGTATATCTTACATATATTCTAAGTATCACAAAAATTAAATGGGTAAATCCGCTTTGATTTTTACAAATAAAAATAAACAGATACGCGTTTACTCGAGGCATAAGTTGCTCGGGAGTTTTGACTAGGCACCTAAGTTGCGCTGGAGCTAGTGTGCTCATACTAGCCGTGCGGGTCCTATTATAGGACTCGGAGCGAGCGGGGATCGTGCCGCCGAAAATACTTTCACATTCACACTTTCACACAGACATTCACACCTATGTACATAACCTATACATACAAATAATTTATAATATGCGCGCGCTACGCCGCCGCCGCCGCCGCCGCTTCTATATACATATATACATGGTGTGTTGCGCGCTCTCCCTCTTCTTTCGGTGTTGCTACTACCGCCGCTCACTGGCTCGTGGCGCTGCTGAAATTACGCTGTCAGCTGTAGCGCGGGCTTATCCTAGTTGAAAATGGGGGAGCGCGGTACTCGCGTAAAATCTAAAAATGTATTCAATAAATTTTAGTTTTTTTTTCTGTATAGTTTTTTGCGGAGCTTGTACGGGGCGTTACAGCCTACGCTGTTTATCTGGCTGCTGAAGGCTCTCGTGTCCCCTGCAATCCTTGTACTTGTTCGCGCAACTCGTTAATTGAGCGTTGCAGATTTTCTAGATGCTGCATCATGCCTGGTGGCATGACGTACTCTTTTCCGTCTATCCCTGTAATTGTTTCAGCCTTTTCTTGTTCGACTGCTCTTATTGGTGTTGCTAGTTTCCCATCCAGCAGCCAGTTAGCAATCTCTCCTTCTTTATCGTCGAGCATCTTGTCGTCTATATTCAGTTGTTGTAATTTATTTTCTTCTTTAGTATATATCTTCTTCTCTAGTCTATTTTCTTCTTTAATCTATTTTCTTTTTTAATTCTTGCGCGCGCTCTTACAATGTTATTTTTGTCCGTCGTGCGCGTGCATATTTCGCAATTCCTAATCTACCAGACTCTATTTCGCTTTCGCTAAATTTTTATTTTTGTTCGTTTTGTACAGCCAGTTATTCTCTATTTCTAATACAGCAGTCTCGTGTAAAAATATAAAAAAAAATAAATATACAAATGTAGTCCCTGCAACCTTGTTCCGTTGCAGGAGGTTTTGCCAGTAAAAAAATGTTAAATTTTAATCTTCGTTTTTGAAAATCTGATTGTTCGAACCGGACTCTGACAATCTCAATACAGTAAGAAGATACCTTTTTATAGTAAAAAAGTAGCTGTAAAGTTTCAGAATGTGCCTGACCCACTACTAGAAGTTATGTAGAAAACAAACATGATATAACGGCTAATAAGTGGTTTTATATGCAAATTTGGCACTTATATCCTAGTTCATTTCATGTCTACCGATACGTATACTCGATAGTAAAGAGTTTTTTAGTTTGTGTGAGAGGAGACTCCTCCCAAAATTATATCCCAATCGTTTAAAAATTTTGTGAGATATCGCATCTCACACATTTTTTGCGTACGAAACTATGAAGCAGTTCCGTGTCGCAGTCGTGCCTAAAAAGTCATCATTTAACATGTTTTACCGCTTCCATCGAAAATTAGTGGATTCTTTTCTTTTCTTATTTCATTGTTCGCAAGACTAAGTGTGACTGATGCCCTAGCAGGAGGTGCTGCTGTAATAGCTAAAGCTATTAACGATGCTAAACCTGGGCAGAAAAACCATAAAGAAAGTAAGAGACATAATAAGACCATGGACTCTATTGCTTTAGGTAAAGACATCTTCATTCCAAGCCCTATAAAACTGGGATGGGATTATTTATGAAACCTTATATAGGTCGTAGCCGTCAAGTCAGTGGAAAAAGAAACTTTGATTCAACTTTGCCAAATCGTGCACTGTCTGACTACGACCTAGGAAATATACTAATATGATGATTTTTTTTTTATGATTTACACTGGTCTTCAGTCAACTGTGCTGTTTCTCTACCCTTTATGTGATGTTGTTGATACCTTGTGAGCTATTGCTCAACACATGATCTATGTGTGTTATATGATATGTTGATGCTTTCGCTCATGGTTCTTTAATGCATTTAGCCTATGATTGTTTGGTTTGAATACACACTTGGTGTGTTTGATTGGTGGGATTTTGATTAGAGAAACGCCTTTGATGAGACTTCTGTTGTTCCTAAATGTTTTGTTTTTATGTTCTGGTGGGTGGTTGCAGAGATTATCGAATCATTCTGTTGCTTTGGTATTATTTATGAGTATTAGACATGTGTTTTAATTAATATTCCACTTACTTTTGTTGTTGTGGTCCGTGGTCTTACATTGGGTGCCTTACATGCTAAATTGTTAGTACTTTTCGATTCCCTGCGCTAACTAATTGTCTTATGTTTAGATACTTCATTTTGTTAGTTTATAATGTTATATTTATTTGAATACATGAGGGTTGAAATCAAAAACTTAGTGTAGTATAAAAATATGAAAAAATGTGATTTATTTCTTTGGGTCCCCCTATTTTTGGTACCATTTTACAATAAAATATAATATACATTTTTATAGAAGATTGAGGAAAGAGAGAAACAAAAAAGAAAAAAAAATTATTGTGACAGTTGCGCATAACTATAAAGATTCATTTTGTCGTCTTCTTAACCATAGTGTTGATTGTGGTCCATTAACTGTGTCGAGGCTTTGGGTCATTGTTGTTGTTGTTGGGTTTGTTTCGCCATGTCCTTGTGATAGCTCTTCCAGATCTATCTCTTCTATTATTATTACGTCAGGTGATTCGGATTCTTCTCTGTCCGTTGCTTGTTGCTGGTCGTTTTGCGTGGACCTCACTTCTTCTATAGGTTTTTTTTGGAATCCCTTTGCAATCTCTTGCATGGGTGTCTATGTGCTTGTACTGAAAGTAATGTCCGCATTTTTTATGTAGGTCCAACTTTTCTCCGTTCTGTATTTTGCACACAAACTCATGGTCCAATTTGTTTCTGTGGTCAGCGAGTTTTCCGCAGATGTGGTGCCTTTTCCTGTATTATGTATCTTGCTTTATGACGTGTCTCGGCGTCGCTCATCTCTATTTGAATCTCTCGATGCAGTGGTTGATTGCCTTCTTCGTGTGTTCTTTTTCAAAGTATTGCACGAAGGCGGTACTTGCGCAATGGTGTGCCTGGCTCTTGATTTTTGTGCAACACGAAAGTTATATGGTCCAATGGACCAAATGCGCCAAAAATTCTCGTAAATTCTTCGAATTTCATGCCCAACGGTATTTGGGTAAAGAATCGCAGTCCCGCTGTATCGTCCAATGGTCCGGTAATTAGTGGTGGCATTGGTACAGGTTTCTCGCTTGGTTTTGTTTCCGGTTTAGCCGATAATGGTGGTATTGTCGGTGTTGCGAATAATGGTGGTCGTAATGCGGGTGGCAAAAATGGGAAGACCAATTGTGGTGCCATTTCTGTAGCTGGTACCATGGATGTAGGGATGTCCAATCTTGGTTGGTCCTTTGCAGTTGTATCAGGCGTTGTATTGTCGATTTTTTTTATTAGGCCTGTTGCGTACTCTATAGCTTTCTTGTTGTGTATTGAGATCTGATATGTGATTGCCAGCCTGGTACGTCCTTGTTGGTCCGTGTATATTTGTTTAATATCGCATGGTCCAAACTGTTTTAGATCTGCTTCTATGTGTGCTGGGTTTCCCCTTATGACTATTGTTATGGATTTTTCATTTATTTTATTTGCTTTCATGACTTCTCCTGGTTCTTCCATGATTGCTGGTAATGATTATTTCTGCTCGGTGATGAATCCGATGTTTTGGTGGTCCTCATAATAGTCTAGGGCTGTTGCTCCTAGACCCTCTTTGTTGTGATTAGGTATGGCTTTTATCGGTTCTATTCTATCCTGTAGATTTTTATCTAAACCCTTGTTTTCTATGTATCCCATTTTCTCCATTATACTCTGATACTTGGGCTTGGTGTATGCTTTGATTGCTTTTTTCTTGTCTTCCTCATTTGCATATTGCACGTCTACTATGTATAGGTATGGAGTTGCTGTCGATGTGGTGGAAACGACGCATGGTCCATGTATCATGAAGTTTTTCATGGCACTATCTTCTCTGCCCTTGAATTTTATATGGACCTTGGTGCCTCCCATGTCCGTGATGTCCAAGACGTCTACTTTGTTTTGATCCATTTTCCTATAACGAATTCCGCGCCCGCTCAAAATGGCTGCCGCAAGCTCTCTCTGCTTCTGGACTCTATTTTGACTCGACCGCATCAGTTGCGCGCGCCTAGTCTCGCACCGCTGTAAAGCCCCTAGCCACGCCTAGTGACCATGCTCGCGCCCGCGTTCGCTCTGAACAAACACGTGCCGTCGGCTGCTATGCTGCAATGGCTAACTTCACTCGCGTCGCGTCGCGTACTTTGTTTTTCGATTATTGCTATTAAATTGCGGTAAAAATGGTGCGCACGTGTAATCTGTTGGTCCGCGAGTGTGTTCTCTACCTGTGTCAGTGATTTTTGGACAGTGTTTATTAGTGCAAACAGGAAATATGAGTGTGGGCCCAGGACTCTCTACCCCAAGCAGTGCACACCTGTTGCTGCTTATTCAGATGAGTGTTCTTTTCTGATGATAATTAAACTTAAATTAATATTGAGCTTCAAGGACTCGTTGCTTTGTGTCTAATGAACCTTTCTCTTTTTGTTTTCTGCAGGGGCGTACTCATTCAATGTGAGGGGAAAGGCGCATACTACGAAAACTGGCTTGTATATTCACACAAGGATGAAGGTATATAACATCTGGGTAATGTTTTTGCACATTTAATCTAATCAGGAGTCTCTTTATTCGAATTTACACCAATATTTTGTCAAGTTTAAGCTAATCGTTACATTGATTGTCAAAATTTGTCTGAACCTTAAATATTTATGCTATCATACGGTCTTAATTAAACTATACTTTGAAAATAAGTTACTGATTCTAATTTTACTGAATTTTCTTGTTTGGAATAAAAACCTTAGCCTCTTTAGCTTTAACCTTAAAATATTTGTTCTTAGCCTTGTTGGATTTATTGAAAATTCTAAAGTGATCTTGAAAAATAAAAATGCTCGTCCAAATATGCGACTAATTCTCTTATTAACTTAATTTATACTTTTCGGACTTAGAAACAACTTTCAACAACGTTACATTGGTCCAATAGATGCTGTATTGGAGCAGGAAGTCGAAATTCAAGCTGTTCAACCTCGTCCACCAGTACTATACAACAAAATTTTGGGCTTTTGGCGAAAAATCAACTGGGTTCACGAGTTTTAAGGCAAGGGTAAAATAAAGTGTTCTGTGTATCTTGTGCTCCTGTCTAGTGCTTCAGCGGTGTTTATATAGTGTTAAGGTATTGAGAGTGTCAGTGCACGACAAAATTTTGTGTACAAAGTGAGAAGATACTTTGTATTGTATATGTGGACTAGCGAGAAATGCAATCCTACGTTTCACTTGCTCTTCCCCATTGTGAGAAATAAAGTTTTGTAATGATTTTGCTTTTAATTAAAAAAAAAAAAATTTTATACTTCTCGAGATCTTGTACAAAGTGCTTTTAATTGTTGATTTTACGTGTCAACTCTTTGTGTTTGACCACGAGTGCTTCTATTCCAATGCTAAATATTCAAAAAAAAAAAACCTGTCATAAACTTTTTAATCGGATTTCAAGTGATTTTAAAATTTCTCTTTTTCCTTTAAAAATTTGAGTTTTTATGTGATCGAAAATAGTGTATTCCGTTTATATCTCAAATATGGTCCAATGATTTGAATGTTTTTCAAAGTGCGTGTAATTTTTGAGTTGTGCCAGTGGTGTATTATGCCGTGTATGTGAGATTTTCAGTGTTTGCAATTATCTTTATATTGTGTACATGGGGAGTTTGCACGAATACTTCAGTGCTTTCTACACGTTTTTTTTTATTTCCTTTTTATTCATAAACTTTAACTAGTGAGTTTGACTTTACCGATTTGTTGTCAGTCGCACTCTTTGCTAATGAACCAATTCTTTTCTTAATGATCTCTGATACCAATTTTGATTTTTCTTTTCTTTTATAGCATGGAACATATACTTCTGGTCCTGAACAGTCAACTCTCACTTTTGCTGCAAAAATCGAATTTCAGCACCAGAGCACCTGCGTAATGAGAACGCTGATTCGACTCTGACTGGGAAAATGCCAATGATTTTTTTTTATCTTCGTCGACCAGATTGAGGTGTGTATTATTCACATATATTGTTTTCGCATGTATTTCTTTGTTTTTTATATATAAAAAAAACTAACGGGCCCTTCCCTCTAAAATCACACAGCTTTACCAACTTGTTGTCGGCTGTGTTATGTAAATTTTATGTTATGATCAAATATGATTTTGCATTAGAAATTATAAACATTTAAATTATTAGCACTCGGGATCTATTGGCAGGGAACAATTCCTGATCAACCAATTTGCTCCGTTTGAAAATTATGAATTTATTTTTGTTAATATTTTGAGGGTAAAATTGTTCTTTTCTCTAAAATGACTTTATTTTTAGCTAATTTTGGCGGTTTGAGAATTTCTACTTTACAAAATTTGGACCTTCAATAATTTTCTTTTCGACTCAAATGTTTTCTTAACACGTATTTTAACAGATTAAATGAACGCGAACAAAGCTACGATTGATTTTAAGTTTGGAAAAATCGAAGCTCTCAAGATGGCCGCCCCCTTGTTCCCACGCTGTTGGACCGGCACAAAGGCTCTGACACGACGCCAAGCTCTCCAAGCGACGCTTCACCTCGACTATGCGCGCAGTTTGAAATTTGACACTCGTCTTTGTCGCAAGTATAACGCGTACTTTGTCTCTTATGGAATTTTTCACTGCGCGGACACTACACTGATTTTATATTAATTTATTTTCTTAATGGACCAAATTCACTCGCGTAATGTTTAAGTTTTTTTTTATTATTCGAAATTCGTTTTAATTCAATCTATTTTTAGCTATTCATGCAAAGAAATCAAGAGTCGGACAAGAGAGAAGAAAAGTTATACCGTGTCGGCACAAAAAAAAATATCTTGGTGGGACCTCCAATTTTTGTTACGGGATATTTTAGATAAATATCCCTTGAAAATATTATTTATTTTAACGAGTCTGATGTGCACAGACAACTATACAGCTATCGAGCAAAAAGCATGAATGGTCACGTCATGCGTTTCGCTCCCACGATCGATTCTTTTATTCTCTCCTTTTGTCGCGAGTGTTTATTGAACCACTGAATATTTATTTAAGTCTCTTACCTTGTATTATAACATGTATGTGTCGTAGGTTTGATTGCTCTGATTTCTGAAATCTCTACCTTTGTGCTTTATTGGAATTCGGATTGAATGGTTTGGAATGATTTAAATTGGCAAAGTTGTGGTCCAAATAATTGTATATTCTCCTCTCTATTTTATCTTTTACAGATCTTTCGTCAAAATGATTTATGAAACTCTCAAACCAACAAATAGGAAAAATTGATCTTTCTTCTCTATCTCTACTCTAACAAATAAACTCTCGAACAAATAAATCTGATCTGAAGAAAAACTCTATATGGTCCGCCGGCTTCGTCGCCCGATCACGGAGTGGCGAGCAGCGTGGTTCGAGAGCGCTCGGAAGAGGTTCCGGACCTCCCACGCTACCGCCAGCTTACTTCCCCTCAGCCGCGCTACAATGTCGGTGCTTGTTGCACTCATTAGGCCTTACGGGGCCTGGCAACTAGCTACGCACCGAAACCGCAACGCAGCTCCGCACGTGTGACTCTAGCCGTTCGGCGGGGAAGTTGTTTAGGTCAGCGAGATTCTTAGCCACTTGATACTTTTATGGCCAGAGTCTCTCTTCTTCAAAAATATGATCGACACTTACCTTTTGTCGTGCGGGTCTCCTGCAGTGCTGGGTCCTCCGGCTACCTGCTTGGCTTCGGTGAACAGTGTTGTAGACGATTGGGATTAAGGGCCGAGAGGAATTCAGGAATAGCGGTGTCGATTAATTCACTCCCAATTTGCGTTCAAATGTTGTATACATTTAAATTTGTGACAGACTTATGATGTTTAATTACGTAGGATACCGCAGATACGAGAGATGATTTATTCGAGAGATTTGTTTGTAATTTACTGATTCCGATAATTATTGATTATGAATGGTTTCACTTAATTCGTGTTTCGACTGATTGTCTCGGAATTTTCATGTCATTTAGCCCGAAGATCTAAGGTGTACTGCGCGACAGATTCTAAGTTAAATCTAATCGAGAAAATTCTTGAGTGTTTGCATTTTTTAGCCCGAAACGAACTGACGTAAGGCGTCTGAAAATTAGGATTACTAGATACGCGTGCTAATCCTCTTCTTAGGCCGTTCACTGTTTGTGCATTTCTTATGCTTATTATTCTTGTTGAAATCTGGTACATTTATATTTTATATTGCCAAGTTCAAGCCAAGTTCAATATACATTGCCAAGTTCAAACGAAGCTCAATACGTATAGTATAGAGCGCGCCAGAATAAGTGAGTGCGCTAATGAGTGTATGAGGGGACGCACACTTGTAAGCCTCCCCTTCTGCGGTATGTGTATCACGTGATTATAAGCGGTATTGAAACTATACGACATAAAGTTACTGCGCGACTACGACTCTGTCTACTTGTTAGTGTACGCTCTTGAAGCACACGCATGCTCGGCATGCTTTGTATATATCCACTACAATATATTCTTTTGTTATAAACAATATTTCCGTCTACCTCACTCAGTATCTGAACAATTCTTGGAAATTTAGTTCCTGTTACTACCCGGCTTCTCCTTTTTTGGCTGTTGTTTGTCGTTCCGAGTCGTGCTGTGCTCTGTTTTAAGGTATGCGACTGCTTGTTTGCACAGCTGTAAAGTGCCGGTGGCTACTGCTTGAATCTTTTTTTACGTTGAAGAATATTCGCAGCTTATGCCGCTTTTATTTGAGTGCGTATGTATGGCCGTTTGGTTTTTTGTAATCGGGCCACCACTGTTATTTGTTTGCTAGGCGGGCTTTGGAAGACTTCTGGCTCGTGGCTGGTGCAGGGCGTTACGCCGTTTCGCGTATGTGTGGATCGACGTGGTTTTCACGTTAGTGCGCATCTTGTAGATGTCTGTGTGTGCATTTCCTGTAGTCTGTAGCGCTTGTTTTATGATGCTGTGATTTGGGAGTTCGCTCTCTTGTTATAATTTTTGTTGTTAATTATTCAAATTGGTTGTCATTAGTTTCGATAAAGTCTCTCTCGATTTCGTCGTCTCTCATCTTCTCGCGTTTCTGTATAATGTATTCATAGTGTATTCTGTTGAACTTAAGTGAGTCACATCTGATAAACAAAAAATCCAGCTACTGAATTTCATTAGTAAGGATAATCCTATGTCCATGTGTTTCCGTTCTTGGGAGTTATTCGAATATCCCCTTTTTCTGAGCACAAATAAATACGTTTGGACAGTAAAAACTCCAAATCAATTGGAGAAATTTTGTTCTAAAATTCTCGGCCTACCGACAAAGAGAGAAGTTTTAAGAACCGCAAATGCTAGATTTGATCATTGTGAGTTGAGTAATGTAGAACTTTTCTTGAATTTACAATACCATCCATACAACAATATAAATTTTGAAATGAATAAAATTCAGTATGTTATTCACCTATGATATGCATGCTACTTTTCAAACATCCTATTATAGAAAAGATCCGCAGCCGCTGTTAAAAAAGTCTTTATTTATTAACTTTGAGCCACTTGTAGTTATTTGCTGTTCAGGGAAAAACCATTCTCTTAAAAGCACTTCTGTCAATGTACTGGAATTTAAGGTAAAATATAATAGTACATCACACAACTAGGGGCAAAAGTTTGCTTTTTTTGAGCGAGTATGATAATTGAGCACGAGTGAGAGTCAAGGGCGCGGAGACGGACATGGATCCTTAATTATTATACGAGTCTGGGAAAGCCAATTCGCTACTTGTTGTGTACCGTGCTTTTTATAATCAGTCCATCGATAACGCTCTTTTGATCCTGCTTAAGACAGCAGAGTCGTCCAGAATCTCATAGTAAAGTCTTTACATCTGTGACCTTCGTTTCTTTGCATCAGTCCGAGGAGCGTTTCGTATCTATTACCTCATGGCCTTCGTCTAGCATCAGTTTTACTCAGCTATATCGCCATGTCCTTCCCTTCTATTCTCTTCGTCATTCCTAACCTTCTTGAGAATTGTCCTTACGTAGTTGTTTACTGCGTACCAGCCATCCTTCGACGCTAGCATAGCTGTCATCATTGACTCAGGGGTCACCCTAGTCTAAAGGTAACGCGTTCAAACCGTTACGTATTGCGAACAGTCACACACGAAGAGAACGAACTAGCAATAAAAGCATGGACGCAGTGGATACGAAAATCGCAAAAACTGCGTAAGATAGTAATTTACTTTACCGTATCGTCTATTAGTCCAGCCAACAATACGTGGTATGAAGCGGTTCGTCCATCACCCCTTTCCACTGGAGTCCTATCGTATTTGCCACTCAGCCAGGGTTTGTTCCTTCGCGGATTTCCAAACTTTCTTCTGAGTATTATCACCACGCCAGCTTTCTTCGTATATATTCTTTTGTTCTGTTGCTAGAAAGTAAATCGGCGGCATACTTGAGATAACGCACACTGCATCTTTTGATACTGTTCAGTAGCGACCCGCAATGCACTTCTCCTCTAAACTGTTGACAGCTTTTGTGCATAGGACTTAACCAACATAGCGTCTGCCCATATTGGGGTACCGTATAACATAATTGATGTAGTTACACTGGCTAGAAGTACTCTTCAACCCCGCGTTCGTCCACCCACATTTGGCATTAGTCGCGATAGTGCAGCATTGACTTTTGCTGCCTTATTACTCATCCTGTTGAGATGCTGCTCAAACGTTAGTCTCGCGTCCATGGTGATTCCCAGGTACTTAATGGTCGGCTGTGAGTCTATTTGGTGTCCGTCCACTGACAGCGTTATTGTCTCAATTTTTTTCTTTCTGGATATAAGGATAGCCTCAGTTTTATGGCTAGCAAGCTTAAGTCTAGTCTGCTTTAGCCAATCGTCGATTATACCTACTGCCTCGTTAGCGATTTTCGTCACCTCTTCTTTTTGTTTTGCTACTACCACTACTGCAATGTCATCTGCAAACCCTACAACCGTTGCTTTTTTGGGTAGTTCTAGCCTAAGTACTTCATCGTACATAATGTTCCACAATAATGGGCCAAGCACTGACCCTTGTGGGACCCCTCCGGTTATTTAATAGGTTTTTGTACCGCTTTCTGTGTCATACAAAAGAGTTCTGTCTTTCAGGTAGTCGGACATAATCCTTCTCATGTATGCGGGTACCTCTTTTTTTCGTAGTGCCTCGTGTATCTTGCCCTAGCTGGCTGAGTTAAAGGCATTTTTAACATCTAGTGTAATAATAGCACAGTACTTTTTGGCTCCTTCTTTCTATCTCTTTCCCTCTATTGCAGTTCTAGCGATGTCAACTACTAAGCTCACGGCGTCAAGAGTGGAGCGATTCTTTAGCCGTATTAATATTATGCTAGTCCTCGTGTATTTTAATGACTTGGTCCATTTCAACGCTGATTATGCGCTCTAAACTATTGCTCGGGGTGTCCAGCATGCAGAGTGGTCTGTATGAGGCAACTTCTCCAGGTGGCTTATCTCCGACCAGGCGTTGTTTCTTCCAGTTTTAAGGAAACGTTCCTTCTTCGAGACATGAGTTGTACAAGTCCACAAAGACATCGGGGCGTGCCTGTATAGCTTGTTTTAATGCAATATTGGGTATGCCATTCAGGCCTGGAGCCTTGTCGTTCCTAATTTTTTTACATGCAGCCAGTAATTTCTTTGTGGTGATTGTTGTGACGATTTCGTCATTTGCCTTCGCTTCAGGAATAGCTGTTACTTCCAGTTGAAGCGAAAACAGTGTGGTTACAATACGGGTTAGCAATTTTGGGCTCTTAGAAGGGGGAATATAACCTTCCTCTATCTTTTTTATTACCACTAGGTACGGTCACCACCAGGGATCCAGCTTAACCCTGTCCTGTAACTCCGGCACCGTCGTTTATTTTCTCGGATTTTTTTCTTGAGAATCAGTTTAGCATCCTTCATTTCTTTATTTAGGGCGTCTACTATTTCTCTACTACGACCAGTCTTGTATTATTTCTTCGAAGCTCGCTGTTCCCGTCTTCTGGTTCGATGACACTCTTTGCGGGCCGCGTCAATTTCTTTATCCTACCAGTATACTGGCGGTCGTCTATTGTTAGGAGCCCTCCTTGGCATCGTTGCGTCGCAGGTTTGGGTAATATTTTCTATTACCTGCTCGACCTTATTATTCGCAGATCCAAACAACTGTATTTCTTTCAGAACTAGCAGGAAATTCTCCTTATCATAATCCTTCGTATTCTAACCAACACTTTTATTCGTTGCCCTCCCGTTTGATCTCTGCTTTGATATTTTTATCTCCATTATTATCGCTTGGTGGTCACTATTTGTGTAATGATTGCTCACAATCCACGATCTAATTAAGCCAATCAGGCAGCTGCTGACAAACGTGAGATTTATGATGGACCCTGCATCTATTCTTTGAAATGTGTAAGAACATTCCTGGTTAACTAAGACCAAGTCGACGAGAGCGAATGCTTCCAATAGCGCTCGTCTTTCGTTCGTCCTTCGGCTGTCCCACTCTACTGCCAGGTGTTGAAATCGCCTTCTATCACTATTCGTTTTTTTCCTACAGCATCCTGTACTATCCGATCTAACAGTTGTCTGAATTGTTCTGTCGACGTGTTAGAAGAAGCATAGCAGCTGTAAATATGTGCGCCTGCGACCTTAACGCGTACGAATCCTTTATTACGTCTCGTCATTTTTTCCTGGAAAGCGACGTCTCCGCATGCCAATATCGCCGCTTTACCAGTACTGTCTATACCCCACGATGGTTTGTCCAGGGCTCTGTATCTGTCATAGACGATGGCCATGTCGATTTCTGTCTCACGGACATGTAGGTCATGTACAGTCGCGCAGTGATTCATATTCAACTGCACTATTTTCATTTTCTTTCTCTTTTTTTTGCTTTCACTGCTGCCCGGTAGACTGGGCATGCATAGCTACTAGGGTGTCCCAAAAAACACGAACTTTCGAGTAGCAAAAATCTTGATGCAGTTTCATATTCCGGCATAGCAAAAAGTTAGCCTGCATTTTTTTCAGAATTTTTAAATTATTTTTTCGCACCGCTCAAGCCTCACAAAGATTTTAAATGTAAAACCTATACAAAAAAAAAACGGTCTGATGCTTCGAATTTATTTTAAGCATGATGTAATATAGTGAGGTCAATTATTTTTTGTGTACGTGTTGCCTGTCAATTCAGAATATTATAGAACTGAATTTCATTAATAGGCTTGTTCAAAGCTGAGATATTCAACGATAAAAACAGCAATTTTTGCTATATTTAGAGCCTCATACAGCCCACAAATATTAAGTTACGGAACTAAGATTTTCACTTTACTGAAGTTTAACTCTTTGTCAAGAATTGACCAAGGTGTCGTTCACCTAGGAATATTTTATAGGCTTTTTGGATCGTAGGCAAAAACTTTAGGGCTTGGGTCGGGGCGGTCACTCGGGTCAAAATTTTCACGATCATGCTTTCCGGTATTTCTATGGGATTGTCAGCTATGAATATCTCTATTTATTTTTGACAAATATTAGTTCAATAAAAAATATCATTGTTTACAAATATTCTTTAAAATCAGTTTTTTTTTTTTTTAAACATACACAACCTAAACATAATTTAAAAATGCTGAAAATAATACAGGCTAACTTTTTGCTATGCCGGAATATGAGACTGCATCAAGATTATTGCTACTCGAAAGTTCGTGTTTTTTGGGACACCCTAATGGTCACTCTTTCCGCCTGTACCTCCTTCGCAGAGTACACAGTTGGGTTAGTTCTTAAACTTCTTTGCTTTGTGCCCATCTTTTCCACATTTAAAGCAAAGCTTACTTCTGTCTTCAGTTACTGTGCAGTTTATACCAATGTGGCCAAAATCTAGACATTTATAACACCTCCATTTCCTTATCAACTGCGTCTCTACATGCAGCAGGGGTCAGGTGACAAACCTCTGCGGCTTCTAAGTGAGAATGCCCCCCCCCCCTTAAACTCCATGGGGCCAGCGCCGACCACCGGGGCTTTCAGTCGATCGGAATCGACGGCGGGACTGGGCTCTGTGACTCGACCCGCTTGGGGTAGTAATGTTATTAACTCACTATCCACGTTTAATTTATCTTTGGGGCTCTTCCCCTAGCCTGTTTGGTCCACGGAGCATATTTCATTTCTGCTCTACCCTTCAGCCGGTTGAGGAGACCTTGACGCACCGATGAGCGTTACCCTATCCGCCATCCAGGGGACGTGCTACATACGGGGTATTGGCATCTCCGCGCAGTGAGTGCGTGTGTGTGTGTGTGTTTATGTATACAATTATATTTTTAGAATTACTCCGTCAATGTCGATAAAATTTGACATGCATATCTATTTTTGGATTCTAAATTGTAGAAAAATAGTTTTTTTTTATTTTTTCAACTACTTTTTTTATGACTATTTTTTGATTTTTGAAAAACACTATTTTGCGTTTTTTTCAATCTTCCTATTGTTACAAAAAATTCAGCTATAATGTATTTGAAAGAGATATTTGGTCTTCGGGATCGACTGTTTTGTTCAACAAATAAACTGAAAAAGGTGATTTTTTTCTAAAAATTCATATCTCTGAATCTAAACATTATAACCTCACGAAAAAATTCATGTCGATAAGTCACGTGTAACTATATCCCATTTAAATTTTAAGTGATTTGATTTGAAACCTTTTTTTTTTTTTAATAAATCGAAAACTGAAAAAAATGAGTTTCCTTGTGCCTCGATTACGGACGTAAAAAGTTTTTATTGCACTTAAGATTTTGGGAAAAAGTAGATATTTTATGTGTTTTGGCTAAGTTCATTGCACAGGTTTTAAACCGCTATGGTTCTTAAGATATCAAGGTTTCAATTTTTTTTTGGAAATTTCCTGATTTTGCGTATCTCTAAAACAATGTAGTCAAATGCTTCAAAATTTCATTTGGTGACTGACCATAAAAAAATCTGTCTGCTGCTAAAATTTTAAACGATTTCGTCAAGCGGTTCTCAAGTAAAAAACATTTTTCTTAAAACTTTTGCTTCTTCTTAGAGGGGTGTCGTTGCACGTCGTTATAGTCCCTTGCGAATTTTGCGACTTCTTTTCCCACCCATCCGCTCATGTACGATAGACTTTTTTGATACCCCTCGTCCTAGTGAGTACCATAGTATTTTATTAAGAAAATTGCTCCTTTAGCAAAATAATTAAAATTAATAATATCAATTAGTAAAATTTTTTATTCTTTTTTTTTTGAGTTCAGTTATTATAAAAAATAACATTTTTTAACACACCTCAGCATAAAGATAGTACTTTATCCCCGGCGAGTCGGGAATAAAGAGCTACAGGTATGTATATAGAAACGGAGGATTCAGAGGAATAACAAGAATCAACGACGAATTTAACATCGGCTACTATACCTATACCTATAAGGAGCACTGAGCTTATTCCTCGCTGTTATAATATATGCGACAGTAGAGCATACTTTTGCCCTTGTGCATCTCGATTTGGATTTTAGCGTTTTTGCGTGTGTTGTATTATTGTATTTGAAAACAATAATAAAAGCATTACCATATTGTATATTCAAACAATATTTTATTTATTGGAACTACGGATTTAGTTGGAGAAAGCTACGTGCGAATGAATTAGGAGCGGTTTTTCTTGAGGTAACAATACTTTGCACTTATTGATTTTGTACGCGCGTTTGCTTGTTTTACACAAAACAAAGGTAATGAGTTAATGCCGTTTGTAATATTAAATAAGTTGCTTTGTATTAAGCAACAACTGAATGAAAATACAATGATTAAATAATTAAATTGAGTGAAGTGTAAGTGTGCGATTTTAAAGCTTTCAATTTCGTTTTACTGTGTCGCGACACGCGGTTTCGTGCAAGTAGCGCGCACTAATAGCTTCTTCTTGGCCTTAAAGTTGAGCGGAAAAGAGAGCGCGAGCCGGGAGCAAAGGGGTTTTGTTCCCAATCGTAGGCGATAAGTAGGGGGTATCACGCGGTCTGACTGCGGTGGTCAGCGCGAGACCCCCTGCGGAGACTGCAAGACAACGCGAAAAAGCTGATAGACTAGCGGCACGAGATTCGAATGAATTGGCCGCGACAGACTTGTAAACAGTCGACTACGTTAGCTGTCAATTTAGTTTTATCGTAAAAATAGTTAAGGAATCGCTCACAGAGATATTTTCTCTCGTTGCATTGCGTTGATAATTGAAAATAGGCTAGACAAGATAGATCTTTTGTCTATACGTAACGGTATCCTGGAACTCTCAAATTTCCTCTTTATTCTCACCTATATAGATGTCTTTAGCGAGCTCCTCCGAGTATGTGGGTCCTTCTAACCTCAAAAGTTTAAGATTAACTCAATACATTTTAAGATTGCTATTGACCACAGATGGCGCTACTGTAGTGGAAGTATAAAGCCAACTTTCGCACTAGCGAACTCACTCGATGACTCAAGTATATAAAGGTAGGACCACCTAACCTCGGGGTTGCAGATAGTTAATCAAACATGACCTAAAATCTGCGCATGAACATAACCTCTACACGGATATCTAACGTCCGGATATCAACGATAGATAGTGCTGCAAGATGTGGAATCTGGCGGCGGAATATCTGCGGAAGACCTCTTGGGTTACTGCATAACCTCTATACCGAGGTGGATGAGCCAGTGAATTGGGCGAGCCAGAAAGTTAGCAGCATACCCCTCTGTACTGATACCCCTCTAGCTTACCTACTTAGATAAACACAAAAATCTCTAAAATATCAAAATCCTGATTTTGACTAAAATTGCTATATCTGTAAATACACACACGAACGCGCTTATGTGTGTGTGTGCGTAAGAAAAAAGTTATTATTCATTTTTTGATAAGTTGAGGTCTAAGACTTCTTATTGCTCCTAAAATGCCGATTCAATATTGATGTTTTGTAAAATATAAATTTAAATCTATATTTTGTGTTTTCAGAGTTCAGAGATCCATAATCTACAAGTATATGCTATTTTCATTTTTTTCGCAGATTAAACGATTTTAGTAAAAATCGGGATTTCGACATTTTAGAAATGCGTATGATAACCTTTCTTTGGGTTATGTAAGCTTGTATTAAATATAAGCAGTTCTACATAAATGAAAATCATCGTATAAGAATTTTGCAAGATTTTGCAAGAAAAATGATTGCGATTTGGCTTGTCGAGCGAATTTTGGCCACAAAAAGCGAATTTTGGTACACTGTGCGTCAGTACGGAATTGATTTCGCAGATATTGTCACAGTAGAGCTAATTGATGTGGTTTCACCGAACGCGTGAACGCACTTCCTCATTCTCGGAGCTCTCTTATTAGCGTCTGCGGCTGACATTGTCTGCTAACGTCATTTGCTGTGTCTTGGTCACGCAAAATTTCAGTGCGCAAGATTCGAATATCTCGGTGCTTGTTATACACTTATACATCGTGTTATCTATCAATTTGCTGTGATCTATCTATGTTGAATTTTATATAAAAATGCTTATTACTGTAATACTTACGAATGATGGTATCTATCAATTCACAATAAGCTTGCCTGACAATATCTAATAGATCATTTATTTTTGGCTTTATTGCAAAGCATCTCTGTAGGTTCGACGAGGTAAAACCGTGATTACAGCATGCATCTTTATGAATAAGTTCAGAAATAAGATTTTGAATGCAGGCGTAGCTATCTTTAGAAATTTTCTGAAAATTGAATGTATTGTTAATAACAAATCGTAATTGTAAAGTAAATTTCTAGTAAAATATGGTCAAACTATTAAATTTCATTGAGACATTTTACTTGACACAAATATAATTTTTTAAGCTTATGTTTCTTTCATTAAATAAATCCCTCAATATGTAATAGACCTATTTAAGGTTTTGAAAAAGACTTAATTTTTAATACAATTCAACTATATCAATGGCTAAGTGAAATAACAGCGTATCCCAGCAGCGACTTCGGAAATGTCGTATCCCAGATGCAATTTTTTTTTCCTAATTTTATAGTAGCAGCACTTCACTTTTAACAAGTTTTTCAATGGCTTTAGTAGAAAAAAATAAAACCTCAAAACTAAAAAATCACTATAAAAGAAACTCATTTACAAAATGTAAAACGGATTGTTTTCTTACTATGTACTAGTAAAAACAAATAAAATAAGACTTGGTGGGTAAAATCCACTAAGTAGCAGCTAAGATACAGGTGTATACGAACGGATACACACGCATACATCCGTACAGACGTTTCCTAAAAAGACTATTTTTCAACTAAAAATGCATCAAAACACACTTTCTACATGTTTTTACACAAACTTGAAAAATTTTATTAAAATATTCTTTCTAATTCATATGACTTATTCTCTGAACAGTCAAAAGCTTTACCAGACCAAGTTTTTTACATGCATTTGGACATAGAATATGTAAAAAATAAGGTTAGCACCTCGTTTACCATAAGCCTACAAAAGGTTGTGGACCAATTAATAACACAGCCCCACAATAAAAAAAATTGTAAGTCCCAAAAGCTTGACCACGGTACTTATATGTTTTTGGGATCGCTGAATCCGAATCCAGGGTCATTTTAACCCCATCAGATCTTAAGTCAAGGTCAAATAGGGGACAAATTATCAAAATACATTAAGAAAAGACTAAACCATGGTATCTTGGGCTTTTTGGGGTCGCTAAATGCGAATCCGGGGTCAGTTTAACCCCATCAGCACGTTCTCAAGGTCAGCTGAAGGTCAAATTATCGAAATACATGAAAAATACACTAAAACCATGGTATCTTGGAATCTTTTCGGGCACTGAATCCGAATCTGGGCTTATTATAACCCTATCAGGTCATGGTCAAGGTCAGTTGAAGATCAAATCATAAAGATTCATAAAAAGTAAAATCAGGTTTTTTTTCGGTCGGCTAAACCCCTGGGTGAAGGCTTTAGAGCCGTCATGGCAGACAAACAGCAAAAAATTACGATGCAGGGATTCGGAACCCCAGTATCGGCGGCTGGTCAGGGTGATCAAGCGGGCCCGCAGGCGTCGTCATTCAGCGATCGCAGCTCTTTGTTAGTGGGAAACTTGCCTTTCGAAGAGTATAATACTACAAGAATTTATCACTTGAGGTCTGGTGACCAAGAATGCCTTATAGCAAAACGGGATAGTTTTTGTTACATTTGTGGCAAGTATGAGACCCCAAAAAATAGAAGAAAAATAAATCAAAATATTAAAGAGCAGTACAAGAACATGTTTGACTTAGACATGAAAATTGACGAATTTGATTGGGTTCCTAAAATCATATGCGGAATATGTAGGAAAATGATACAGAAAGGCATAAATGGTAAAACTGAAGTAAAAATGAAAGTGCCTACGATATGGAAGGAATCTTTAAGGAAAGAAGACTGCTATTTTTGTAATACGAATTTGATACGAGTTAGACGGTCGGTAGGAGGAAAAAACGAGAAGTTTTCTACGTTATTTGTTGGTAAAGGGATTGATGGCGGCTTTCTGGAAGAGCATCCTTGGAAGGCTCCTTAAATAAAGAGAGTTTTCGTCGTTTCAAGGTTTTGTTTATTTATTGAAATTTGTAGGGCCTAAACGCGTCGTAAGTGGGCGAGCTCGAGGTTGTTGGGTTCGTATCCGGGGCTATAAGCCGCCAGATGCGCCTCTTGGTAACGAAGTCCGGGGCTAAAGCCTTCCAGACTCGTTGGCGCACGAGGTGAGTCCGGGGCTTATCGGCCTTCCAGACTCTGGGAGCGTGTCCGGGGCTGCTGCCGTCCAGACCGTTCGGTCGCCGGAGAGCGACTGTCGCTCCGCGCGAGCTGCCGCTCCTTTTAACCGCTCGCGCGAAGCAGCGCCGAAGCCGCCGCGGAGAGGGGGAACACGAGCGCTCGCGCCCGTGCCGCTCAGCGCGGACTCTCGCAACGGCGCGAAAGTTCCTTACAGTACAGGCTTCAAATTTGCATGGAGTTAATAGTAAAATCAAGTCGCACATTAATTACGCTAACGTTGAAAGTGTCACGAAACCTATATATGAATCGTAAATTGATAAAAGAGAAGATCCACTGGGTACGTACATAAGTGGAAGTATGGATCTTGAGGAAAATTTAGAAAGACATGATAAAGATGAAATAATAGAAGAAGAAATGGAGGAAGGAGATGTTATTGCGGAAGAAGAAAAATCGCCTGATGAAGACAATGACGTTGCTAGTACAAGTGATACAAGTGATGAGGAATACATCCCCTATAATTCTAAGAAGAAGAAAGGTCCACTTACACAAGAAAAAGTGAACGATCTCATACGCGATTTGGGCCTACCAAAGGATGAGGCGGACTACTTGGCTTCATGGCTAAAAGAAAATACTAATGAAGCTGCAAAAATTCAAGTTTCTTACTACCGAGACAGAGATAAGAAATATCGTCATTATTTCGCTAAAGATGAAGAATTTTCCTTAGTTTACTGCAAAGATATAGTTGGGTTGATGAATTGCTTTAATCACGGATGTTACAACCCCAACGAGTGGAGATTGTTCATCGATTCGTCGACGAGAAGTTTAAAAGCCGTTCTGTTACACAATACAAATGTTTATACAGCCATTCCCATAGGATATTCGGTAATACTGAATGAAGAGTACTGTAACATGAAAGTAATATTAGACCGTATAAAATACAATGATCATAAATGGCAAATATGTGGGGATCTTAAAATCATAACAATACTTCTGGGGCAACAATTGGGATTCACAAAATATACTTGCTATTTATGTGAATGGGATAGTAGGGATAGAAAGAATCATTACATAAAGAGTGTCTGGCCCCTTAGAAAAAAGTTCGAACCGGGTTCTAAGAATATAAAAGAAAAGCCACTTGTTGATCCATCAAAAATTCTTATACCACCTCTGCTCATTAAATTGGGACTTATGAAACAATGGGTAAAATCTTTAGACAAAGATGGTAGCTGCTTTAAGTATCTGTGAAATCAGTTTCCCAAATTAAGTGATGCTAAAGTAAATGAAGGAATTTTCGATGGCCCTCAGATTCGTAAGATGATAAATTTTTGTTACGAAAATGAATCATACAGAGAGAGAAGCATGGTTATGTTTAGAGGACGTAATTAAAAATTTTCTTGGAAATCATAAGAGCCCAAATTACGAATAAATAGTTTTAAATTTAGTAAATAGTTACAAATATCAAGACTGCCTAATGAATCTAAAATTACACTTTTTATATTCGCACGTTGATGAGTTTCCAGAAAACCTAGGTGATTACAGCGAAGAGCAGGGAGAGAGATTTCACCAAGATATCAAGAAAATGGAGCGCAGGTACCAAGGAAGATGGGACGTAAATATGTTAGCAGATTACTGTTGGTCGTTAAAAAGAGATCTACCATCAACATCGGAGAAGCGGAAGCGTAATCCGCTTCGTAGATCATTTGACAATAAAATAGTTCGTTACCATAAAAAAGAGTAATGGGCTTAATATTTTTACGGGTATTTTATTGAATTGCATATACTTCTAACAAATTTAAAGCAAATGAAGGAGCAGCAAACTATGATATAGTTTTAAAGGATACGATTGTACTTGCATATATATTGTTCTTTGCTTTATGGTTTCCATTACCTTTTGCATTGTTTCAGTTTATAACTATTTTTTTCACTCTCTTTACGTCCATGACCTTGAACTAACCTTGAACTGACCATAAATATAACCTTATGGGACTATACTGACCCTGGATTAGGATTCAGCGACCCCAAAAACCCCTAATGTCATGGTTTGATTTTACTTTTTATGAATCTTTATGATTTGACCTTCAACTCACCTTGACCATGACCTGATAGGCTTGTAATAAGCCCGGATTCGGTTTCAGTGCCCGAAAAATTCCAAGATACCATGGTTTTAGTGTATTTTTCATGTATTTCGATAATTTGACCTTCAGCTGACCTTGAGAACGTGCTGATGGGGTTAAACTGACCCCGGATTCGCATTCAGCGACCCCAAAAACCCCAAGATACCATGGTTTAGTCTTTTCTTAATGTATTTTGATAATTTGACTCCTATTTGATCTTGACTTAAGATCTGATGGGGTTAAAATGACCCTGGATTCGGATTCAGCGATTGTTTTCAATACTTATTAAATAAAAGTCAGAGTTAAATCATTTAAAATATAAACAATAATAGTAAAGTACATTAAACAATAATAATACTGAATAAAAAGAAGCACACATCGCAGTGCAAACCTATATACTGTAAATAGAAGAAGCTTAAAAAAAAATTTCCGCGTAAACCGATGCACAATTGTAGCGTGAACCTAATTGTATTCAACAAAAGAGAATCACAATCCCCTATTATATTAAAAAGAAATACATTTTGGCGTTCTCCGTTTCTTTGGTCCTCTGGTTTTCCGAGTTCATAATTTCTTTTATGAATTAGATTGACCTCTCTATTATATTAAATCTCATTTGAATCATCAATTAATTAACAACCTTTTGCAATAGCATCGACTTAAAGGTAACGATTTCATGCCCGTCGCACCGATCGCCATAGCGAACAGCGTCCCTCCATTGAAACCCATACAGTCAATATATGCACAAGGTTGTAGTTATTAAAATTATTAAACACACTTCAAATGAGAAATAATATAAATGATAATCTGCGCAGACTTCAAAACGTTTCTGTTCCTGATACTTAATTATTTATGACTATGATTTACTGATCCTAACGCATACATATTATGCATCATGCAGCTTCTACAGGTCAGAGCAGAATAATTAGAGGAAAATATAATAAAAATTTATTGCTAAATAACAGGAAAGTATTTATATAAACTCAGTCTGCGCAGTCTTCCAAACGTTTAGTCTGCTTCTGATAGTGCAATAAATTCAAGCGAATAACTATCAAAGTGTATTCTACTCCCATAGAAAATTAAGCATATTATGGCAATAATTCTATCGTCAATGCATGTTAAAATGACGTATATCTAGAAATACTGGAAATAGTTTAAAACGAATTTAAAATATTACCTTATTTCGAAAAATTTTTTGTACAAATATCGCCATAAAATGCTAAATTTACCAGGGTAGAACATTTTTATGATCAAAATAATAGGATTCATTGATGTTATCAATTCTAGAGGTCAAACCAGAATGAGCACTGAAACCAATTTTTCACGTTATTTATACATATTTTCGCGCATGCGCAGACGTTATTGATAGATAACAGGAAATAATGTATACTAACTCAACATGTGTTTTTATCGGTAGATATGAAATTTACTAGCTTATATGTGTCAAATTTGCATGTAAAACTACTATTAGCCATTATATCACGTTTGTTTTAACATAACTTTTAGTAGAGGGTCAGGCCCGTTCTCAAACTTTACAGCTAATTTTTTACTATAAAAAGGTATCTTTTTACTGTATTGAGGTTTCCGGAGTCCGGATCAAACATTCAGATTTTTATATTTTAAGGTTTAAAATGCAAATAAGGTAGCCTTAAATATATATAAGGCTTTAAAAGTATTTTTATTTGAAAATTAAATATATATATATATATGTATGTTCTATATGTTGTACCTAACTCCGAAAAAAAAATTTCAGCGCAATTCCTTCATTTGGCTTCGAGTTCTCGGTGATCAAAGTTGAGGTTTTAAGCAATTTTTGCATTTTTTGCCTATTTTTAATGATTTGTAGCTCATAAGGGATGCATTTTTAACTAAAAATACTTTTAAAGCCTTATATATATATTTAAGGCTACCTTATTTGCATTTTAATATATATGGGACGTTTCACGTCAACCGGACCATCAGTGCACCCAAAATTTGGGTTAACCTAACATGACGTTTGAGGTCTCAAAATGATCGTCTGGTCAAGGGCTTTGCAAAGACTTCAGCAAATAAAACTGTTTTGTGGCAAAGGAATTTATTGCTTTCAAGTGATTTATTTCATCCCTCTTTTTTACCTACACCCCCAACCCCTTCCCACGTTTAGCAACCCATAGAAAGGAATATTTTCTTCAAGGAATGCTTTCGTCATCGGCGACTTTTTCTCCAACAGTCTTTTACAGGATAGTTGGTGAGCAAGTTTATCAGCGGCTTTATTCATAGGCGACTTTTTCTCCAACAGTCCTTTTTAGGATAGTTAATAGGTACATTAATAGATACATTGGCGACTTCTTCTTCAATATCCTTTTTAAGGCAGTTGTTGAGTAAGTCTTACTTTATCGGCATCTCCTTGTTCAACTGTACTAGCCGTAATTTTGTTATTTCTAACATTTTTTTTGTTTTGGTTGTGCTTTCTCATATCCTACAACAATGTCTTCTCCTGCGAAAAAATATCGTATCGATAGATGTGTTAATCCATTTGATACTAATACAGGACATAGCAAATCTCTTAGGAAGATCTCCAAAGAATTTCAAGATATCTATCCTGATTATCCAACATCTTCACTGATTTGTGATACATGTAGAAAATCCTTTTACAAACTACATGATTTGTCATCTCCAAACGTCAGTATGAGTGTTGATTTTGAATCAGAGACTGACTCACCTTCGGTTTCAAACACGGATGCACCTATGCAAGATGATCTTACAGATATTTTAACTGGACTTAAAAACAAATTCCAATCCCTGCCGGAGAATGATCCATTACGTGTCAGTATTCTTACTATTTTGCCCGAGCACTGGGCAATACGTAAAATTATGAACCAATTTGGTGTGTCTCACAGAATGGCTCGTAAAGCAAAACAGTTAAGAGAATCAGATGGAGTTTTGGCTTCTCCTGTTGCAAAACGTGGAAAAACATTACCTGCAGAAACTACTCAGAAAGTTGAAGATTTTTACGAAAATTATCTTAACAGCAGAATTATGCCAAATAAAAAAGATACCGTCAATATTTATTTATATGGTGAAAAAATAAAAGTGCAGAAAAGATTATTACTTACTGATATTAAGAACCTTCATAATCAATTTAAAAAACAGTTTCCTGAACAATCGATTGGGCTTACCAAGTTTGCGGAACTGAGACCAAAATGTTGTGTCTTTGCAGGATCCTCTGGTACACACAATGTATGTGTATGTACGATACACCAAAATTTAAAGGCGATGATTGACGCAGTAAATATGGAAAAAATCTCAAACAATATTCTGAAGAATTATAAAGATTGTTTGAATTTCGTTCTATGTGATGATTCCAAACCAAGTTGTTATTTGAATGAATGCAAATTTTGTCCGGTCATTCAAAAGTTTTTTAATTACGTTGAGAACATTATGGATGAGCACAATATTGATCAAGTCATCTTCAGCACGTGGCAATCAACCGATAGATACACTTTGATAAAACAATGCCTAACATCGCAAGAATTTATTGAAACTTTATGTTCTAGCCTAGAAAAGTTGATACCTCATCACTTCATCGCTAAGGAACAATCAAAGTTTATTTCTGGGAAGAAAAATAATCTTTCAGATGAAGAGGTTCTTGCTCAATTGTATTTTGCTGAGAACTATGCTTTTACAGCCCAAGTTGCTGCACAGGCATTTCATTTTAATAATGATCAAAGTACGATTTTTCCTGCTGTTGTTTATTATAAATCTGAAGGCAAGCTAAAGCATTTCAGTACAGTATCTATGTCCGACTGTACTACTCATGATGCCACTGCAGTATACATAATGCAGGAAAAGCTTATACCTGAAATTCGCAAGGTTTGTCCCACAGTAAAAAAGGTAATATATGCTACTGATAGTGCTAAACAGCATTTTAAAAATCGTTATCAAATGAGTAGTTTAATGAGTCATAAGAGAGATTTTGGCGTTGATGCTGAATGGCACTGTTTTGCAACAGCACACGGATAAGGTACTTGCGATGGAGTTGGAGCGATAGTAAAGAGAGAAGTTACAAGAGCGAGCTTACAAGCTACAAAAAATAAAGCAATTCTAGATATTAAAGATCTTTATTCATGGGCTAATGGGCGATCATTCAATATAAAATTTTTCATATACACCAAAAAAGATCACGAACAAACTCGTAAATTCCTAACAAAGAGATTTAAAAACTGTCCACCTGTCACAAACATACAAATGGGGCATGGATTTATCTCAGAAAATAATGAAACGTTGAAAGTCATGCATTACTCAAATGCCAATGAACCTAGGAACAGAGTAATTTATGATATCGGCGAAAGCCATTTATCACCAGTAAAAACTCCACGAACGAGGAGCCAGAATTGATAAGAGTGCACAAAATGTCATTAAAGATTGATTTGGCTAAATTATATATTTTTTTCATCCACGCAGGCATATACATATACACAGAACAATAGAAAAATATAAGTGCAAAAACCGTAGACAGATAATTCTAAATCTAATAGACCGGAAAAATATAAGATTCATGTGCACAAATACTGATTCCGATAATACATTTATAACCATTTACCTCACAAACCCCCATATCGATACTTTAAATTGATCTAAAATCATTTGTTGCGGTAAAATGGGTTTGGTGGATGTATAATGTCCGCCATTTTGGATCCACCATTTCGAATTTTGAACATTTTTACTATTGTTTTTGTTGAATGTGCTATGAAAACGTGGGTTTCAGGCTCCATATTTTATGCGCCATATTGGATTTTTGAAAAGGCCAGAACTTTTTCAAAAGCCCTTGACCAGACGATCATTTTGAGACCTTAAACGTCTTGTTAGGTTAACCCAAATTTTGGGTGCACTGATGGTCGGGTTGACGTGAAACTTCCCATACACACATATATATATATATATATATATATATATATATATATATATATATGCGTGTGTGTGTGTGTGTGGGGGACATGTATGTATATATATATATATATATATATATATATATATATATATATATATATACATAGTTTAGGCAAAAATTGGAATTTCTTCCATTCCACAGAGAACCACCTATATATAAGTTTAAGCTCCACAGTCTTTCGAACGTTTAGTCTACTCCTGAAACTGCAATAATTAAAAGGAAATAAAATCGAAGAAAAATCTTTAATATCTTATGGATTCTATTGCCATGACTAATCGATCATACCACTTCTAAGGGTAAGAACAATATAAGTCCAGGAACCAATTTCTCACGCTATTCGTACATATTTTCGCGCATGCGCAGACGTTATTGATAGACAATAATGTATACTAACTCAACATGCGCAGTCTTCCGAACGTTTAGTCTGCTTCCAATAATTCGAGTGAATAAGTATAAAAGTGTATTCCTAGACAATGTTATTAATCAAAATAATAGGGTTCACCGATGTTACCGCTTCTAGAGGTTAGAGCAGAATGAGCACCGGAACTAGGTTTTCACGCTATTCATACATATTTTCATCAATGGTGTCTCGTAAAAGGTTGTGATGTCAGATATTCTTGCAATTTATATAAAAAGAAATAATCGAAAATTATGTTCTCGAGTTTTCCAACGTTAGTTAAATTTATTATGTTGTTACCGGACTTTTACGGCGAGGACGTGCTGGCAAGGTTTATTTTCGAAAGTCATATGTATTTTTGCTTTTATTTTATTAGTTTTCAGCACATTTATTTAAAAATGCTGCAGCTGTTTTATGTAATTTCTTATTATGAACACTTACACTCATATTTCTCATCATTGTAATTATTCTGATTTCTTGTCTCTGGATTCGGAGGGAGGGGATCCGCCTCATCGAGCCTAGGCTCGCTCGCAGGGTTGTGTATGACTTGAAGGATAATGGTAACGCTGGTCCCGATAATATCTCTGTATTTTCTTAAGCGTTGCTAGAGTCACCTTGAGACTCCCGTCTTACACATGTTTAACTGATCGCTGGCCCTGAGTCATTTTCCGAAGCCGTGGCGCTTCTCGCACGTGCTCCCTATTTTTAAGAAAGGCGACGGACACGATATCCGCAACTACCGTCCAATCTCTATCTTGGAAATCCTTTCTAAACTATTTGATACTCTTGTTACCCACATTCTCAGCGATTTGCTGCTAGCCAGTCTGGCTGACGAGCAGCACGGTTTTGTCGCGGGGCGATCCACCCTAACTAACTTGTTGATTTTTAACGATTACTTGTTGGTGGCCCAGGAATCGTCTCTTTAGGTAGATGTCATCTATACCGACTTTTCCAAGGCCTTCGACACCGTTAGGCACGACCTTCTCCTCTCCGAGCTCTCTTGCCTAGGCATTAAGGGCGCACTTCTGAGATGGCTTGCCTCGTATCTCTCCAGACGTAGTTTCTCTGTTAGGGTAGGTGAGTCTTTGTCCGACCCAGTTTCTGTTGGCTCTGGGGTCCCTCAGGGCTTGTACTTGGGACCGCTGTTGTTTTGCGTTTACGTCAATGACCTCGTCGCCAATCTCAAATTTGTAAAGGTCTTATTATACGCTGACGATGTCAAACTATACTCGATAGTCCGCTCCGATGTGGAGCCACAGTGTGTCCAGCGGGACTTCAACATGCTTGTGGAGTGGTGGACCAGCAACAGTTTCCGACTTAATTTCTCTAAGTGTTTCATCATCTTATTCAGTAGGCGTCAGAGCCCGTAGCTATTCGATTACTCCATGGGTGATGCCCCATTGCAGTGGCCATATTGACTTTATCTGCTCTAAAACTTTGAGTTGAATCCGTTTTATTAAACGAACTACCTCCGACTTCTCTAACATTGACTTCATACTTTATTTGTACAACTCATAAGTGCTACCAAACTTTTTATACTGCTCGCAGATTTGGGCTCCGTATAAGAGCTGTCAGATTGAGAGGCTGGAATTAATCCAGTACAAATTTATTCGATATGTAGCATTTAAAATGTCACGCCCCATGCACTTCTTCGTCTCAATATTCATCCTTTGAAATCAGTCCTTCGTTGTTACGACTGTATATTAGCGTTTAAAATATCCACCAAACTTTTTAATTCTGATCTAATTAATGAGTCTTTTCTGCCACGTCAAATATCTTACTCGCTGAGAACAAGAGCGATAGAGAAAGGCGACTCCGACCACAATTATCGGTTCTACTCCACCCTGTGTCGGATTTACCTTTAAAGGACCGGAAAACCGATATATCGGTTCACCCTGTATTATCAACACTGTATATATAGTTATTACATGATACCAGACACCAATTTAGCCACTTTTCAAGGACGATTTCAACTCTCAAATCACGGCCGTCTAAAGGTTAAGAGATAATGGAATCCTCTTCCGGAAGAAATTCGTAGCTTTCAGTCTATTCCAGTTTTTAAGCGTCGACTAGTTTCATTTTTATTCAGTTTTGCATAAAATAAATTTTATTTCGTGACTCTAACTGCGCGTTTACTTCCTTTATCACTCTCATCTCTTTGCCCCTCCGCCCCCCTCCGCGCCCCCTCCGCTGGCCCCTCCACTAGCCCCTCCACACTCCCTCCGCAAGCCCCTCCGCATCCCCTCCGTTGGCCCCTCTTAAATCAATTTTATTAATATCAAAATGATTATTATAAAACTTCGTCAAAAAGATTTTAAAAGTTCCATTTTTTTAATAATGGTATAATGATGTGTTATAATCAAATTAAGAAGATCGACAAAATTTCCTTTATTGGAAAAATGGTATAATGATGGGTTAAAGTTTAAATTGAGAATATAATAACGACAGATTTCCACACCACCCAAGAGGTACTGTCAGAAGCACATTATAATATGGATATACAATGTATTTCAGACGCGTTGATTTTTTTTTTGTTTTTCTTAAATTATTATTTAAAAAATTCGCCAATTATTTTACGTAATTATATGACATGATATAATTATATAACATAAAGGCTACTATGAACAATAGTTTCATTTAATAAATAAAATTATACTATTGATTTGGATATATATCAAGTTAGAAATTATCTATTGTTAACAGTTTGAATTTTTTATATAATAATTTAATAAAAAACCGTGGAATCATCGCCTAGAGCCATATAATCGCGGGAGTCTTAGATACCAGTCCTCCTCCCATAAGACTCCACCTAATACCATCCTCCATCCTGCAGAAACATATTTACTTAAAAAAAGTTTACAATCTTTATAATCATTTTAATATTTTTAATTTATGCATTTAATCTAAATAATATCTTGTTAAAATAATGGATATTAATCAATTTGTTATAAAATCTACAGATGAACTGTCATTTTTTAATTATTTACAATACTTTTATATAAATAAATATTTACATTTTTTATACTCAATTTATTATTTATCAATACAATATAATAAAAACCAAAATTTGGGGGTTGGCGAGCGGAGCGAGCAGGGGGGTACCCCCTACTATATATATATATATATAATCGTCGTCGATTTATGTTCGAAAATTAGTTTGATATGCGAAGAGATTGCGAGAAGGTTCGAGAAGCTTGTCATCTTAATTTCAAATTCGACAGTTTTCGCTAGCCCGCACGGCACCAATGAGGTTGCCATGGCAACGCGCGCTCGCTCGCTCCTACTCTGTCTCTCTCCGCCTGTTTCGCGAACGGTCTTCTGCCGCTTTCGCTGATTTGTGTAGTTCAGTACGTATTGCCGAAACACTGTGAGCGCACGTACTCGCCTCACAGTGTCGTCAGTAACAATATCATTGTTCACGCGTCGGTACTTTAATACAGTGGCCTTCATTTATTTTCCGTAGTTAAACACTTGTAAATACACTCTATCTTTCAATAAATATCGAAGCCTTTTCTTACGGCATATTAACTCGAGCTAATGGTTGAGAGTGTTTTTGTTTATTGCCAACTAGTCCTTCGAGATCCACAAGTCTCTAACATCAGTTCGAGAGACTATAATTATTGGTAGCAGAGTGTGCAGTATCGTGGCAATAGGTGTTTTGTGTACGGAAAAGTTTTTTTGCAAAGTGAAGGTGTGCTAAAGCACTTCGGCAGCCGATCGACTATTCGAAGTCGCAACGGTCGGAGAGCGTCCAGAATCTTCCTGGAATTCGCTCGCGCAGTTGGCCGCATGGGGCCTAGCTGCCTGTTGTTGTAACAATTTAGACGTTTAGACGATTAGAAGTACTTATTTGTTTAGAGGTAGGACGTATTAGAAGTTTAGAGGTTTAGAGGCTAGAGGTCATCAATCAAGATTTGAACTTCGAGGGATGCCAAGAGTTCGCCATTTGGGGCACAACGAGGGAAAATAAGAAGAAGACGGCCATATTGGTACCGCATTCCCGCCAACTTCGGACGACGCGACCAGTACGCAAAGTCATCACGGGAGTCGACGGTACCGGCGTAAACGAGGTTGAATTTCATTCTCGCTCTTTCTCTCTCTCGCTTGCTCTGTCTCGCTCTCGCTCACTTGGCGTCGTTAGGCCACGTTGAGGCAGCGGCAGAGCGGTATTCGCTCTTAGTCTCGCTCTCTTTTTCTCTCTCCCTCGTTCGTGCATTCGCACTAGCAGCTGTGCGCAGTTCAACGGCCGGCACAAGCTCGCTCGCTCGACGCGTCGCTCGTTGCTCGGCTCGCCGTCCGGACGGGACGGACATTTTCGCTGTCGTGCGTCGTAAGGCCACGGGGGCCGCACCACACAGCGCATTTCTTCGCGCATTGGCGTCTCGACGACCATATTAATTAGTGTCCGTGTGTATGCGGACCGTCGGAGGCACTTAAGTATCGTTTTTATTTTTGTCTCGCTCTCTACTCGTAGTCGATCGCTGCTGGAAATTCTAAATCAAGTTTCAGTTTATTCGTATTATTCGTATTTGATCGAGTTAGCATTCTGCAACAATGGCTGATGCGGCTGCAGAATTAGTTAAGCAGAAGCGCATAAGCGGGTTCTTGCTGAATTTTATATCTGAATTTTATTATGTATCTGCTCGCACACTGCCGCACATGCGCACGCATTTGAGCTTGTTAGAGTCGTATTGGTCCGAGTACACTCAAAGGGATCTGGTCCTGCAAGCGAATAGGTCGGCTTTCAAAGGCGAGGCGTACTTCGAGAACGACGAGTATCTCGAGGTTGAGACGAGTTATGTGGAAAGTAAAGCGGACGTGCTTCAGTCAATTAAAGATTTAGAAATTGCCGCGAAGCCACCAGTAACCGCTGCAAGCGCGCAATATAATCAGGTCATACACGCACCACCTGTTCCGGGTCCGTCGGAGTTCGCGAACATGCCGAAATGTCAAATCCCGAAATTTTCCGGAAAAGCCGAGGAATGGGAGACCTTCAAGGAGCAATTTTCTTCGATGGTGAAAAACAAGGCCAACTTACCGGATGCTATCAAGATGCAATATTTAGTAGACTCGGTTGAAGGGCCTGCAGCGCTCAGAGTAAAGGGTCTTCCGTTGACGGGTGCTAGTTTTGAGTTGGCTTGGCAAAAATTGATGCGCAGGTACGATAACCCTACGAGACGCATGCATACGTATATGGAATTGCTGATAGATATAAAACCGGTTAAGCGGAAATCTTCGGGAGAGTTGATCGAGTTACTGGATAAGGCGGAAGCCGCGCTTTAAACCTTCAAGGATGTAGGTTGCCCATGCGAACATTGGTACAGTTGGCTTATCCATATGGTCGCGCGCAAGTTAGATAATGAGACGCGAGAAGGGTGGCGTATTTCGCAAGAGTCGGTGGTAGGTTTTTCGACATTTTCAGCTCTCACAAATTTTCTCGAGACTCGTGCGTCCTCGCTTGATCAGGATGCAGATGGTGATGCGGAGTCGCCTACCAAACAATCTAGCCAGAAGGGTAATGGTTCGAATCGTTCGTCTCGGCGTGAGTCAGTCTCAGCCAACGCAACTAGCACGTCGTTTGCTAAAGGCAATCGCAATGCTTCTGTAAAATGCAGCTTATGTAAGGGTCCTCATCAGCTTCAAGCGTGTCCAAGGTTCAATGGTATGTCGACTTACGCTCGTTTTGAACATTGTAAAAAGGAGAGATTGTGTCTCAATTATTTGAGATCTGGGCATTTTTTGGCTGATTGCACCTCTCAGAATCGTTGCGCCAATTGTAAGGGCAGACACCACACGAAGATTCACTCGGATCGATGACAAGGAGGAGAGGCTGCGGATTCTTCAAATTCAACAGGTCAGAAGGGCTCTTCTAGCGCGCCTGGCAAGTCAAGTATGCTGGAGGTATCAGCAAGTACAACAGTGGTGGGTAGGACCCGGTTGATGGCCACAGCCAAGGTCTTACTTCAATCCGTAGATGGTAATTCGATGTACGCTAGATGCTTGATTGATCCGTGTGCAGAGGTCTCTTTTGTCACGCAAAGAGTTGTGCAATGTTTGTCCGCAAAGATTAAGCCTGTTTTTGTGTCTGTGGTTGGTGTCGATGCAGGTCCTTCTGCGGTGTCAAAGGGTGAAGTTTTTCTCCGATTAAAGTCCAGGTTGAACTCAGAATTTTGTTTGGAGTTTTCGGCGTTGGTGTTGAAAGAGGTAACGGGATTTTTGCCGCGAGAGGAGGTCGTAGTGTCCAATTGGGTTCACACCAGGGGCTTGCAGCTTGTTGATCCAGACTTTGCTCGCTCGAAGCGTATAGACTGCGTGCTCAGCGCAGAGGCGTACGCTGCTATCATTCGGCCAGGGCTCAGAGTTGCTGCAACTGATACTCCTTTTGCTCGGGAGACCGTATTTTGGGTGGATTTTGACGGGTAGAGCGTCTTCTGCTCCTGAGCCTGATAGAGCTCAGAGCGCTCAGGCCTGTCATGTGGAAGTAGAGCCATCAATTTCGACGTTATGACAGAGGTTTTGGGAAATGGAGGAGATTTCCACCTCTAAAGTTTTGTCCGAGGAGGATCAGTATTGCGAAGATTATTTCGCAGATACTGTTTATCGGGATTCCAAGGGCAGATTTGTCGTTCGCTTACCATTCTCTGAGAAGTTGTCAGAGGTTTCTTTTGCACACACGAGGCAGATTGCTGTGGCATGTTTGCTCCGCTCAGAGAAGCGTCGAGCACAGGATTCTAGGGTAGATGGTACCTATAGGAAATTCATGGAGGAGTATCTGACTTTAGGTCATATGGAGCCTGTAAATAGTTCGCATCGAAAGGACAATACGTTCTATTTTACTCATCATCCAGTTTACTCGGCTGAGGTGGGGCCGGAAGGCAAATTTCATGTCGTTTTTAATGGCTCTTTTGGGAAAATATCGCTGAACGACGTTCTCTTGACTGGTCGCAAATTACAGTCGGATGTCACGATTATTATTTCGATGTGGAGATTTTCGAAGATTGTATTTACGGCTGATATCGTCAAGGAGTTCAGGCAGATCCTCATTCACCCAGATGACGTTGATTGGCAAAGAATAGTCTGGCGTTCTGATGATTCGAAGCCTATCGAAGATTATAGGTTGTTGACGGTTACGTATGGTACGCGCTCCGCTCCATACCTCTGAATTCGAACTCTTCTTCATCCAGCGAATGAGAGAAGTGTAGAGTTTCCCTTAGCTGCGCAGGTGCTCAGACACAATATGTATGTAAATGACGCGTTTGTAGGCGCTGACAATGAGTCTGAGGCCATTGAGATTCGAAATCAGCTGATCAAGCTTCTGTCATCAGCAGGTATGGAGTTGGGTAAATGGGCGTCAAACGGTTCGGCTATCGTGGAGGATATCCAGGCGGAAAAGCAGAAAGAGTTCACTGTCGAATGGGATGAGGCAGTTTCTTGCCTTCAGGCGACTCGTTTCGTTTCGAGGTTAAGGTTCCAGTTGCTCCGAAAATTGTGTCAAAGAGATCGATTCTGTCAGAGATTTCGAGGTTGTTTGATCCACTTGGTTGGCTGTCACCTGTATTAGTCAGGGCCAAACTCATGCTCCATGATTTGTGGATTAATGGTATCGACTGGGACTCACCTCTCACAGGAGAACTTCTAGATCAGTGGCAAACGTTGAGGTCTGACCTTCCTGAACTGGCTCAGTTGCGCATTCCTCGTTGGTTTGGCTCTTCATCGCAAACATCGTGGGAGTTGCATGGATTTTCCGACGCATCTCAGAGAGCTTTCGTCGCTGCAGCCTATATGGTAATACCAGGGCAGAAATTGGCGCTGATTATGTCCAAGACAAAAGTAGCTCCTATTAAGACGGAGAGTTTACCTCGATTGGAGTTGTGTGGCTCGGTGCTGTTGGTTAGATTGTTGAAGCGTCTATTAGATGGAATTTTATTGAAGCCTGTATCAGTGCATTGCTGGACAGATTCCAAGGTAGTGTTAGATTGGTTGAAGGGCCACCCATCGAGATGGCAGACTTTCGTGGCAAACAGAGTGAGTGAGGTGATCACTACTCTGCCTGGGGTGCAATGGCATCATGTTAAGTCCGAAGACAATCCAGCCGATTGCGAACCCGAGGGTTTTCGTCGGAGCAGCTACAGCAGTCTTCCTTGTGGTGGGAGGGACCTGACTGGATCAGGAATGCTTGGAGGAAGGTAATTGATAGATTGCCCGTGGATGTTTCGCCAGATGTAGTAAAATGCATAGGTTGCTGTCGAGAAGAAGGTTAACGAGAATCATGAATCACAATCGCTGTCTTATTTGGAGAAGTTTTCGAGTTTTCCAAAGATGTTACGGATTTTGGCTTGTGCTTACAGACGGCGTTCGAATGCGGTCAAGCCCAGAGGAAATCGCTGCACTGGTCATTTTACTGCTGGGGAGATGGAGGCTGCTCGAGTCGGTCTGATTCGTTATGTGCAAAGTCAGCACTACGAGGAGGAATTGCGGTGTCTCAGAAGTAAACAACGATTGTCAGACTCTGTACATCGTCAGACTCTTCATGGAGGTATCCAGCTGATGCTTAGTTCCCTCAACAGGACGTATTGGATTTCACGTGGGTTAAGAGTTGTACAAGGAGTTTATCGGCGCAGCCATAGATGTATCCGCGACGCTGCTAGGCAGCAAATTGCACCGCTTCCATCATATCGAGTTACTCTCCAGCGGGTTTTCGCATACCCCGGTCTGGACTATGCGGGACCGTTTCCAATATTGTTCTCCAAGTGCAGAGGTGCCAAGTCTACAAAGGGATATATAGCGATCTTTGTGTGTATGGTTGTTCGGGCCATTCACATTGAAGTTGTGTCTGATTTGTCCACTTCTGCGTTTCTAGCTGCGTTTCGCAGATTTACCGCACGACATGGACTTTGTAGGATGGTATTCAGCGATAACGGCACCAACCTCAAGGGCGCAGCCACAAAAATTGACAAGTTATTCCAACGGGCTTCATCAGTATCGCAAGAGGTGGCAGCTGCATTGGCGAAGGACGATATAGTATGGTCTTTTATACCTCCTAGAGCTCCTCATTTCGGAGGACTATGGGAGTCGGCAGTGGGAAGTTTTAAGCATCACTTCAAACGTGTCATTGGAGACACGTCATTAACGTTCGAGGAAATGTCGACAGTTGCTGCTCAGATCGAGGCATGCTTAAATTCTCGGCCGCTCTGCCCACTGAGCTCTGAGTCCACTGATTCGGTGGCGCTTAGGCCTGGTCACTTTCTTGTGAACGCTCCTCTGAATGTCTTACCCGAGTCCTTTGAAGACGTGAATCTAAAATCTCGCACTTGCAGGTGGAAGCTACTCTCGGTTATGAGAAACCATTTCTGGGAGCGATGGCAACTGGAGATATTACATCATTACAGCAGAGAAACAAGTGGCTGACTCCTGGACGCCAGTTGGTCGTGGGCGACTTGGTGCTTCTGAAGGACGAGATCTGCCCTCCATCCAAGTGGCCACTGGGTCGAATTACAGCGGTACATCCAGGGAAAGATGGTCTAGTTCGAGTTGTTACCATCCGTACTGCCAATTCCGAGTTCCAGCGACCAGTTGTGAAGGTCATCTTTCTGTCCTCAGACGAGAGTGCGCAGAGGGCAGTCTCCAGCCTTCAACCTGACTCCAGTCAAGACTGAAGAGTTTCCCAGTTTCATCAATCGAAGAGATTTTACACACAACACCTACACTGTAAAGTCACTTAGCTTGTGAATAGATAGCATCCTAGTCGAATGTTTAAATGTAGATTCATTAGTCAAGTTTTTATTTTGTTCTTTAGTATTAGCTTTGCTAGAAATTTTGCATTAGATTATTCAAGTATATAGGCGAATTTAACCTTGTATCAAATTTTATTGTAATGTTGTTAAACTTAAAGCATTGTAAACTTGTTGTTGAACGACTGTTCGTTGAGGAATTGATTCCAAAGAAATTTTAGTGAGAACAGTTCGATCGGTAGAGTCATGGTAGGGATTAGCTTCTTTTGAAGTAGGCTTTCCTATCTTTAAATTTAATTTATTGTTATTGCCGGTCTCTTTATTGCTGCGAGGCAGCAAGAGGGGCGGTATGTTCGAAAATTAGTTTGATATGCGCATAGAGAGCGAGAAGGTTCGAGAAGCTTGTCATCTTAATTTCAAATTCGACGGTTTTCGATAGCCCGCACGGCACCAATGAGGTTGCCATGGCAACGCGCGCTCGCTCGCTCCTACTCTGTCTCTCTCCGCCTGTTTCGCGAACGGTCTTCTGCCGCTTTCGCTGATTTGTGTAGTTCAGTACGTATTGCCGAAAAACTGTGAGCGCACGTACTCGCCTCACAGTGTCGTCAGTAACAATATCATTGTTCACGCGTCGGTACTTTAATACAGTGGCCTTCATTTATTTTCCGTAGTTAAACACTTGTAAATACACTCTATCTTTCAATAAATATCGAAGCCTTTTCTTACGGCATATTAACTCGAGCTAATGGTTGAGAGTGTTTTTGTTCATTGCCAACTAGTCCTTCGAGATCCACAAGTCTCTAACATCAGTTCGAGAGAATATAATTAATATACAACCAAGCCAGCGTCAGCAAGCGAGGCATATGCATAAATAATATTACGAAAAGTATCAAGCATAGATAGGGTGACACATATGAAGATAAAAAACAAGCGTAATACATGCGTCTTGATTATACGCGGTATCAAGTTAAATTTCAGTAGCTACTCGCGTTGCGGCAAATGATCTACTGAATCGGCTAAAATTAGCAAAAATGCGGAAGTAAAACAAAACGTAAACTAACGTGAAATAAGTAATTTTAGAAACTTAATGGGTTCTAGTAAAACAATCAAACAATACTTCTAATCGAGTAATGAAAATTTCAAATAAGCGAGAAAGCAATAACAGACAATAAAAATCCGGATAACGCAAGGATAAATAAAAAGCAAGTCCAACAAAACCCAAATTGAAAAAGCCTACCAACTTGAAGTTCACGCAATAGTTCAAAAATAAAACGGTCACCTCAAGGAAAGCAAGAAACACCGAACGAGAATAAACAAAGTAAAAAGAATTAATAAACATAAATACAGGGAACTATTTCGAAAGTACCGGCTACAATAATAAATAAGAACGAAGGAAAATACAAAAAGACAGTAAAACAAGGATAAAAATAAATACAGTAAACATCCGGACAGAAAGCCCTAAAAAGCGACAGCGAAAAAGCTTGGAAAAAAACTAGTGTAAAATTAAAGCTTTATTTCAGATAATTTTAGAGAAAAAGTGAAAGCATTACATGCTTTAAATACGTAATATAGCCAGAAACGCCTGAAATCGGCCGGAGACAAAGCCGATCGTATTCTTTTACCGATCGTATTACCGGCGCATGGGAAAAACGTGCGCAGGCTTGAGCGCGCTTTGTGCCGAGTCGAGTGAGGATGTTTATGGAAAGTCTCGCTGTTTATGTTAGTGAGTCATAGTTCTTGAAAAGTATAATGAACAAAAGAGAAATTTTGAAAACAGTACATTCTTAGAATGTATAATTCCTTTATTTCTTGAATATTCTTTTGTACAGATATGCTCACAAAAATTATTCAAGCGCTATTGTAATATTAGAGTATTGCAAGAGTTAATAAAAATAGTGTTTATTTTGATTAAAATTTTATTTGGAGGTATTTTAGAGAATAAAACGTTTTAATACACTGGCTTATAGTAAGCAGATGTGCTTTAAAAGCTGTGATTGTTACGTTTTTATTAACGATCAAAATTAAAATCTACCGGGGTCAACTTTTGAATAAAACTTGCTGTGCAGTCGAATTTAATTGTTGACTAGGGATTCCATGAGTTTTTGTAGGAGTCTCGTATGTGTGCTTGATCAGCCAAAAACTAATAGATTTTATTAGCAGTGCTTAAAATCAAACATTAGAATATGGTGTGTATACGAATGGTTCTTGCATGAGCACTTGGTTTCTCGTTTCAAATTACAATGAATTGCTGTGCGTTCTTTGTGATTTAGAAGCATGAAAACAAAATTCTTTTGATTTTAAATTAATTTATAGAGCACCTGGTTATAATTAGAGATTATTTAATCTCTGAGAGCGTATTGTCTATAATTTTTTTAAATTATTCAGACTAATAACATTTTGTTTCAATTCCCGGAATAGATGGCAGACACTTATCTGGAAACAGATACTGACGACACACTCCGTGCTTTGGTGGATTATGACAGCGATGAATTGAGTTTCCACAAAAATCCAAAAGAAGCAGTTCAAGAACAAGTAAAGGTATTCACAGAGGCATCGATAGAGAACAAAGAGGCTGAATATCAACAAGTGATTCAGACAAATAAGATGTATAAGAGTAAGCAACAGTTTTGTCGCTTTTGAATTATTTTTACTTGTAGTCAGTTTTGCATATTTTTTTTTGCTGTGAAATTATACAGAATTTTTTCTAGAAATAGAATAAGATTTCATAGACATAGAGATAACATTTTTAGAGATTAAGAGGCTTAAAGTGACTGACGATCAGGCCTGATAATTTCGAGTATAAGAGTAAGCCAGGTACTAATTTTGAGTTTTTGTTTTACAGAAAATCAAGAGTCAAATAGGCCTCCGTTGTCAAAGCCAAGAATTTTGAGCGATTTACCTGTTACACGTGAATCCATAGGATTAGCTGATAACAGGAAAATGTATGAGATGCAAGAGAAGCTGATTGTGAGAAATGAAGCTGCGAATGAGAAGATTACCGCATCCTTAACTACGCTTGAAAAAATCATGGAGGGAGCCAAATCCATGATGTCTAATATGGTTCAAATTTCCGAAAATCATTTAGAGGCTGAAAAGCTTAAATTGAGAAGATTTGAGGTAAAGAGTAGAAATGCAAATAGCCTAGTTTCACATATAGAGATAGATTTAGAATAGAAAAGAGAAAATATGCAGATGATACTAATAATAGCACTGATTCGCGTTAGAGTTCTTGATACTGAAGAAAATGATAAATTAAATAAATGTGTTCAATTTATTAATAATGTAGAGAATAGCCCTACAAGTCATCAAATTTGTATCAAAGGTGATTATAAATTAACACAAAAATCAAACTTTGATATTTGGTTGGATTATTTGAAACATGATTTGCTGAATCTTGATTTACTGAATGTTATTGATTCAAAAATTCAGGGTCCAGAAAATCTGTCTGAAATAAAAATACTTAAGAGAAAAGCTACTGTTATAGGCTTAATCATCAGACATCTTGATGAAACTTATCACAAGAAAGTTTTAAATGTATCTGATCCTAGAGAAATTTTACGTAGATTAAGAGAGTGTAAAAAAGATGAGTCAAACGTGACTCACTCTTCTGTTAGAACAAAAGTGTATCTACTTAAGATGAAAAAGGATGAAAAAATTACTGATTTTTGTGAACGTTTTGACTTGATTATTAGAGAATATGAGGCTTATAAAGACACTGTACCGCTCACTGAACAAGAAATAAGAACAGCTTTTTATCAAGCAGTATCTTCCACTGTAGTAGAACTACGAAATACTGACTTGGCGTTTAGGCAAACTGAAAAGAGGGAAATGAGTCTAGAGGAAATTAAATCTTTTCTTTTGCAACTAGAGGCAGAGAAAAAGACGGAAGTTAAAGAAGAAGTAAAAGTTCAAAGAGCGTATAAGGAAAATCAGCAAACATCTGAAAATAAATGTTTTAGATGCAACAAATCCGGTCATTGGTCTAAGGATTGTCCGCTTAAAAATTGTGGCAAATGGTTTTGCTACTTTTGTCAAGCAATAAAGAACCACAAAGGTCCTGATTGTCTTCAAGCTAGCAACAGCTCTGGTGACAAGACAAACAATGATAAAAGACCTGCAAATGCTAATAAAAATCATAAGAGTAAGGGTAAGAATGAATCAGGTGCGAATAATACAAATAAGAAAGAACAGAAAGGCTTCAAAAATAGAGGAAAAGGAAAATCGAACCAGGCATTAGGAAATAAAGAGTCGAAGAATACAAATGATTCAGATAAGGTTTTATTTACAAATACTTTAGAGTCTAGAGAAGTTGTTAATTTTATAGCTGATTCTGGAGCGTTAGATCATATAGTTAATAAAAGTTTTATTTTAAGTGATTTTAATAAATGTGAGAATGGAGTTATAAAGAGTGCGAATAAAAATGAATTCGCAGATATTGTAATAGATGGCAAAGGTAATCTTTTATTGTAAGCAGATGCAACTGGAGGTGTTCTCAAGTTGACTGATGTAATTGCAGCAAAAGATATCTCAGATAACTTGTCGTTAAGAAAATTAGCAGATACAGGTTTTAGCATTTATTTAGACGATGAATCACTAGAGTTTATAATAAGACGACAAATAAAACTATTTTAGAGGGAACTTACGAAAAACCAAATTGGATAGTAAGTTTTGAAGTCATTAAAAATAATGATGGTTCAGAGTCTAAGAGATATTCGTGCAATGTAAAAATAGTTTCGGTTCAAAAGCTTCCTGAACAATCACATAAAAGCATTCAAAATAAAGAGTTGTCAGTTTCGGAGGGGAAAGAGTTAGAGAATGCTGATTATGTGATTGGGAGGGAGAATGAGAAGCTTTCAAATAACAGAGATGTTATTACAGAGTGCGATGAAAGTTCTATTTCAAGAGATACTATCAAAGTGGATGATTTAGAATCGTTACAGAATATAGAAGATATGCTCATCACACATCCGCTTGAGAAGAAACCAAGTAATTTTCAAAGTTATAACGAGGCGATGTTGTGGCATCTTAGATTAGATCACGCGTCGTTGAGTTACTTGAAAAAATTACAAAGAGTTATTAAGAATTTACAGAACGTTAAATTTGACGATTCGATTCTAGAGTGCGAAGTATGCATAATAGCAAAAATGGAAAAATTGCAATTTAAAGAAACGAGAAAAAGAGCAGAAAGACCTCTACAAATTATTCATACAGATACAATAGGACCAATTAAACCAAATTCATATCCAGGATTTATACAGTAGTCTTTGTAGATGATTATTCACGTTTTGCAAAGGTTTATTCTATAAAATCTAAAGATGAAGCTAGTGATGTTTTTTGAAAAGTATATTGTGTCTGCTCGTAATTTGTTAGGTAAAGATGAAAAGATTTGTTATATTAGATCTGATCAAGGCACCGAATTTACCGGTGGAAAATTTCTTGAAATATTAAAAAGAGAAAATATAGAAACTTAATTGTCACCGCCTTATACTCCAGAGCACAACAGGATAGCAGAACGGTTTAATAAAACAATTCAACAAAAAATAAGAGCTTATATGTTTGATTCAGGTTTACCTAAAAGTATATGGGAGTTGGCTGTTGATGCTGCTGTGCATGCATATAATAGGACGCCTCACAAAACTATAGAGTTTGAAATACCTTTAGAGAAATTTGCGTCAAATGCAAGATGTCATTTCAATCAAATTAAAAGATTTGGTTGTATAGGTTACGTAAAAGTACCAAATCCAAATTCGAAATTTGATCAAAGAGCAATAAAAGCTATATTTGTGGGATACAAAAACACTGCCTATTTATTGTGGCATCCAAGTACATGAAAATTCGTAAAATCTAGACACGTCAGATTCAATGAAAAATCAGTGTATAAAGATGTTTTTAAGAGAGATAAACTTGATCAAAGTTTACAAAATTCAGATGAAGAGACTGATTGTAATTGGATGAAAGAGTTTGAAGATGATAAACCTAATCAAATAGAAGAGATAAGTATAGATCCGAATAAAAGAGAAAGACCTAAAAAGCAATCAAATAAGAGCAATAAACAAAAGAAAAATGTTCAAAATGAAGCTGAAGGTCCAGCAACCAGAAGCAAAACTAAGAGAAAATTAGAGTCTGATGATCAAACTAAAAATGTCTTTATTAGTAAACCATTAAAAGATATAAGTTTCATAAATTATGCTGGATATACAAATGTTTTGAGTGCAGAAGAAAAACAAAATAGAGAAGGCGAATTAATACATTGTTTGATAGCATCAATAAATAGAGAACCACTCAGAGCAGAGGATGGCGGTGGTCGAATTGGACCAGACCAAGGCCGTCGCACTGCTCAAAAAGGGAAAGATTCGCATCGGCCGGGTAAACTGCCGAGTGCGAATGCGAGCGAGCGTCATGTGATGCTACCGTTGCCTTGGCTACGGGCACGTGAAAGCCAAATGCAAAGGCCCTGACAGGAGCACTAGCTGTTGGAAGTGTGGTGCGGGTGGACATAGAGCGGCGGCATGCAATGTGCCGTCCCAACAGATAAAGTGTTTTCTTTGCAAAGACGACAAGACGCCTGAGGATAGGACGATGCACACTCCAGGCACCGGAGCGTGCGCAGTCTTCCGGACGGCCCTAAATGCAAACAAGATCCAAAAATAATGGCGAGGATACTCCAAGGAAACCTGCACAGAAGTAGGCTCGCAGATGATCTGCTAACCCAACACGCGAGGGAGCAGAAAGTGGATGTCCTATTGATCAGCGAACAATACAACAACCTAGGCCCACCCTTTTGGGTGTCAAACGGCGAAAAAATCGCTAAAAATATATAGAGGATATATAGGCGAAAAATATATAGAGAATATTTTAGAGAGATTCAATATGCAAGATTGTAAGCCTCAGAGTACTCCAATGGTTACTCGGCAGTTAACTAATAGAGATAAAAAGAAGAAAACAGAAGATGGTGTAATCGAAAATCTTGATCAAGATATTAAACGTGTACCATATAGGGAAGCCATTAGAAGTCTGTTGTATTTGTCGAATGCTACTCGTCCGGATATTACGTTTGCCGTAAATTATTTGGCGAGAAAACAACTAGAGCCAACTGAAGAAGATTGGATGAATGTTAAGAGAATTTTTAGATATCTAAGAGGCACTACTAATAAAGGGTTAAAGTATAGTACGGAAACTGAAGAATTAGAAGCATTCGCTGATGCAAGTTTTAGAGATTGTCAAGATTTAACATCTACAGGAGGTTATATTATTAAATTGTTTGGAGATGTTATAGCCTGGAAGAGTCATAAACAATCTTATGTGACTCTCTCGACATGTCAAGCTGAATATTTGGCAATGAGTGATGCATGTCAAGAGTTGATTTCATTAGATAAGTCGATCAGATATATCCTTGGAAAAACGCTTTTTCCAGTGACAATTTGGTGCGACGACAAATAAGCTGGAGAATGAATCACACATTCATCACAATTCACAAACAAGAATCACACATTCATCACAATGAACGATGGAAGTCACAAATTAAAGATGTTTGATGAAGCCTTAGAAAATATTAATCAGAGTCTTCTGGAAAGAGAGAAAACTGACAATCGGAAGCATATGGCTAATACTCATGGAGATTTTGTCAAGCAATGTGTCGACGAACAAAAAGTTAGAGTTTGTTGGATTGCAACAAAAGAAAACTTAGCTGATATAATGACAAAACCTTTGCCATTAGATACACATAAATATTTAAGAGATAAGATGTTAAACTATAATTAACTTTAGAGTTTTTAGAGATATATCTCATATATGTATATATAATATATATTAATTTTAATTTTGTTTTGTTTGTTCACAGATAAACGCAAGAATTAAGAGTAAAGAGGCCAAGAGAAAAATAGATGTCAATTAATTATAAGAGATATATAATTAATGAATTCAATTAAGTTTGAGATGTTTTCATTATATAAATTCTACATTAAGTTTTTTTTTTGGATAAGCTTTGTATTCACATGTTTTTTTTTGTACTTGTATTTTGTAATACTAGTATCATAACTTTATCTAATTGATAAATGGAGGGAGTCTAGGGAATAAGCTAAGCTTTTTTAATTAGATCTAGATATTTAGGTACAAGAGTCGCCATCTGTGTCAAAGGAATCGAACGCCCTGCGTGCGTTCAAGTGCTTTGACACGCAGGTCAATGAGTCAGTCGATTGCGGAACTTTGACCGGTCGACAGCATTCATATTAAGAGCCTTGCGTTTTCATAGAGATTTAGAGACAATAAACTTATTTAGTGTTTTACAATATAAAGTGTTAGTATTTGTCATCCTTGTGTCCAAGAATTCAGAAGTTAATATATAAACAAAATAACAACGGCCTCAGGTGTGACCCCTGGGGTACACCCAAGGTAACACAGACAGTCGATGAGATACAGTCCTTAAAACGGACCGCCTGAGATCGGCCTGTCAAGTACGACGCCAGGAGCGAGTGAAGGACCCCACGCACACCAAAGTTCCATAGCTTTGACAGGAGCCTCGCGTGATTAACCCTATCGAAGGCCTTAGACATATCCGTATACAAAGCATCGACCTGAAGATGCTTGGCGAGACACTCAGACAAGAAATCGTTGAAGATGAGAAGATTGGTGAACGTCCACCCTTTTATGCCATGTTGCTAATCTGCAAGCTGATTTATATTTTGTTAATATAATTAATACTTTCATCAAATAATTACAAAGAGTTTGAAAACATTTTTTAATATTTAAAATTTATTTTTATTAAATGTTGGCTGTATTGAATATATCCATTTGTACTTAACGGTAGTTAATTCTCGTGGAACGTTTTTGAAATCGTGCTTTTAATTAGTTCGAATTGATCCAGCAATCTGATTGCAGCATTTCAAAAACGTTTCACAAGAATTACCATCGAGTGTACATCTAATATTTAATAGTATATTGAATAATGACACCTCAAATAATTAAATATCGTTACAGTTACATTGTAAATCGCGAGCGAAGCAAGCGGTCCTTGCTAGTTTTTAATTGTTTTGATTTCACTCGCGGATTCTGATAAAGCTACATATTTTGCAGCTGTTGACGATTTAGTGACTCTTTCTTGCTTTCTAGATTTCCAGTAAACAACATTTTTAAAATTCTTATAATAGACTCTGTAACGGGATATGAATTTCTGCAAGAAAAGTCAATAAAAATGAACGAAATCGTAATACCACGTTTTCGCAGAGAAGTCCTCGACGCCAGCGATCAACCCGCGTTGCATGTAGCTATCGAAGCTGCTTTCTCTCGTAGTGGTATACGCACTGCCCGGTGCGTGCTCGGCTGCTCAACTGTGTTGATCGTATCTAGATAACGCCCGAGGAGGTGGCAGTATTCGCGGGAAGGAGTCGGGATCAGAATCGAGCGGAAGGTCGAGAAATCACGAACACTTTCGTAAAATAAAAAGACTACGGTTATATTTCAACAAACGCGAAAGAAACGTGAATTTACGAAACAAAATTAATAAGCGAGTCGTCAACAAATTACAACTTGCTGCGACGCCGAAATATTCGCCGTCGTCTAACGCCGAGAAGGTCACGCGTGCCGTATCACCCTCGCGTAGGTGATGCACTCACACATTCATGCAACACATGCATTGCGCGCTCTCAAACCTTATCCCTCGCGTACGAAGTTCCTGTCCCTGGCGATGAACTCCCGCTCGTTAACTGCACCGCACAGCTGGACAGGGTAGGCAGGATCGACTGGGTTTCGCGCTGGCACAAACACACACACACACACTGCACAATGCAGCGAAATCGCAACTCGTGTTTTCCATTCGGAAGCCGAGAGCTATCTGAGCGCGCACCTAAAGGATTCGTCCGCGCGCTCTCTATTTGTCTCCTATCGCGGGCCGAATTTGCACGTGTTTACCTCGCGCGCGAGTCCCTGCTGTTTCGTTGCAGCGCAGCGGTACTCATACCGCTACGAGTTAGCCGCGGTGCTCAACTCGTTACAACCCAGTGGTGGATTTTCTATCAATTTCATCTCAAGCCCAGTCAGCATCAACAAAACAATCTATCACATCAGCATTTTAATCTTTTTTGTACGTTAGTTTAAGTTTCTTTGTTAAATACAAGTATTTTAAAATTTTCAATGCATGTTTGTTATGTGTGTCACCATAACAGTTCTGGAAACGACTCTAATAATTTACGCTATAACTAATATCTACTCTCGTTCTCTTACTAATATATAACAATGCTCCAATTATATTTCTATACTTTAAATGCTGGCTGTGCAGGTTCTAAACTCAAATTCCTTTCCATCGGCGTAAAACAAACATGAATGATCACGTTAGCCTGGTTAGGGCATGAATGCACACAAAAGTCTCCTTACTGCAGGCAAGTCAGCATCAGTTGACAACTTGAAGCTGGAGAATCAGGGTATGTTCACACGTAAAGTCTGGCCTAGAAGGTCAAGTTTTTCTGCTCCAGACAAACCCGCTATGGTCACTATCAACTTAGTTGAAACTATGGCGGTAAGTGACGTACGTCCCAAGGAGCCGGATCATCCGCCTCTGGAAAGACAAAAGCATCAGGTGACGAATGTAGACCGCTCTATATTTCTAAAGACAGAAAATAGAAATGCGACAAGGTCAACATTCAGGGTTTCGTCTACTCTTATGCCAGGACATCAGGACTTCAGTCTGTACGAATGAAACAAATACGCAAATATAAACAATGAGAAATTAAAATCTAAAGCAGCAGAAGTTATTTTACGTTCTTGAAAAACACGCTCAAGCTCTAGTACAAAGATTTAAAAAATTAAAAGGAACGAATTCAAAGTTAATTTTCCAACAGCTGGAAAACAACTATTCAACGTAAGGTAAGGTATTATGAAGATAAATAATCAGCGTTTAAGTTCTACCTAAAATTTGAAATTCCAGTCAGAAAATACGAGAACCATAAAAGAATCACGAAGCTTTTTTGAAGATAGTCATGGTAGAAAGATTGGAAATGTATGGTACGGGTGAAGAATTATTTATATAACCAACTAAAATACTTAACCTCTTCAGATTGACAATGCACGCCAGAAAGTTCCAGAGAAGTCTGCGTTATTTGGAGTGGCGCTCCAAAAGGAAGAACAGGCCGCACAACTTTGGCCACATATCATCTGACTACACCAAACCGAGGAAAGGACGTGAGATCTCACATAAGAGAACAACCTAAACGAAAACAGAGGATTAGCTAAATCAGGAAGGACGAGAGCCAGTCGTTTCAGTAAGTCGCATTAAACTCGCCAACTAGACGACTGGCCTTTCGATTGCCAACGCAAGCAAAGGTACTGTAATCACCGATTCAGTAAACATGTATGTGAGTCTGAATGAGTATGATAGTACGACACAAAAGTTTATCCTAGATTTGGGCGCGACCGATCACATGACGAATTCTAAACTCATTTTAACACAGCTTCATGAAAAAGCCGAGTATGTAATAGGTTGTGCCAACAGAGACAAAAAGTCAAGCATAAAATCAACTAATCAAGGTCGGGTCAAGTTTGAATGGCAAAGTTATAAAATTAGATAAAGTAATATACATTAAGAATTTAAGCAAGAATCTTCTGTCACTTAAGCGCTTCACAGATCAGGGCCTATGTGTGTATCTGGACAATAGAAAAATAATTGTTTACAAACCAAATATGAAAGAAAAGATCTTAGAAGGACAGTTCGAAAATTCATTCTTGACAATTGACTTGAAATTGAAAACAAATAAGAGCCAAGCGATACACACAAACGCTCTGGTCTCCCATAAAGGCGATATAAAGATGGTTCAAAAAGGGTAACGTTTAGCGATGAAAAATAAATTACAGATCAGACAAGTCAAAATGATGACAGTAACGCAGATAAATCGACGATCGTAATAAATACTATGAATTTATGGCACATTAGTTGAGGACACACGTCTTAGAATAAAAGCTACACCCGGATATTAAGGAATTAAGGAAAAATGATCACGGTGTGTGCTTGAGAAACTGCGAAATATGTGAAGTAGCAAAAATAAATAGGCCAAAATTCGAAAACAACAAGGAGATGGCAAAGAACCACTGCAAAGATTTAGTGCCGACCCAATAGGACCTATTATGCCAGCTACCCATCCGAAAGGCTGCAGGTTTATTGTCGTATGAGTAGATAATTCACGTTTTACGATGGCTTATCCAGTTAAGCAGAAGTCAGATGCCGCTGAATATATTGATGCCAATCGATATTATTCCTACAATTCGGCAATGCACGTTTTCTTAATTAAAACCAATGAATAGTACACACCCAAAATGATTTGAGCAGATCTGAGTTTACAGACTGATTATAGAAGCGGATGCGAAGCTAATACACGCTTGGATTATTGGATCAGCGCGAGCTTAGTAGTAGCGACAAAAACAGTATGCTCGTGTTTAATCTCTTTATCTCCCTTTCTTTTCCACTATCTCAAGTGAATGCAACACGTACGTTCCGAAAAACTTGCTTACATTCCTTACTTTCTTTCCGTGAATTTTCGCTGATCGACGATGGCTGTTGAATTTTGGAGACTTGTGGTGCGTCAAGAAATAAGGAGATAGTAAGTTTCGTATAGATTATCGTAAGAGTTATTATTTTTAACACGTTTTTTGTATTTACTTAGGAGTTAAACGAGTCCGAAGACGACGGCTACATTTCCGATAGGGTAGAAGTTGTTGGGACCGTTGAAGAATTCATGGAATATCCATGTCATGGAATTTCTGGATTGAGCATTTATATTAATGGGTTGTGTTTTATTTGTTTGCAGCTCCCGACATCTTTCGCTTATGTGAAAGTTTGTCATACTCCACATAGTGTTTCTGTAAGTAATTTTTTCTTGTATAATTTATTTGCTTCTAATTTTTGATTTCTTTCTAATCGTTTTAATTCTTTTTTATATAGCTGTCTTATAGCTTCGCTATCGGACAAGAGCAGGTAGGGAGCTGGGAGACGTGTCATGATGAGATATGGGAGTTGCCGAGGGCTGCGGAAATATGTCTGGAATGCCACAATACCATAGATTCTGCTTCTCTGATTCGTATAGCAGGACAGGAGGTATGTGGTTTTTCTGTCGGTGTATAATTAAGTTTAAAGATTTTCCTTTTTTCTTTCTAGGAGTGGATTGAAGCCTTCAACTCACGAGTCCTATTCGATTAACGACAGCGGAAAATTTTCTTTTTTAATTTTTAATCGTTTTGTTTTGTTTTTGCTTGGGTTGTTCCTGAATCACTGCTGACGCATATTAAGGAATTTGCTGGTAAATACTTCATGAAAATTGATTCGTTTTTCGCTACATTGCGCGTCGAGAGACCAGTGTATTAATTAAAATTCTCTATTTCAGCTAACAAACTGCGCAGTTTGTACATCGAGTTTGCTGGCGGCCATCCGGGCCTCTACGAGGGCAGCCTCCTCTACCACAACCCGATAACTTGGCTAGATCTCACTCACGTCTCTCTCGTCGGGACGGTCTCGACTGTGAACGCGAGCCACCATCTCTCGCCAAGGTCGTCATCTCCGTGGTGGTACGAATGGACATGCAAACCTTCCGCCCAAACGTCGTCGGCTTCTTGCGAGACATGGATCACGAACTGCGCAACACTCTCGGAATCAAACAGGACGAGCTTGGTCAGGACATGATCTTTCCTTGGAAAGGGGATAGGGAGCCTCCTATTGAAACCAACTTCTTCGGCAGCCCCACCAGCATCTACACGGACAAACAGACCGGTATCATCGCCTACTTGGAGATCGACAACCGCAAGTGTACGATGACTCAGGGCTCGGTTTGTTTCCCTACTGCCAACGAAGCAGCTGAGTATCTGGCCACCACTGCATTAAAAAACTTGTTTTTTCTTTCTCGACGTCTGCCCCGACACACCTAGCTTGTGCATCTTATCGTTAACACGTTCAAATCTGCGCGTCACATCGACACATTGGACACTGAAACGGTCACGAGTTATCTCGGTCCTGTAGTAATTAAATTTATGTAAGAATACAAAATCTATTGATATTACTATCTGGAAAGTTGCGAACATTTACTAATCTGCATCGTGATTCTGACAACAGATTAAATATGTGACGAGACACGAGTCTCGCACAGATAAATACACATGAAGACGGCCGTAATAAACAGAACATGCGCAGCGAGCGAATACACACGACGCGAAATGGGCGCACGCGCGCAACATTCACAAGGCGAGTCCGCACGAAGCGAAGCGAGTGCGCGCGCGCAATAACCGCAATGCGAGTCCGCACGAGCGCGGAGCGCGACAGCCGACGAACAGCTTAGCAACGACGCGCCAGGTGGCGCGAGCGGCGTACGCGCTCATACGTATCCGCACCGCGTGCCTTTATAAGGCGGACAGCGCAACACGGTAGGAGAGTTCTATTCGAGCTCCACTCCAGGTAGCATCGTGCGCACATGTTACTACAGGGAACAGCGAGAGATAGATCTGCGCCGACGAAGTCGTCTCGTGAGCACGCGTGACGATTTGGTAGACGAACCGAAACCCGTATCTCCGAACCCCGAAACTTCGAATTGCCGTCGTGAGCACACGAGGCAACCCGGAACACCCAAGCGACATCGAGCTTCGTCTACCTGAGCACACGTGACGGTACCCGGTGCCACCGTAAAAATCCTAACCAACAAAGCCAGCCTTATGCCGACATCTCACGACTCGCTTTATCTCTGTGCGCACGCAGGATAAAGAGAGGAACAAGACGAGCGACGAAGATTTGTTAAGCCGTGCGCACACGAGCCCACCGTACCGAATGAAATCCTAACCTTCAAACCCATCACCGATCCGCCATACCGTCACCGTATCCGAGGAATCCGAGGGATAACCTCAAAATCCCGTTACACTATCCTGGCCGCTACTGTGCGCACACAGGGCGGTCGAGATTGTTGTTACGCAAGTCACCCGGATCGGTGTAGCCGTGCGCAGACGACCCCACCGTATCGAATGAAATCCTAACCTCCAAACCGATCCGCCATACCGTCACCGTACCGAAACACCGTAGCCGTAACCACCGACTCATTGTTATAGCGAAGTCGCGTAGATATTTTCGTAAATTGTTAACAGCGCTAGTTTAAACAATTCCATTTGTAAAGGCGAAATATTCTTAACCAAGCGCATAATTGATTTCTGTTTCAGACGGGATTTAACAACTGATTCCCAATTACTATTATCTACTTATATTTTGTTAACATTAAAAACATAAGAACAGACTCTTTTATTGCCCCTTTCCCCAATCCAGATCCTGGAACCAACTGACTGTCCAACATCCTGGGGAAAGTTGAACCGTTACAAATAGAAAGATTTAAAATTTTTATAATAATTCTCAATTATGATAGTTCAGGTCCGAGATACCAGGTAGTGGAGGTTTATCGCAATAAAGAAAATAAATATATTCAAATAAATAAATAATAGAATATTGCGTATATCTTGCATATATTCTAAGTATCACAAAAATTAAATGGGTAAATCCGCATTGATTTGTACAAACAAAAATAAACAGATACGCGTTTAAGTTGCGTAATCTGATTTTAATCGTATTGTTACAAGAAGAGATTTTATGCAGATACGCTTAAATTTGCGTTATCTGATCGTATTCGAAATTTTACAAGTTTAAATTAGGTAACGAAATTTTTCTAAATTATTTTGACAAGAATTAGAATTTTTCTAATTCTTGTCAACAAACAAGTCTAGGACTGATACGCTTTATGATGCGATATCGTACCTAACTCGAAATTTTTATAAGTGTAGAAATATTTGAAAATATTCTAAGTCTTTTACCTGCTCAAGGCATAAGTTGCTCAAGAGCAGGGACTAGGCGCTTTAGTTGCGCTGGCGCTTAAGTTGCACTTCGGCTAGTGAGCTCATACTGGCCGTGAGGGTTCTTTTATAGGCCTCGGAGCGAGCGGGGATCGTGCCGCCGAAAATACAATCATTCACACTTTCACACAGCCATTCACACCTATGTACAAAACCCATTCATACAAATAATTTATAATATTCGCGCCCTATGCCGCCGCCGTCGCTTCTCCTTCTCTTGCGCCGCTGCGCTCGCCGCTTCTATATACATATATATATGGTGTGTTGCGCGCTCTCCCTCTTCTTTCGGTGTTGCTGCTACCACCGCTCGCTGGCTTGTGGCGCTGCTGAAGTTGCGCTGTCAGCTGTAGAGCGGGCTCATCCTAATTGAAAATTGGAGAGCGCGATACTCGCGTAAAATCTAAAAATGTATTCAATATATTTTAGTTTTTATTCTGTATAGTTTTTTGCGGAGCTTGTACGGGTCGTTACAACACATCGACGCACGCATCAACATCTATCCATTTTCGCGCGAGCGATGCGCGCATTATCCTCGGCCTTCTTTATCGAAACGATCAATCCTCCAACCCTTTCTCTCTCTCTCTCTCTCTCTCTCTCTCTCTCTCTCTCTCTCTCTCGGGCGCGCGGCCGCAAAGTACGTTGCTCCGATTTTCAACAGGCCTGTACCGGCACGATGCCCGCGTGGTATAAAAACTGGGTGATAATACGAAGGAGTAAGAAGGAGTAAGAGTGGAAGGAAAAAAATGCAGCACGACGATTGAAAGATCCGTCCGCGTGCCAAGGAAATCCGCACGCGCGCCGGGCGAGCTACTCTGATTTAAAAGCCGATCGATCAGAATTGCAGTCGCTCCTTCGTCCTCCCCGACAATTTTATCCGGCTGCTCTCTCTCTCTCTCTCTTTTTCTTTCCTTTCTTACTTTTCTCTCTCCTAGCTCGGCCTGGCTCTCTTCAGCAGACGGCTTCTATCTATCATGATCAATTTTCCTCGCGAGCCCATGTTTCTAATCCGAGAAAGAGTATATAGAGCTGCTCTCTCTACTATGTAGCGAAGCATTTCGCGTGCTTTTATGCGAAAATATAAGGTATCGGATTATGGACTGACTCTTGTCTCTATACCTGTATACACAAGCTACTTTGTGCAGCGTACAGCTCGTTGCTTCTATACGGGGATCTCGCGTATATGAATGGACTGTACCATAAGCGACCTTTATCACATCGATCTAACCTATACACTCAGTAACATTGATCCAAAATAAATTTCAAAAATCACGCGTTTTTTTAAAGGCGGTTTATGTAGGCCAGAGATCATCATTTTGATAAAATTCGAATATCCGTACTCTGATCTCTGCTACACATCTGCAAGGCGGTCCGCCTGGCCGAAGTATATGCTTATACCATATACACGATATGGATTATGCAAGCTGTGCAAACAAGCGGATGAATTCAGCGTTGAAAAATTCTCTGAGGCGA